>NC_080643.1:17345714-17649285 GCF_027579445.1 Ammospiza nelsoni | reverse complement strand
GATGGGATGGGGGGAATGCAGGGAGATGGGACAAGATGGGATGGGGGGAATGTGGGAATGCAGGGAGATGGGATGAGGCTGCGAGGATGGGACGGGAGGGGATGGATGCAGGAAGAGGAGGGGGATGCAGGGAGGGTTGAGATTACAGGGAGAGCAGAGATTACAGGGCTGTGGGATGCAGAACTTGTGCCGCACAGCAGGAACAGCCACTTCCCAAGGAAATCCACTGCCAAGCTCTGCCTGTGGAAATCTTCCACTGAGGAACTCGCTCTGCCTGACTCCTCCCGAGCTCAGGGGGACAGGATCTTACACATCCCTTAAAATATTAGCATGTGAACAGCACTAAAGGAGGTTCCAGCATCCATTTCTCCTGTAATTCGTGACTTTCCGTTCTGACTGCCAAGATGCATTGAAAGGGGCAAAATCATCCCTCAAAAGCACATTATTTCATCAGAGTGCCCAATAACCCAAAGCCACTAAAATCACAGAGAGAAGCTTTTCACCATTTTCAGGAGGTACTGAGCCCAACTGCAATAACCTCCAGCTGAATTATTAATGGTAACTTGTAAGCCATTATCATGGAAAGATCTCTATTAGTCACCAATTTGCAGCATTATTTTCAAAAACATCCAACTGAGGGATGCACAAATCCCATTGACAAGCCAACAAGACTTAAAATTCCATTTGGCTTCCATTTCTCGTCTTTTTAAAAATCCTGCCCTTAATGTATGAAGCCTTCCCACTGCATTATCAATAACTTATTTGACAATCAGGCCATAAATGTTACTTGACAAGAACACAGCCCTTGGTACTAAGTCTAGACATTCTCTCCCTAGGACTAGATGAAATTTTAGCTACAGGGCATTTGATTCTAGGCAGGTTCTCCTACTTGAAATGCAAAGGTTCTCAGAAAGGTGTCCTCAAGAACAGCAGCAAAAAACCTGATATTTTGATGTACAGAATAGACTTGGTTGTGTATGTGTAGAACACATCACACTTCACTTATACATAAGTAAATGGCTTTAATGCTCTTATTGAATAACACTACAAATATCTTACACATACAACCAGAGCTTTGTGCTTACAGCAGCATTTTCTATCCAAAATTCCCAGCAGCTTTACAAGTAGTGATTAATTAACCCTTGAAGCAGGCAGGTTATGTGCACTCTGTAACAGCTGAATGTTAAATCTGAAACAACAGCCCACGAGGACAAGTAAATAGTACGGAGGCACAAAATGTCCCCTAACAAAGCAGGTAACACACACAATTTGTACTCCCATCCCACGCCACAGCCCTCACACACCTGCATTTTTTCAGTCTTTCCTTGAGGAGGAAACCCAGGATATCACCAAGTTGGAGCTGTGCTAACAAGATAAAGGGCTGAGCATGGAAGTGCTGCTAAGGCTGCAGCTGCATTTTATTCTGATTTAAGGGAAAGCATTGGCTGGGATCTTAAGGGCAGCAATACATTTCAAGTGAGCATCATCACAAGCAAAGAGAACTGACCAGTGACACACTGAAAGGAAGCACAAGAAAGAAGTGGAATTCAGGGCAGCAACTTCAGCAAACTCAGTCAAATGATTTGTGACATCTCTTAAAGGGAGGATCAAGGAATTCAGGAAAACTGACAATGACCAATGAAAAGTGTATAAAATAGTGCAGGGGGAATATAGGAAACACTGGGAGAGGCTGTTACACCCAGAAACTTCAAAGGCTTTGACTTGCAGAAGAGATTGTACAAAAGGTGAAACAAGAACATTCAACAAAGAACAAGAATTAGAATGGTACAAACTGCTCAGTTCTGATCCAGATGAGCCAACACACAAAAGGATCAACAACTAATGAGGGACATAAAAAGGCAACAGGAAAAGGATCTATAAATACAACAGAAGTAAGTGGGAGAAAAGAATAAGCAGAGGCTCTAGTATTTAATGGGAAAGGAGAGAAAATAACAGATGGCAAAGAGAAAGCTGAAGCATTCAGTACTTCCTTCATATTCTTTTATGTTTCCTTCTAAAGGATAATGAAAAGCAAAAATGTTTCTAAAGTGATTTTCACGGGGAAGACAGGACCAGAGGCCTGAAGAAAAGAAAGAATAGGCTAAAAAGTATCAAAAGCAGCCAGACACACTCAGTCTGCTAGAGAATGATGAAGTTCACCCCAGAGTACTTAAGGAATTACCCAAAGCCATCCCCAAACATTAGCTATTATATTCAATAATGCACAGGGGGAGGGCAGAGCTCCCAAAGGACAGTGCAGAGGCAAAAACTCCAAGTGTGCAGCTCCAAAAGGAGAAGCAAAGCTAAACTGAAGAAACTGCAAACTCAACCACCTCCCTTTTACACCACAGAGGACACTGGAACAAGTTAAATCACCATGGAGGTACCTCAAGGATTAAGCGCCTGAAAATAATCAGAACATCAAAGCAATGACATTTCCTTTTTGATAAGGTGACTGGGCTACTACAGAGGGAAACCCCAGTACCAGACTGGCTGCAGTAAGGCTTTCTGTAACTGGCCAACATGGTATTTTCATGGGGTGCAAGGACTGATAGGAAATTGCAGTTTAGTGGGTGTGGTTTCTTAAAAAAAAAATAATCAAAAACCAAACAACCACCCAAATTAAAAGTGATTGCTAAAACTCACTGCCAATGGAATTCATCTCACAACTCAGTGCATACATTAAAAAATGCTAGGAGAGAAAAACGTTTGTGAAGGAAACAGGTAGGGTTCATATCATCTCCAACCACAAGAAAACAAGATCAAAATTCAAACTAGAATGAAATTCAAACTAGAATGAAATTCAAACTAGAAGCATTGAAGGACTTGTTGAAAAGTGAAGTGCAAGCAGAACAAGTGCAAATCTTAACATCAAGAAAAACACTAAACAGAAATCAGCTGAGTTCTGTTGGAAGGGTTCTAAAAGCCACAGGTGACTATAAGTAAAAAACAGTATAATGGTGTTTTTAAAAATGCCATATTTCGTGCCAGGATGTCTAACAGGGCTGACACTCACACAGTAACCTTTCCATTCTTCTCCACTGTCCAGAAACTTGCAGAACATGAGTGGTAAAAAAAAAATCACAAGAAAATTCACAGTAAATGCAACTCTGTCTTGTCATCCTATGTAGCTGGGGAGCAATAAATGTCAGCAGTGCCAAGGGGAAATATGAGGGGAGCAGCGCTGGGTGACACAAAAAGCAGTGTAATGGTGTATCTTTGCAGGGAACACACCCATTAACACCAACCTTCACAGCCCATAATGGCATTTCCCTGTTCCTGCTGCTCTCCAATCCTTTAGCACTTGACACAGAACCACCAGGGCTGCTGTAGATAACACATTAATTTTTCAGAGTATTTAACCTTTCTAGAAGAATCATTCTACATCTTCCAGATTGATTCTTGGGACATTTTCAAGCTTAACTTTAAAATGGGCCTAGCTCTTATCTGGGCTTTTGGACACCTCCTGTAATTAAGAAAAACCCAATGATGTGGAATAGATCTTTTCCAGGTAGAATTTTAACATTTCGTCTTCATGTAATTATTTTCTACTGTTTATAGGCTAAAACTCAGGCCAGTCTTCTATTTTTACTTCACATAAACTGATTTAAGGCTTGTAAAATACTTCACACATGAGAAAAATGCTGGTGAGCATGAAGATTTTGTAGACTAAAGTAAAGCATTAACACTGCATTTGAACCTAAGGCCACAAATTCAATGAAGTTGTAAATAAACTTAATAACATCATCAATTAGCTTTAAATAATGAAATTTCTTCTCAAAACTTCCATTATGCTTTTCCTGTAACTGCAGGCCAGCACCTAAAAATGCACATATCCTTTTCATCAGATGACAAAAAACGTAATTCTTAATTTTTCTGCTAATTACTTTAAGCTTCAGCAATTGCAAAAAAAACCTGATGATAGCATATCTTGATTATCATAAATCTCCTCATTCATACTTCTGCTTAAAAATATTCTGGAATGCCGATTGGGATAATTTCTAGGAACCCATCATCAACCTATTGGGAGTTTCCAGTATGGGTTACAGAGAACATTCCCTGAAAACACAATTCCTATTATTTCAATCCTCTTACACAGTATTAACCTCTTTAAATAACAACAGCAGTACAAAAAACTTTAAAATATTAACAAATTACCCGAGTCACAAAAAATGGAATGCTGGATCATCTAAAATATTGCCATGTTTTGTCTGTATTTTCAGCTGTTCTGAACGCAATCACACCTTCCAGGATGGAAGATTTCCCATCAGTGGGAATTACTGCCCCTAATGAAGAATGGCTGTTCAATAAGCAGGACAGAATCCACAGGATCAGCAAATGCTTTCAAGGTGACTCTTTCTGCACAGGAAAGCTATCCAGGGGTTTGGAATCTTCTGCTCATCATGAGATAACAAAAGGAATGTGCTGGGCATGAGGATCACTGATAAAGCATCAGGAGAAATCCTGTTCACCAGTAAACTCCTGAATCCTAAAGGATTCCATGAAGAGATGCAGCTGGAGTGGGCAGCAGCAGCTGCAATGTCTTGGAGCAATCTTCATCCCTGATGGATGATTTTAGAGAAGGTATAATTTTCATAAGTTCAATACAAGCTATTTGAGCCTTTTTAATAAATAAGTCAGGCTAAAGGCAATTCCCCAAACACTGTGGAATTAATGATTTATCAATCTTTGAGATAGAAACTCTGAACAGAGACAGCTGCATTATTTTGGCTTCACAACACACACAAGGTTTTCAAAACTTGAAATGTGCATCCAAGGTCACTCTGCTGGAGTGTGAGGGGAAAATGTGATTCAGCCTTGCAGCTCCAAACCCCATCCCTTCAACAATTAGCATCACTCCTTGATGAACATGCAAGCCCCTGCGCCAGTTTCTGTGTTTACACAATCCCACAGCAGAAACACCTCAGAGCACCAATGAAATCAGGCAGGTCTGGCTCTGAACACCCTCCCTGCTGAGACCTTTTAAAGGCATTCCACCACCCAGGGAATAAACTCACTGTGCAAACAGAGGTCCCTGTATTATGGCAACTGGGCAACCCCACACACAGCCCCACTGCCACTGCTCCCTCATGGCACCCCAACCTTGCCTTCCCAAGCCTTTGGCACCCCAAACGGGGCAGCCTCGAGCAGTTCTGGGGGTGTGAATGGGAGCAGGAGTGATGGAGGGACTGTAAAACCCAGCAGTGCAAGGCTTTGGGTCAGGGGAGAGAGAGGCTGGGAGCAGATAAATGAGCATCCACAGGAGAATTGCTCTGCAGGCACCGAGGGCATTAACCTGAGCAGGCTCTTCAGAAATGCCTTTTCTGCACAGCTAAAGGTGTTAAATGAACTCTCCAAACACACCTCCTATTGCACTAATTAAAGCTCTAGCAACCTCTGCCTCCCAGAAATATTTAAAGCTTTTTTGGTTTACATTCCAGTGTGTGGAGGGCGCCCCTGCAGCACACCAGTTGTTTTATTTAGATGTTACAAAATAGTCAAGGATTCTGAGCATAACTTCCAAAAGAGGTGAAAAAACAGCCTTTTACATGATGACCCTTGGATACAAGCCCATGCTGCTGGATCTGGGGCCATCAGCAATATGGGAGTCACACACCCCTTAGGAAATGCTGCTTCAGATAACATAGATGTGAAAAATTGGTCACACCCATAAAATGGAAATCTGAAATATTTCACTGCTAAATAAGTCCATTTATAAACATTTTTTTTTCAGAGTAGGCTTTAGCAATAAATAAGTCATTCTGATTTAACCAAAAATTTTGTAGCGCGAGTATACTGAGACCAAGCTGGATCTTAGCAATTGTGACACTCATTGCTGTCACCTCTGCCGTCCCGTTACACACAAATCTTTCTTGTTCATTCTCACTTTTCCTTTCTCAAATATCTTATATTTTTCTTCTCAGATAATTAAAACTACTTGTCCTCTTGCATTTGCCACTTCTATTCATAAAATTTTTATTTAACTTACTTTTTACAAACTTTTTCTTTCCAAGGACAGTTTAAGTTCCACTCTGAACTTTGCAAATTGCAACCATTTACTGCACAGTGTACATTAAATGTAAAGCTGTTTGGAAACTGAATTCTTATGCCTGACACACACATTCCAAGGATAAGCATCACCAGAAGTTTGAGCTTTGTTCAGACATTTGTTTCAAAAGATTTCAGCAGCCACACAATTTTGTTTAAATGTAAACATTCATTCTGTTCCCAATTATCTCCTTTGCTATCATCTCCCATCAGATTGCCACTAAAACAATCATTTATCTCTTGTACAATTACTCTGCTTTTTCCTCTGGTCAATGCAGATGACTTTTCCCCATCTGCAGTCCTGAACCTATCCTTAAGTTACAATCCAAGTTTTAGAGGGTTTTGAGTATCAGAAAGTCCTTTTTAAATTCATGTGCTCCCCTTTAAACTGCCTACAATAACCAGAATACACAGGTTTTGTTGATGCAGATAAACTCCAAGCACTTTGAGGGTTATCAATATTCAGACAACCAGCCCAACTTCCCAGTCACATCACAAGGTTTTTGTGGTGAATGACCTAAGGTGCTTTATTGTTGGATAACCAAGGATAAGGAGCCAGACAAATGCACCAGGTTTGACTCAGGCAGCTCCAAAAAGGCAGCTAACACCGTCAGAGGTGCCTGGTATGTGACATGGGACATAGAGGAGGCTCAGAGCCTTCTGAAACAGTGACAAAGGCCAGGAAAGGAGACCTGAGGCATCTCCAGTAACACCCAACACCTCTTTGGGGAAGCCAAACCAACCCCAACCCACTGGCTATGATAGTTCTCCATTCAGCCTCCTCCCTGCACTCCTCCAAACCAAACCCATGGAGGTCACAGCACCACAGGACACCAATACAAATGTCCCCATTATCTCCCTATGGAGCTTGGCAAAAACATTAAAAATATATTTAGCATGATCAGAAAGCAAGCAATTGAATGGTTAAAGAATAAGGTTGTGATAATGTTGCAGCAGAAATGGCCACAATACACAGAGTATCTCCAAAAAAACTCAGAAAGTTTCAACCCAAACAGAGTAACAGCTCACCACTTCAGAAGGCTTCAGGGGTCTGCCCAAACACAGTAACATCATTCCACTTCAGAAGGCTGCAAGTAACTGCCCTTCTTGTTCTCAGCCCAGCCTTTTATCCCCTCGTGTTAATGCATTGCACCTGTGTGCCCTCTGCTCCCTTCCCTGGTTGGGCAGTGCCCCTGCCTCGTTACCTTCAATGCTGCTCACCTGCTGCTCACAGCTGTGCCCATTGGGGTGAGGATGGGGCAGAGCCACAGCTGTGCCCATTGGGGATGAGGATGGGGCACAGCCACAGCTGTGCCCATTGGAGGTGAGGATGGGGCAGAGCCACAGCTACAGCTCATTGGGGGTGAGGATGGGGCACAGCCACAGCTACAGCTCATTGGGGGTGAGGATGGGGCACAGCCCCGCTCCCAACCACCCCAAACTGTGTGCCTACAGGACAGAGAGACGTGCCAGACATTTGGATCAATGTCACACCCAACAGCCTGGAGAATCAAGGGGTTGCGGTCCTGGATTTACAGCATGCGGGCAAAGGACAGTGCTGGTGATGGTATCAAATAGGAATTCAAGGTAACAGAATATCCTGCATTCGTTCCACGAAGTGTTAAAGTGACTATGTTATATTGACACTAAACTGAGCATTTAATCCATATTATTTTGCTTTAGGAAGAGCAATGCTCACTTTGAAAACTGAGCTTAACGTCAGACCATGAAGCCACTGCAGAGAATGCTGAGCTGCTTTCTTAGCGAGATACCACAGACAAACCACTTCTTCTCCACAGAAAAGTCATGAAAATGCTGAATGCTGCTTGAGTCAGCACATGAAAATCAGTCCCATGTAGGTGAGGGGACAGGGTCAGAAGCAAAGTGCTGCTGAGAACATGACAGCGTGTGTGTGTGCAGAGCCACTCAAAGCACTGCTTACATAACCAGGGCTCACAGTATCTACAGCCACACTCAGAATTCCTTAAAAGATTCCCTTTTACTCTTGGGGAGTTGAGTTACAGCACTATCAACTTTCACGCCGGTTAAAAACTTACATTTTAGCTTAATTTGGGAGCAGTCAAGCCCTACTCTACGTTGCTTTCAGCTTGCCTATCTTCCCAGCACCTTATCTTGGTACCCATGCTTCTCAAATAGCACTTTACTACAAAATACGCTTTAATTAAAGAGAAAGTGAAGAAAGTATTAGCACAGAATCGGGTTGGTGTAATGTGATAAAACTGAACAGTAAGATGGAAAAAAAAAAAAAAAAACGCCAGCGAAAAGAGTCAGCAAGAAATACACAGAAAGAAATAAACTTTGGCACAATTTAATTCAGCAAACAAGAGATTTTCTCCGCCTACAATACAGGAGGCCTTTCAAAGGTACAGAACGGAGACAGTGCCCCTCATTTCACGTTTCCAGTACAGTCTCCACACCAGGATTTCAGCAGAGGAGCCGATTCTGTCGGTGGCGGTAGGAAAGCACATCCTGACGGCATCCATGCCCAGGTGGAGGCGGCCGGGGCTGCAGCGGCCACCCCAGCCCGCATCCCGGGCACCTGGGCGGGCAAAGTTCCCTCCCGCCGCCTTCTCCTCGGGCTTTCCACCGCTCCAGACGCTCCGCTGGAGTACTGCCAGGCTTTGGAAACTACTGCTTGTGAAACATTTCAATCCCCCCGTGGAAAAGAAGAAGAAAAACCCAAAAAGCCTCAGCGCGGCCGCAGCGGAGCTCAGCGGCGCGGCAGGAGCTGGGCGCTCCCGGGAGGGTTTCTCCTTCCATCAGCCCGCCGGGCAGCGGGGCTGCGGGCAAACACCTCATTATGACTCTCTCCAATTCATATTTCTGTGAGCAGCGGCGGGGGCAGCGCGGGGCTCCACGGCCGCCTCCCAGCCCCCGGCCGGGGCACAGCGCGGCCACCGCCGCCTCCCGACCCGCTCCCATTCCCGTCCCTGAGAGCCCTCCGGGCTCGGGCCGGACGGAGAGCAGAGGTTTCCCGCAGCCGCTGCCCGACCCGCCCGCCCCGCCGAGCCGCCTCCATCCCCGCCCGAGCGCATCCTGCGGCCGCATCCCGGTACCCCGGCCCCGCTCTGCCGGGATGGGCTCGGCCCCGGCCCCGCTCCCGCCGCCCCCTCAAGGTCACCGCGGCTCGGGGCAGCCCCGGGGGCGCCGCTGCCGCTCCTACCTGGGTCGGCGAGCGGAGCGAGCCGCCGGGAGCGCGGGGCCGGCGCTGTCCCCTCACCGGCGGCAGCGCCCGGGGACTCGGGCCGCGCACGGCGCCTCCTCCTGCGCCGGGGCCGCTGCGCTGCGCCGGGAGGCGGCGGCTCCGTCACACTTAGCGGGGAAGCCCCGGGGGGGGCGGGCAGCGCCGCTCTCCCCACCCCGCGAGGTGCCGGAGCCGAGCCGAGCCTCCCCCGGCGGGGCTGGGGCTCCCCTCAGCGGGGAGAGGCTGCGCCGCGCCCCGCTCCGCTCCGCTCCGCAGGGCTCCTCAGAGCTCCCTCAGGGCTCCGCAGGTGCGCGGCCGCCGCGCGGGCTCG
Organism: Ammospiza nelsoni; assembly: GCF_027579445.1. Taxonomy (NCBI): domain Eukaryota; kingdom Metazoa; phylum Chordata; class Aves; order Passeriformes; family Passerellidae; genus Ammospiza; species Ammospiza nelsoni. Next base: position 17,639,701 of record NC_080643.1, on the reverse strand, counting down.
GGGGATGCGCGCAGGTGAGCGCGGCTCTGGGGCGCCCCGCGTCTGTTCAGCACCCAGCGTTTGACACCAGCACCTTCCTCTCGCTTTTATTTTTGCTCAACACGCGGCGGTTTTCTGACAGAATTCTGTAAAAATCTCAAGGGGAAAGCCTGGCGCGGATTCTGAGATGGAGAGTGCCGCCCTGGGACACAGCACCTGGGGAAGTACAAAAAATGGGATTGTGATGTACGGGTGATGTGCATTGCACAGACTGAGCATCAGCACTCCAGATTTAGAAAATTAGTAATAAAACCCCACCCTGTGACTTAGATTTGAAGATACTAGTTCTGTTTGCAAAGAGGGTGGCATCTTTGAAATGCTCCCAGAGGAGTTAATGCCGGGTATTTAACCAACACGTTCTGGTTTTACACATGGGCTTAAGTTAGATTTCATAACAGTTCTCTTGTGTCACATAATCTTTTCACCTTGAGAGTTAAAACCCGTTACCAAATGTTCCCAAAGCTGAACGGAGACAGAGGGGATTTGAAGAGCAGAAATGTGTATTTGGTAGGTGGGATGGGAGTTGTGTGGTTTGAGGGATACACACACATCACACAGCACCTGCAGACTGCTACAGTGAACAACACCAGCATTTTACTTGGAAAACTGGAAGTATTCCACCACTTTCTATTGGTGAATATCAGCGCTGCCCAGCCCTGGTTGTTTGACAAATGATACACTGTTAATTATATTCTGATTACTATCTTGGCTTCTTCCTTAACACCATTTAAATTCCAGTTTTAACCTTATCTCAGCAAGGACTAAAGGGAAAAGTAGGACAGGCAACATGAAAGTACAAATCCCTCCACATCTTTTAAAACTCTTTCTAACTTATTGAGAGCCAGGAGAAGATGTTACAGTATATTTGTAGAGCTTTCAGACAAGCTGTTAACAAAATCCAGACTTGTAGGTCTCACCAAGTTCAGTTCCCAGCTTTGAAAGAAAATCAGAAACCTGTAAGTATTCTGCAAATATCTAGATTGGTTTTCTCATCTGATCTTAAACCACATGCCTACTGTCGAGTGAGAGTGAACAAGGGAGGGAGCTTTCCCCTGCTACATTTCCCTGGGTCATGAGGAAGATCAAACCAACTGAGAAAAACTAATCAAGCAGCAGTTTTTTGTTTTGACAATGCTTAGAAAGATGGCAGAGAAAGCCTGAATGAAAAGTTTACAAAAATAATCATGCAAACATTAGGTAAATGCAGTGCTATTTTCAGCTCGTGCTTATTAATCATTTAAAGCAGATGATTGGAGTGCCATTTGAAAAGCATTAGATGTGCATCCTTACTAGCTGCCTGCAAATGCATTTCACTGGCAGTTCTGTGCTGCACAAAAACACGACATCCCCCAGACTGTTTTCACAGAAATCCTGAATTCCACACCCAGCTCCACCTGTTAAACCCCCAGGCTCCCAGAGCAGAGCTCAGGGTTGAAATCTCCCACACAAGGGCAGTCTCCATCATGTGATTCTCACATCAGAGCATCCTCAGAAGGTCAGCTACTGCAGCTGGAATTAATAGCACCAGCAGCACAAACAAATGATTGCTTTCCTTGCTTGCTCTCCATCTTGAGATGTTTTTAGCCCCCACAACTGATTTTGTCAACCATGGTGAAATAGCAGAAGTGTCTGGCTGTTTATCACTTCTGATAATCAATGAATGACAGAGCAGATTTCTTCATTTCAACATTTCCTGCCTATGGAAATCTCTCCCCATGCAGACAGTGAAGAAGAATTTTGTACATTTCTGCCAGCTTTAGAAGCTGTCCCCATGTGTTTTATAAACATGACAGGGGCCTCAGCACATCTTTCCTGTTACTACAGCATTTCTAGGAACTCAACCTCTTGCATACAGGTTTTAAAAACACTTAAAGTGTGATGTTAACAGTAACAACATCAACTAATGACTAAATGTAACACTTCTTATTATATTTTAGAGATTAGGACTGTTTGTGTGGTGTTTTTCCCTAAATTCCTTGCACCTCCTCTCACCTAAGGTGATGCTTAGAGATTCCTTTAAATTCTTCTCATTTTCCTGGTTAAAGGGGGAATGTGTGCATAGCGGGGGGGCATCTCCTTCACCAAAAGAATGAAAAGGAGCAGAGATCATGCAATCACTAAACTCTGGCACTGTGCTTGCCTCAAGTCTGAATAACCCAACAGTGACTTATCCTTCTAAGGTTTTAGCTTCACATCATTTTCACAACCTGCAGCTTAATTTCCACACCAACAAAACAGGAGAGGATTTTCAAGGAAATTTCAGAAAGGAAGTGACAATGGGTGCCAGTTGAGCTTGGATTTTGGCTGAATTATGTGAGAATGGAGCAGCTATTGGTGTTTCAGCCTCCTTTGGGAAATTTCTACAACTAGATGTGTGTGTGAAAGGACACAACTGTGATGTCTGGATGCCACATATAAACAGAGCATCTTCCATCCCACGAGCCCTCCTGCACGCACAGTTTATCTTTGAACTGCTGCTGGTGCCAAGAGGCAGCACTGAGAATGAAGAACTCTGAATCTGCCAAAAACAGCAATTTGTGCATCAAGAGAGCAAAGTGCAGCCCTGAAAGCTGTGCTCACCCTTCAGGCACAGAGGTGCTGCCTCCAGGAGTGGTGACCCAGCCCTGAGTGCAACACGAGCAGCAGGGAGGACATTTGGGGCGCCCACACTGCACTCCCAGCCACCAAACTGGGGCTTTTCCAACAAATTGGGACATTTCATTGGGGCTTTTCCAACAAATTGGGGCATTTCATCTGCAGAATGTTCAGGCCCAGCCATGGCTTCTATTGAGGAAAAACTCCCATGGTATCAAATGCCACCAAAATGTGGCACGAGTCCAGCATCTGATAGAGTAGAAAATGTATCCCTGTGAATCGCCAGTGAGATCTCCTGCAGTAATTTCACACCCTCACACCAGCCTGCCAGTGAAAAGCCAAGCAGTCCTAAATATCTGCTGGCTTTAAGAGCAAAAGTAATGCCAGACAAAGGCTGTGTCAGTGAAACACTCTGTGATACTGCCATGATGTCTTGTAGCAACCAGCGTGAGGAAACTGATTTTTGCATTTAATGTTTCAACAGAAGATAACAAAAACATGCCCTCCGCTTTGTTTGGAAAAAATACAGATTGACCAGAGGATTATTAGGTATACTGGGATATTCTGGATCCATCCTTTTGCTGTTCTAATTCAGTATCAAAGCAAAAAGGGTCAAGTGCAAAGGGCACATTTTGTTTGCACTGACATGAAATGACCTTGCTGTGGCCCAGGTCCAGCCCCACAAAAAGCAGAGACGTTTCCACTTCTACCTGATGCTCAGCAATTCCTCAGGTCACACACAGAGCTCCCAGGCTGCTGGTACTGCTGACCCTGACAGAAATAAAACTGACTAAAAGTTACCAGTGGATTTCTCTATCAATGCTAACAAATATCAAAACAAATCTGGTGCTTCCCTGGCAGAAGCAATTCTCCAGCTGTAATTTGTTAAATATGACCTAAAGTTGATGATCTTGCAACCAAAAGCAGGAACAGCATAAAAGGCCATTTTCTCCCACATTTAGAACTCAATGGATGGAGGTGTCCACAACACCTTTATTCTAAAAAAAAAAAAAAAAATTAAAATTAAATTTAAAATCTCCCTCATTTAGAACTCAATGGATGAAGGTGTCCACAACACCTTTACTCTAAATTTTTTTTAATTAAATTAAAAACCCTGACCAGTCAACCTGAAGCCACCACAACATAAAAGTCAGAAGAATATGGTGGATAGTGACAACATGATATTACAATTATATCTTTTCTGAAAGGGCCACAAGTTAGTTTTTCCAGATGCATAATCTGACTTGGTTTGTCATAATCTGCTAATTATATGTATATAAAAGGGGGCAGGATAACATTTTTGACCCCTGCACTCCTTAGCAGTCACACAGTTCTTTTACATACAGAGGGTAAATTGTGCAAAAGAGCTTTTTGCAATATCCAAACCTTTTTGCCACACACCTGGACAATCCTCTTAAGTGATGCAGCAAGACTGCTGTAAAAAAATCCCAAATTTTATATACCACTCATCCCACAGATTATTGTGAGAAAGCAGCTGGCAAAAGCAAAAGCTTTAGTAAGGATGACATTGATTTGAGAACAACTTAGATATTTTGGTTTATTTCTTTATTAACATTGAAGTACACGAGGGAAAATGCTCAAGTGTTGGATTAAAAACTCTGACAATACTCTGAGAGGCAAAAGATGGTGAATTACCAAATGTTAAGTCACAGTACTGTTATTTTACAGTTAAGAACAGAAAAGACAACTTCAAATTGCATAATAATCACAAATAATCTCAAACATGTCCCTCTCTTTTTGATTTTTCTATCAAAAAATTTTTTACTTTCTTTTCCAAGAAAAATCCTGATTGACTGAAATAGGCACCAGTTTGCAAAATTAGTGCAAGTACCAAGGATCCTGGAAGTGGCAGAGCATTAAATCCTTGGACATGGGGCATAGAGCATTTCAGAAGCAAGAGAAAAATCAAATTTAAAAAAAACAAAGCAGTGAAAACAAAGCAGCAACTAAAGGTCAGTGCTGGAAAACCTGCTGAGTATTGGCAAATTTGTCTCAACATTCCTATAAATTTACAAGTCAGTCCTTGCTTTCTACAGCAGCTTCCCAAGGGGGAGCAGAATAATTGATTTAAATACTTTTCGTCACCAATGGTAGCAGCAGAAGTTCCCAGAAAAAATACTACACAAAAATACCTAAAATATTTATCAATAGCATAAAATTTATATTGCAAATAAAGTGAATTTAGCAAGGCAAACCAACCTAGATGTGGTCTCAGATTAATTTCATAAATGCCAGATTTCACTTGCTGCTGTTTGAGGAAGAATAATTCACTGGCTTGGAGAATTACAACATTTCACAACATCTCCTTTGGACTGAAGGCTGGAAATTACAATCCTGCTCTTTTTTTAGGAAGCCCCCTTACCTTTCATACTTCAAGTCTTAATTAACACCAGCACCAGGGCAAGGCAGATCTGTCAGCATGCATTTTAGTGATTCCTTCAAGCCATAGATACCAGGAAAAACCATCAGGAAGCCCTTGGAGGCACTCAGAAGAGCCACGGCACTGCAGAAGGAAGTTAACAATGCTGTTAGGCTGCTCTGCAATTTATCACCAGTGAAATCTGCTTTTTCACTTCTCCAGCTTCTGGCCAAACCTCCTGCTAATGAGCCCAGGGCTTATTTCTCACTGCATTTTATAAAAAATCACCTTGGATCTCCTCACAGCCACTGCCAGCCAGCCCTGAGGTGAGATGAACAGGTCAGACTCAGGTACAAAACATCCCCAAATTAACCCTACAATCACCCAGCACTCCCAAATTAACCCCAGAATTACCCAAGCCCTGGTGGGATGAGCTGTCCCAGGGGCTGGTGAGGTTTAACTCACCTTAAACAGCAGCACAGAGGCCTTGCATGGCTCAGCAGGGACAGATCTGAATTTGTGTGGCCTCACCTGCAGCCTTCAGTTCTGCAAAGAGTGGGATACATTTATATTTATATTGTTTATATTTATATTTATGCTTTTATTTATATTATTTGTATTTATATTGTTGATATTTATGTATGCTCACAGACCTAAAACAATGAAAACAGAAATAAGCACACCCAGCTGGCAATTCCAGATCTCCTTCAGTCTCCCCCCTTCCACCTCTCCATTATCTGCAGAGAGAATTTAAGGTGCCTACACACTTAAATTATGCACTTAAGGATTAATTAAGAATTAACCTCTGATATTGTTTTATAATTAAATCCATATATCTGTCTAATGATCCTGGGCATAAATTACACTGATGAGTGCAAACAGCAGAAAGGCAAAAGTGTGCATGTGGATTACATTACAGATGGAGGAATTACAAACCTTCCCTTATTTTTCATTCAACCTTCGAATTATAGCATTTCAGCAACATATTGATTTATATTGATCTAGAGCTTTTAGACAAAAAACTACTCCCAGTTAAAAACTACTTGCTTTTTTTTTCTCAGCCAATAAATTCTGATTCTTTTTTATTCCTGTAGATATTAAAATTGTCATTTAAAGCTTTAAACCTGAACTTTGTCAACAATACACTGACAGTTTTTCTCTCAGTATAACTTTCTACACAACTTTTAATTAACCATGGATAAACACTGGGATCAATTTTATTTTAAAATGCTTTTCTGGAGTGGTCTGAATTTCTGCAGTTATTGATCTTGAAAATCCTCCCTTATCTTTAGTGTTTCCCATTGACAGTTGGATCAAAATTACCTTGGGAATAGTGTTTGACACAGAATGCCAGTGCATTGTACAAAAATGTTCCCCCAGTCCCTGAAATTTTAAGATTCAATTACCTCTTAGAAATGGTTTAAACTTTTTGCTATATGTAAGTGAAATCCCAGCACAAACAAGTTCTTGGGAGAAGTGTTATTCTCTTACAATGGGATTATATATGTGTATATATATATGTATATATATGTATATGTATATATATGTATGTGTATATGTATATATGTATGTATGTGTATAAATTTATATTTTATATATGTGTAAATGTATATATTTATGTTTATGTTTATTGTAGATAATATCTATTTAATAGATCATATAATATATAATGTATATTCATATAGTATAATAATATATAATATAGAATATATATTAGTATCTAATATTTATTTATCTATTTATTTGTTCATTTATTTATTTTATATATATCTAGGAATGGTTCAGGCTTCAGTGCAAATGGTCTTGTCCTGCTGGGCTGCTCTCACTCCCAGGCTGATGCACACCCTGTCCTCACTCACAAACACTTCCTAATGAGGCAAACATCACTTTTATGTATCATATTTCCATTTAAAACTCTCTACCAAAATAAACCATTTTTGATTGAGTAGGAGAATTTAAAATGAAAGAAATAAACCTGATGTCCCATCTCTCCTGAATGTGGAAGGACAAACGTTCCTGCTCACAGGCAGTGTCCCAGTTCTGCTCAGGAATCTTGGAGTTCAGCAGAGGACTGAGCTGGGGTGTGCTGGAAAACAAAAGCTGGGACAACCCTTGAAAAGCTCCTGGTGGGTGTGAGCACTGACCAGAACAGCTCTGGGGTGACTGCTCAGACTGAAATCTCCCTGGCTCTTTCAGAAATCCCTTCAGAAATCCTCCCCTTTGCAGCTCCATCGTTTGTTTTTGCCTGGGATAAGCACCATCACTTTCCCCCCAGCAGCTCTGCTTTCTCCAGCCTTTTTCCTTTCTGAGCTCTTTGCACAGAGGGAGGTCCCAAAGATGGACTGTGCCGTTCCCACAGGAAGGAGGCAGCCAGGCCTTGGTCCTGCAAATTAAGTTTATCTCTGTTTCCTCTTTCAGTTCTCTCCTGTCTCTGGTTTATTTCTTGGTTAAACCAATGCTCATTAGTTGTGTCTGTATTTAGTCTCCAACAATTGGCAAAATTGAAAATACACGTTTGAGTCAGCGTTAGGGGAGCTTCAGTAGGGAAAATCCAGGAATTTCTGCACTGAGGCAAATGTTCAAGGTTTAGATGAGGCAGCAAATCAACTCACAGAGGGCAGAGCAGCACCTGCCCAGAGGTTACACCCTTCCTGTAACCTGCCTTTATGCACAGAGGACAGGCTTAAGGTGTACTCAGTTATTTCAGATCAAAGAAAGCAAACCTGGGTATGAAGATACAATATTTTTTAAAAGGTTGCTTTATTTCACAGGAGTAAACCTACATCAGAAAACAACCACCTTCCATAGCCCAGCAAAAAAACCCCCAAAGACAAAAAAAAAAAAAAAAAAAAAAAAAAACCCCACAACCAACAAAGAAAATGAAAAAAATGAAAAATTTAAAAACAAAAAAGGAAAAACCCCCAAACCAACACAAAAAAAAACCCAGAAAATCTTCATCTACTCCTTAGAAATTCTCTCAGACTACATACACGTTACTTACTTTTAATGGGCTGCACTGACATATATTAATCAGAGTCTCTGCTAAAGCAGTAATTATTGCAGTTCTAAGGGGGTGTTGAGGTAGATGTGCTTAGTACAGATTAATATTCCTTTAATTATGTAACTTACTGGGGTCTGTGAGCTGGCAGGGCTGGTTGTTCCTCAGTGCCAGGCATACATGACAAAGCTTCACCAGTCTCTCATCTTTTCCCCCCTCTCCTCTTCATTTATCATAGGGTTAGATAAAAACAGCAGGGAAATGAATTATTCATGGTTTTTAGCACACTGAGGAGTTAATAAAAAGTTACATACAACTCACATGTGTGATTGCACAAAGCACTGATGTGACCTTGCTAAGCTGGAACAGGCACTCCAAGATTAGCCTGGCATGGATTTCAAGTGTATGAAAAACACAAAATTGCTTCTTAAAGCACTAGTACAGACTGTTTCATGCCTAAATCCTTGTTATGAGCAGTGTATTTATAGGACATGACTCAAGTTTGAAGTGTGCAAAGACAAGTAATCTCTCCTTGCTCATGGCAAAGTGGGGCTCCTGTGTTCAGATGCTCAGCCAACAATAAATCCTGGTCTGCACAGGGAAGAGCAAAGACAAACAAAGGTTTCCAGATAGCAATTTTTGGCATAATGACTGTGAAATATTGCAGCATTTTATAGTTGAGTAAAGGGCAGGGACAGGACAGAAGGAGGTGAAAAAGGGGAAGGAAAACCCCAACCCTCTGCACCTTTGCACACAAACCTGAGGCTTCTCCAGCTCACTTTGCCTTTCCACCATTGGTTACATCTCACTTTAACAGGGCAAAGCAAAAAGTAAGTGAATAAAGATACCAAGGACAGAATAAATGCCCATCCCAGCACCACACAGAGAATGTTTTATTCATTCTTCGTTCCCTGTCCTTGTGTAGCAATGGAGAACGTGACAGTGCATGATCTGACACAGCATGAACCAACTCTCCATGCCCACAAGGAACACCATGGTAAGAGTTGTTTCTGTTCATCCATTTGTGAAAGAGACAATAGTTTAAGGAGTTTAAAAAAATCACATTCTCCTTTAGCAATACCTGAAAAAAAGTTAAATAAAATATTAAAAAGTATAAACTAATAAAAGAAAATAAATATATTGTATGAATATTTAATATTCAATATAGAATAATTAATATAAAATAATATAAAATTTAATAACATTTTAAAATTTAATATAATATATTTAATACAAAATATTTGATTAAATATTTAAAAGTTACTTCAGTAACTGAGTTCTGCTAAGAACTCCTGGACAATGGTTCACCCTCAGCTGACAGAAGCAGGTCAGGTTTAAGTTTTCCTTACAAATTGATGCAAACAATTAAAAGATGAAGGATGTTAGATGGTTTTCTCCCAAAATGGTAATTACAGGTAAGCTGTGAGAAGTGATTTTTAATACCATTCTTATATTGGGGAAAACAGACTATGGAACAGAAAACCATCCATGACACTCAGACAAGTACACATGTACCAGTAACCACAGCTCTCAAGTCCTTCACCTTTAATCCTTAATTTTAAAATATTTTTAATTTGTGGAACTATTAATTTTCCTTGACTTAATGTCTCCTCACCTGCACAGTCTCTTTGTTTGTACACGTTACTGTGTTGTGTTGCATTATTACAGAGCTCCTGATTCCCAAAGGGTAAACTCCTGGTTAACTTATGTAGGTCTGACCAACAGTTATAAAAAATTATTCCTCCAAATGCACTTCTTTGTATCATGCTCTCTATTCTTGTCATGTCTGAATTAATATAACACACTGCAGCTTTTCCATGCTTTTACTGCTGGGGAATAATACATTTTTTCAAAGTGATTATTCCATGCAAGGGAAGGCTTTAAACTGGCAATACTTTAGGCATGTTATTACAAAGGTGTATAAAACCTGTTTGAAATTATTGCCCCATATAAATTACTTTGGCCTCTTGCAACTCTTAATACCTTAAAAAAAGAGCTTAAGGAGACAACCTTGCAAGGAAGAGACTCCATGCACTCTGTGTTTGGTGCCCTTATCTTCCCTTTCTCTTTATTATATACACTTGCATGAAAATCTCTCACTTTGCCACCACTTCACTCCTTTTCCCTTCCCTCTCCTATTGTGATGGAAATTATTCAAGAATTAACCTGCTGCCACTGACTCCTGGGTCAGTTTCTCTGTTGCCGTTTTTACATCATCTAACAAAGATTAATTTGGATCCAGGCTCTGAATGGCAGCTCTGGGAGGATCCAGCAGCCAGAGCCTGCACTCTGCTACTGAGCTAAGGAAAAACAGGACAAGTCTCGCAGGCTTCAAGCTCTTGTGCTCACTTCTAAAAATGCAAACCTACAAAATAATCAGTGTATTTAAAGAGAAATCCTGGGTTTGGATATTTTCCCCCTCAATGAGTTCACTGTTTATGATGTAATTAATGAGTTTATCAACTTTTCCTCTGCACATCACAAAAGAAATCTGAGAGTGGGAATTGCCTTGGGACAAACCAAGAGCCTGGTCTTCAAGGAGACACTTCAATGTTTAAAAATCTAAATACACATTATTGAACTCTCAGCTGCAGCATGCCTTTCTGGAAAACAGCAAAGGAAAATAAGTACCAGCCTTAAGAAGTTCAAGTGTGTCCCTGATGGTGGGGAGAAAAAAAAAAACAAGTGGCAACGTTTGTGCCTCTCTGTGTCAGCACAGACAAGTCCTGCTTGGCAAATGAAGCTTTGAGTGAGCATCCCTGGAGTCCACACACAAGAAATTGGAATGGAAAGGCAGGAATGAAAATCCAGTGTGCCAAAAGCAGCTCAAAGAACATTCCCAGGTGCAGCCAGAGAAACAGGGAGCAGGGAAACAACGCTGTGGGATGCTCAGGGCTGTGCTGTGCAGCCCCAGGTTAGCACATCTATCACATCTACCCAAGACATGCCTGTGCATCCACCAAGAGAGCAGCTGAAAGCAGAGTTTCACACAATAATCCAAGTCAAACAAAATATTTCAGAATTTTGTGCAGCTCTGTTTTCTGAGACTGCTCTTGCTCTTCCCAGTTTGTGTCTTCTGTGTGATGGTACCGACAGCAAAATGGGATTTGGAAACAGACCATTAAGTCTCTATTTGCAGTATCTCTTTGTATGTTTTTCCATTTTTAAAATGATGGATGTTCCTGGTTCTTTGCTGTTTTCCTCAGGGGAAGGAAGGCATCTCTTTGGAATATGTACAGCCTGAAATAGCCAGTGTTTTTGGCTAATATACACAAGTGCTAAAAGCTGATGCCTTAGCATTTTAGCTTGTCTATTTTTCATTTATTTGTACTCCTGCAGCTCTTTAGTGTGTAACTCCAAACCCCACAGCCAGTGCCAGCTGCAGCTTTCCCATTTTGGGCAGACACAACAATTCCTCTCCAGGCCTGGCAATCAAGGACACCTCACTGCCTCAGGGCCCAGAGATGGGAACAAAAGGGACTTGGGGGGAGCAAACTTGGGCTCAATGACTTCATTACCTGGAGCTGGGATTGGCAGATTAACCCCCAGTATGCAAATGAACCAAACTTATAAAAGTATAAAAACCTGTGAAACATTGTCCATTTTTGGGTGTAGCCCCTGGGGGGCTTCATCTGCCCTAAGTGTACCTGCAGGCCCTTCAATGAATAGAACTGCTTTTTATTCCCTTAATTCTGGCTGGCCTCTGAATTTAGGTCGTCCCAAAAAGGCATCAAAGCAAAGGCACAGGTTTGCAGAGCCATGGAGGGGAAGAGGTTCAAGGCATTCTGTAGAACTGAGATTCAGAACTCTGCATTGTAAAAATCAGGCAGTGGAGCAGCAAAGAGAGGTGAGAAAAGAATCCAAGTGCTGCCCATCAATAGAGCTGGAGCAAGTCAATAGGGATGTGCTGGTACCATGGCACCAGTGCTTACAGCCATGGCTGTGGCACACACACTACACAGCTGCTTTGGGACTTTCTTCCTCAAAGAAATACTCAATTACTCCTTAATTTAATTTTAGGTGGTGGAAATAGAAACACCTGTGGCTGTTTACCAGCTCATCTCCTCTGTTAGTATTGAACTGTGAGTTTATGTCCCTGAGACGAGGGCAAAGCAGCAGGGAAAGGCATTTTTTACAAAGACCATTAAAAAGGGGAAACCTGGGACACTTTTCTAATTAATTTGCAGAATTAAGATCAGGAGTAAGCTCCTGCCAAATCCACAAACTAACAGGATCATCCAGGGATTTGCAGCATAAGGTGAATGCTTCAGTTTGGGTTTGTCCCCTCCACTGCCCTTTGGGGCAAGCAGTCATCACACACAGAAATAAATATAATCTGTGCTGTTCTGGGGTTTTAATCCCCTTTCTGTGCTTTATTTCTGTTACTTTGACTCCTCTTACAGAGCTGGTCTAAGTTGCATGGTGTTTAACACCAAGTGAATGGCAGAATCCTGAAGGTACCCAAATATTGCCAGCAAAATCCATTTTTGCATCTGGCTTGTACATCCACTAGGGTGATGAGGATGCCACAGGGTGCACAGAGGAGTTCAGATATCAATGTGATCAACACATTATTGTAGATATCCAAACAAAACCACATTTAGAACTAACAACCAGATTCTTTCCTTGTACTCACTAATTTTTATGGGTGAGACTAATATCAGGCTGAAATTTGTCAGGAATATTTTTTGCAAATCTATCATTTCCTTAAGTGACAAAATAAATTTTAAAAGTGAGTCAGAAAAACCCTGTCAGTTTCTCAGGCCACCCATCCTAGGATTAATTCTTAGGCAGCTTCCCCTCATGTGTGGCCTAAATTCCCATCCCATTTCACTGCAAGCCTCTTGAAAACTTGTTCATTACTATTCTCTTTGCAATTAGTATTTATTTACTGGAAGACTCCTCACATCTCACCCTCAGACTTCCCCGCTGCAGAATCAACATGCCAACTCTTGCAATCCTTCCCAAGCCATCTTTGCCAGACCTTATTCCTGATTCTCCTCACGGGCCTCCCTCCAAATTGTCAACATCCTCCTCACGGCAGGGCTCCCAAAATTGGACACAGGGATGCAGGAGGAGCCTTATCAGCAACTGAGTGGAAAGATTACTTCACCATCTCACAGACAATCATGTTTATGCAGCACAGCACTTGCTTTTTTTTGGTACTTGTGTTCTTTGGCAAGAAGATGGAATTACTGGTCCTTGTTTAATTACTAATCCGTGGCAGCTCCCTTTGCTGTAAAGCTCTTGCTTTCCAAGAGCCTGAGCTTGGCTTTTGGCTCATTCAGCTGACACAGTGAGCAACTTCTCTTTTTCGTCTCACAAACACTGCCTTCAGGAATATTCAAGATCCTTCATCCTTGTTTAGATTGTATCACCAGCAAGATTTGCAGTCTAAGATCTCAATTTTTCCACGTTGCCTCATCTCCTCCCACTTCCCTGCCAGGCACACACAGCCAGAAGAAATGCAGTCCCAAAGATCCCATGATTTTGGGGGTTGCCAGCACATTAATCACAGAACACAAGTCCTAGGTCTATATTTTGATAGTCTTCACCTCTGCAAAGCTGCTGCCTTGCAAACAGAAGGATGTTTGTCCCCTTCAGGCAGAGCACAAAGGATATCCCATGGCAGCACCCCCTGCACAGCTGCCCAGCTGTCACACCTGATCAAACACAGCAAATATTAACTGCCAGGCTACATTTTGCTTGTCTGCAAGGTTTCAGCTGTTTTCACTGGTTTGAACACTAAAGACAACTAGAACAAATTGCAGAATTAGGACAGTGTTTACAGAATTCCCAAGAAAGTCTTGAAAATTAAATATCTTTAGGAACAGTTTTAATTCCATCTACAAGGAACTTCAGAAGTCTTCTGAGGAGCTTTGTGACCCCCTAATTAAAACTTTGTACAGACACAGACTGGAAATTAACTGAAATATCCAGACATACTGAAATAGGAACATTTTCCCCCCCTCAATTACATAAAAGCTATAATTATATTTGTTACATAAACATTTTAACTGGGGAAAACATTAGATAATTGATGACAGTCCCTCCCTCCAACCCCAGCTGCCCACCACTCACAGCACAGCAAGAGCAAAATTAACTCAGCAAAGTTGTGTTCCCCCTGCAAAGCTTCTCCTGTGTGTGGATGGTGCTGTGGAAAAAAGATGTGAAAGGAAATTATCTGAGGCTCTTTTGCGGGCCACTTTTTGTAATGCAGCTGCAGACAGTGTATTTTCAATCTGTTTAATCAGTGTTAAGAGTCCAGCTTGTAAGAAATCACATAAAGAGCAAGAAATTATTTAACAGACTGAATAATTGCCCTGTGCTTAACCAGTAATGATGAGGACACTGAACTCCACTGCTGCTGGCAGAAATCAGAAAGATTCTGAGCTGCAAAAGGGCTGAAAGGTTGATCTGCTGCCACTCAACTCATTGCAGGATTGAGTGGAGAGGAACAGAAACCTGTTTATCTTTTCTCTCCTTGAAACCATTCTTCTCTCTGGAAGTTACCTGCAGAAGGACACCTACAGTCACCTGGGCAGGGCAGAAATGCAGCTGTGAGTGCTGCACCCACCCTGGGGAGGGCAGAAATGCAGCTCTGAGTGCTGTATCCACCTTGAGCAGGGCAGAAATGCAGCTGTGAGTGCTGTATCCACCCTGGGCAGGGCAGAAATGCAGCTCTGAGTGCTGTACCCACCTTGAGCAGGGCAGAAATGCAGCTCTGAGTGCTGCACCCACTCTGGGGAGGGCAGAAATGCAGCTCTGAGTGCTGTACCCACCTTGAGCAGGGCAGAAATGCAGCTCTGAGTGCTGCACCCACCCTGGGGAGGGCAGAAATGCAGCTGTGAGTGCTGCACCCACTCTGGGGAGGCAGGGGGGTGACTCTGGGCTGGACCAGCCTGGCCACACTCAGTGATGGCTCCTGATGGGTGACAGGGACTGCATTGACACGAGCAGTGCTGCTGCCCTCCTGTCACAGAATTTGCTGGTTCAGCTCAGCCAAGCCTGAGGATTTCCTGCCCTCAGGCTTGCTCAGTGCCAGGCCCTGCCCTTGCCAAGGATGACAACAGAATCCCAGCCTGGTGGAACTGGGGCAGAACAAACCTCTTGGAGCTCAAAGCAGCTCCCAGAGATTCAATGGGCAGGGACACAACTCTGTGCACGTGTTTTGGGGGATGTTCCCATTTTGCAGAGCTGCAGCACTGGGATTTTTGGATACAACAATGGATCTGGGTTGTGTCAGTACCTCCTGCTCCCCAGCAGCCCAGCTCCTGCAGGCTGCACACATTCCAGGCAGAAGGAGAGCTGGAATGCCACCAGGTGAGAGGCAGCAACACCAGGATTCAAGGCTCCAAAGTCCTCCAGGGACAGCAAATGCTGTGACACAGCTCTGGAGTGCCCTGCTCATGGCTCCTCTATGCAGCAGTGGTCTGGGACCTCATTTGTGTAACAAGCTATTTAAGAGGGAAGCTAATTGAGGTACATAAATCCTGAAGACTATCACATCAAGCCAAGAGACTATTATTAGCCCAACCTAGATAATGTTATAGAAGTGCATTAAGAAACCTCAATAAAAAAATTACCAGAAAACATTCCCCCCCCCCTTCAAGATCCCAAGAGATAAATTCTCTCATGCAATGATTAGATATTATCCAAAATAAAAAAAGAAATACTAAAAATGGAGAAGGAAGATAGAGATAGCACAAGACCAAATGGGTCGCAGCCTGTTCCTAACGTCCATGGCTGTGCAGGTAAGAGATCACAGCCATCCAACAGTGGCACCTGAAAGGAAAATTAAACCCTAATTCTGCCTCCAGAATTAAAAATTATTTTTTTTAATTCCATGCTACTTATGTTGATGTAAATGTTGATGCAAAGTTAATGGACCCAGAAGCATTTCCAGCAGTGTCCTCTGATCAGCTCTGGTCTTGTTCTTCCATTACATGTCCTAAGTATATTGAATTTTCCTTTCTGCTAGTTTCTACTGATCCTACCACACAGAAAGAGCATCCATGGGCATTTCCATCCTTGTGATGTGAGCAGGCTGGAGCACACCTGGGTTTCTGTCATCACAACCCATAAGGACTGTGCTGATGTGGAGAGAAAGTAGACCAAGTTAAACAAACAAACAAAAACAAGACAAACAAAACCAACCACACATACACAAAAAAAAAAAAGGAGAAAAAGGAAGAGTGACATGGTGAAGTGTGTGCAGTGAATAAAGGAGAGTGAGATGAAACAGGACAAAACGCTAAATCCCAAATAAGTCTCTAAAAATCCAAGTGTTGTCACCTTAGACTGGGTCATTAAGAATGAGATTAGGTTGCAATCATCTACCATCTGCCTTTATTCTCCATCAGCAATAAAACAAAGTTCCTTTAGGAACAGCAATCTTGCTTTCACAGATGAAACCTGGACATCTTTGATGTGACAAAGAAACCTCACAAACCAATACAAATTGAATTTCCATGTCCCTGTGTCACTACAACCCAGTTGACTTCCAGGTAAAAGTAGAGGGCAATGTCCAGTATTCATTAACCTGAACAGGAACCTGAACAGGCCAGTGATTCAGGAGGCACAGCCATTTTTAATACTGATAAAATAATTTTCTGTAAGCTGAGTGCCAGGAAGTTGGTTCACTTCAAAGAGTCTTTACAATTTTGGTCCAGTCCACCAGTGCACAGGAGTTACACAGAACAGCTATTTATAGTTATTCCAACTAACACAGAGTTATCATGAACCAGCTCTGGGTTTTGCTCCTAGTGTAAAGATGAAACTCACAGAGCAATGGAAAAAGGTGCTCAGAAGCCTCTGCTCTGCCAGGCTGCTGCTCCACTGTTTGCAGTGTGTGTCCTGCTGCTCCCAGCACAGCCAGGGCTCACTCTGCCTGCCCCAGGGAGGTGCAGAACCCCCCAGGTGTGCTCAAAGCTCCAGCTGAACCAGGCAGAAACACCCCAGCACTGCCAAAGGGGGGCTCTGCCTTCCCCTTCCTTCCAGCAGGTACACGAGTGAACATTGAAACACTGACAAGCTACAAAAACTAAAACCCCAACTGTTTTCAGTCTGAAACTGCTTCTGCATCAAAACAAGCCCCCAAACCTGTCAGCAGCACAATGCAAACAGCCACTGGTGCTCAGCACTGTCACATCTCAGGTGGCTCTGGCTGCTCCTGATCCATAGGGAACTCTAAAATGTCTCTTCTTCAGAAATCCTGAGGAAGCAAAATACTCTGAAGTCAGGGAAGCAAAAGCCAGGAGATGAAGCAAATTTATTGTTCCAAGTGTTGAAATTAGAGGGTATTTGAAATCAACAGCCACACACTTGATGAAAACCCAGCGAGTATGAATGAACAAATCCAGATAACCCTTAAATAAGTCACAAAGCTGTTGTGGGAGGGTGGGAATACATCAGAGAGCCTTGTAGGTAAGCCATGGTTTAGAAAAGATGCCCTCTGCACAAAGGACAGGCAGAGAACAGCATCACTGAGGTACAAGTCCCATTTCTCTCAGGCAAATTACTGCATAGATATCTAAGGTTTCTGAACAGCTTTTACAGCATATTGAGATAACAAAATGAAAATACACTGTATTTGAAACCAAAGAGCAGCATATTAGACATGCACTGGTAGAAAACATCCTGTGTGCCACTAGAGATGTTAAAAGTACCATACACAACTTGGATGTTCATCTAAAAGCATAATAACTTCCTTTGACTTCATTTTTTGTGGAAAAAAGTCTACATGGTCATAAATCTGGAATTCTCAACATTCAGCTGTGGTGGGTATGACATGAACATAGAGGGTCTTCATGTTCAGGTTCTTCATAGAAACATCTTTTGTGATCTCTGAAAGAAGGAAGGAAGAGAGAAACAACAGAGTTAGTGTTCTTTCTTACCATGAGAACTATGAACTTTAAAAAAAAATTTGCTTTATTCAGACATTTTTGCTGTGGGACTGGGACAGAAACTGCTCAGCTCAAAATTCCTTCCTCTTAAAGCCCAGGGCATGAAAGGAAGGGTCACCACATGTCACCAGTGTCCCTGCAAGAGCAGGAGAGCCTGTTTTATGTTCCAAAGTAGAAATTTTTGGAAGTCTACATCAGCCCACAGCTCTCACCTTCACATCCTGACAGAGCAGCACCTAATTCAGAAAACTCTAACACCATGATATGAAGTCAATATGAACAGCCCCTCATACACAGTTTATATGTAAAGTAATGATTGTACCAGTACCTGCTGAAGAACTACTGCTGGAATCTTGTTGAGTATGCCTGAAGACTTTCTGACCATACAGGACAATTCCCTAAGTCTTCTCACAGCTGCATGCCCAGAGTTTGGAACAGGGACAGGATAAAATCCCAACAAACCTCTGAAGGACAGAGCACGCTTCCAACAGGCTGACTCAGGGGTTGTAATTACTCAAGAAACACAAACACTGAGTAATCCCACTTGTGTCTAGGGAAAGTCACCTGCAAACTTGCAGGAGCTGGAAATCTTTCACCATTACCTTGTGAAATGTGAATTTTTTTCCCAAGCAGCCTGGTGCTTGCTGACTTTGCTTCCAGCAGCCATCAGCTGCCCCACTGAGAGCAGAGTGTTTGGAATACTGGGAGCTACAGCCTTGGAACAAAAGTCAGCCCAGTATCAAACACCCTGAGGCCTCTGCACTGAGAAAGCTCAGAGAGATAAGAAACTTGGCAGGTGTAAGCAGAGAACACTGGTGAAACCCAGATTAACAAGGACTGGGGTCACGGCGTCACTCTCACCCCAGAACCCTGCAGACAACCCAGCAAACACAAGATATTATAAAGGTCTGCCACCAGTCTTAGCACAAAGGACACATTAATAACACCCAGACTGGCCGGGGGTTTTCAGGAGGAACCCTTCTGCAGTGTCCTGCCCCATCCTGCTTTGAAAAATGTTTCATTTTTAGCCTAAACACACAGAATCTGCACTGATATTAAAAGCCATCTGTCAATGAGAGAACTGAGAAGTCCTCATGGGTCACAGTGCTTTTCAGGAGTTCTCTTCCATTGTAATACCACCCTTTAAGCAGCTGAATATGCATCCACAGAGCTATAAACCAATACAGCAATCAGGGCTGTATTCCTTCACTAACCTTCCTTCCCAGGAATGTGTTCCACCAGGATGTGAAAGAGTCTGGTCTGCAGAAGCAGCCAAACCAATTGTGAACTTGGCTCTCCAAGTCTCTAATTACATATTTATTTATAAGATCCTGAAAAATGAGGAACTTACATGAACCTATTTCCTACAGTATTTATCACAACAATTAGTTTTAAGAACTGGAAATTTGATTTATCAACAGAGTGTAGGGACACCTTCCTTTCTGTGCCAATGGCTCCAGGGAAGGGCTGCAGGGAGCACCTGGAGTGTCCCCACCATCCCCAGTATGGAACCATCAGGTACCTGGAGCCTCTGTCTCTCCAGCTCAGGAATAAGCAACACTCACCACCTGAACATTTCTTTTTGGAATGTTTTCCAACATTACAAAGGGGAGTGAAAAGCACGTTTGTTTCTGAAAAGCTGCTGAGTTTCTGTGCAATAGACAGCAGATGCCCAACTGCCTGGATGACAACATTTATAAAAATAACTCTTCAAAACCAATAATTCATTTTCCACCAAGTGATTGTTTTTCCTTTTTATTGAACAGGCACCAACCTTCCAATTCCTGGGTTATTTTCATCAAACACTTCAAACTGTTAACAGCAAATACATTTTTATTTTTAGAATAAAGCACACAAAACCTACTCAAGAGACTGAACTTTGCTGTTCTGAAGGTAAGACCTTGAACAGATTGATCAGAAGATGAATGGGAGATTACAAAGCTGCAACAATACAGATAAACACTAATTGACCTAATGTTTTCTAGAGGCATCAAAGTGTTTTATATGCAGCCCTCATTTGTCATACAAAGAGATGTGAAGATAAAACACAGCTATGCCAGTGTTTAAACTTAAAAAATGTTATTCAAGGAGCTGAATGCTGAGAATTAAATCTGAGATACCAGAAGTGTGGCTACAAGGCATTAGCTGCACAAATAAACCTCTGGGACCAAGCTCTCTGTGTTCTGAGTTTTAAAAGAGACCAAATCTGTTGTTTTGGCCTTGGAGGAGTTATCAAATCTGATCTTTCACATCACTGTGAATTGTCACTTCATACACTTTAGTTAAAGTTTAAAGAGTTCTAGAGAATCCATGCTACAAATGTTACAGTGATTTAACCCATTTCCCTTTCAGGTGAAGGCATTTTAAAATTCCTCACTTCAACTGAGCCTTAAAAGCTGTTTTGCCAGTCTGTACATTTTCCTGTCCTGTCAGCTCCTTGCCTCTTTCAAAGCTCTGCAGTTTCCTACAGTGGTTATTTCAGTGTCTGAACAGAATCATCTGGGGCTGAACCAAAGAGGAACTGTGCCTAACATCCCTTGTTTCTGAGTGCCTGAATCCCTGAGTCCCCAGGTGGGCAAGGCTGCACACAAAAATACCTTTCAGTTTATGCAAACCAAG
The DNA here is from genome assembly GCF_027579445.1 of Ammospiza nelsoni. NCBI lineage: Eukaryota > Metazoa > Chordata > Aves > Passeriformes > Passerellidae > Ammospiza > Ammospiza nelsoni. Next base: position 17,619,165 of record NC_080643.1, on the reverse strand, counting down.
TGTGGTTCATCTTCTTGGTTTTTACCCCTTGTGCTGAAACACTCCAGGCTCCAGTTCTCTGTTAACACCACTCAGCACATTATTTTTGGCATTTGCTTAAACTATCACTAGAAAGTTTCATCAACATCTGAGATCCATTTGAATTACAAAAATGGCTTTTAAATAAATACACTTAAGGTCATATGAAGTAAAAGCTAAAAAAAAAACCAAACCAAGAAACCCCCTTCCCACGACCACTCCTTGCTCAGATTTCAATATATCCCACCTAAATCCTCATGGGCAGCTGAGTGACCCCAGCTCTCAGCAGCTGCACCAGAGCTGCCCCCTCCTGCCCTCCCCACTGACAGCACCTCCTGAGGAAGCTCAGCCACCCTGAAAGGGGCAGTTTGAGCAGGATGTCCAACTTCTGGACAGGTAATGAGTGATAAGCCAGTAACTGTCATGGATCCCTCCCAAACAGCCTGTAAACCACATCACTGTGACACACTGCAGACAGAAACCTCAGCATCATTCCACTCAGCTGAATTCTCCAAGAATCCCTGTTTGGAGTTGTTTGGGTTTTTACCATGTAGTTTGCAATCCATTTTCTTTGTCAAATGAAGTCCCAAATCACCCTGGTCCAATTTTTTAGCACCACAGAAGCTTCAGTCACACCTTCCTCATGAATCAGAGATTTTTGTTTCCCATCTGTCAGTGGGTTTGGGGGGCTCTTTAGCATTTCAGACCTTCCTGCTTCCCAGGTATCCCAAATGGCTGTGTCCTACCTCACTCCTCTAACAGAGATCCACTCTTTTCCACCCACTCCAATCCTCCAAGACAATGCAGCAATATGAATGCTAAAAGTTTGAACAGATTCTTAAAATATTCCTGCTGTAGACTCAGTTCCAGGAGGAGATTCCCTGTTCATCACTCAGCAGGGCACTGCTGACTGACCTTTACTGCAGGAGGAAAAAACTTTCACAACGCCTTGCCTTGGCCATTTCATGAGGGGAATGCATTACAGCTTAGAGCTTCTACATCTGGATGTTTGCTTAAAGGATTCTGTTATGCTAATATTGAATTACTGGGCAAAATTACAAACCAGTGTGTGAACAGCATGGATTTAGTAATTAAACTGGATCTCAGGTTACATGAGCTGCTCCTCAACAATAAATTCCAAGGATCCTCAGACGGCAAACCAGAAGTTTGTGCTTACCATGAGTTAGTGCGTCATCCAGGAACAGCTTTAGCCTCCTGCTTCTGAGCCCAAAAACTTTTGCTGTCTCATGCAGAAGAGCTTTGTAGGTTAATCCATTCTGACCAACAGGGTTTTCCATTAGCAGAGTTCCCACTGTTCCTTTCTGGCATTCTGGACAAGATAAAACAGCTGAGTCACTATTGGTGAGAAATCAAATTACTTCATTTATCTGAGTAAATTGAAATTTAGGATTTCTTCTTCCATTTTACCTCTATTTCTTCATGGTACTGAGAGACAAATTAGCAATACCAACCTACAGATATTCTCTTAAGTTCATTAATTACAGAGCCAGAAATGTAAGTGATGACTGACAGCTTGACCAACAGAAGAAAACTTCTTTACATGGGCCAACAGGATGACACAGAGTTTGGGAAACATGAAACATTTCAACAGGACATAGAAACCACTACGTGCAGAAGCTCACCAAGCATGTACTGATGATCAAATCCCTTGTAAAAAAACCACATTTTTGGCTCCTGCAAGCTCTCAGTAGTGTCAGAAAGGGCTCATACCAGGGCACAGGCTAAGAGCAAGTTACTGAAACAACTCAGCTGCTCCCATGTGAGCTCTCAAAGTGCCAGAATGGCAGGTGGGAAACAGAATTACACACACATATATTTATACTCCAGACCAGATGAATAACACAATTCACTTGGCTTTTAGATAGCACTAAGAGCTGCTTCACAGGCTGTTTCCAGTGTTCAAACTTGGTCTGTTTTACGCTCAGCCTTTTACAATAAACTGCACAGGTGAGCTGATGGTCAGAAACAGGGAAACAATGCCCAGGGGCTCATGTTCAACTGCTGCCCCTTATCTCAAACTGGCACTCCTTTTGCTCTCAGGAGAAGAGGGAAGATTGTTTTTATCAGAAAGTACACACTAGGAAAAAAAATAACCAAAATCTCCATGCAGCAATGGAAAGCTGCAGCTGAGCAGCAGAAGCTGCTGTGAGGAGCAGCCCAGCAGCCCCCATACCTTGTGGCTTGGCATTGATGAGCTGCAGGTTGATGTACTGGCAGAGCAGGGCACTGGGGGAGCTGGGCAGGCCAGGGGCTGACCCTGCTGTCACGTGCAGAGTCCTCCCACTGAGCCCCAGCAGGTCTGTGTGCTTCAGCAGCTCTGCAACACAAAGGGACACCAGTCAGGCCAGCCCAGGAGCTTCTCACTCCTGCCCCACTGTCTCCTCTTGCACCATCCTGTCCTCCAGAAAGAGCTTCTCTGCTGGAAAAATGGGATTTGTGCAGGAATATTTGGGTTTCATAATAACACAAAGAGAGTGCTTGGTTTGCTGTGGAAATTAGCTCCTATATAACATTTCTTATGCATATAGTGATTTATGCAATAAAAATAGGTAGCTAACTTCAAACAAGCAAGAAATTATTCACCCAAGCCAACCATTCAGCAGCCATTATGGGCTACTTGTACGAAAACTGAGTGCAAGTCTACAAGTTTCCCAAACAAGAAGCTTAAGAGAGTTTTCAGCAGTCTAGAGGAAAATAAAGTCACAGAAAACTTTTTTACCATCTGACTTGAGCCCAGCTTCCTCCCTTTGAATTTTATTTTTTTTAATGTAGCAAAGGACAAATTTTATTTTTTATTTTCTATTCCTATCTCATTATATGAAAAGCTGTGATCTTTGATTGCACCCAGACTTCCCTGGACAAAGCAGCACCGGGAATGCGTTACTATGCAACAACAGGCTATTTATTAATAATAAATATTAAATATAGTAAATTATCATATTAATAACAAATTAATTAATACATTAATAATAAATTATATATTGATATTAAATATATTAAACTCCATAAAAAAACAAACAAAAAAATTTCAAGTCATGGCTCATGAATAATGCCCCCTACAGGAGTATCTGTATGGCCAAAGCAGCACTGGGAATGTGTCACTATGCAACATCAGGATATGAATTTTACCTTTTTCTAATGTAGAAAAAGACAAATTTTTTATTTTCTATTCCTATCTCATTATATGAAAAGCTGTTATCTTTGCTTGCACCCAGACTTCCCTGGCCAAAGCAGCACTGGCAATGTGTTACTATGCAACATCAGGCTATTTATTAAGAACAAATATTAAATATAGTAAATTATTATCATATTAATAACAAATTAATTAATACAATAATAAGAAATTATATATTGATATTAAATATATTAAACTCCAGAAAAAACAAACCAAAACATTTCAAGTCATGGCTCGTGAATAAAGCCCCCTATAGGAGTATCTGTGTGCAATGCCAGCACAGCTCATGATCCAGCACATGACTCCAGGAAGGCAGATGGAGAGAATGGGGGAAAGCCAGACCCAAACCAGCAGCCCCATCTCCAAGGACATCAGAAGCAATCCCTGGAAGATCTGGGAGGAGAAGCTGATGAGGTTTCTGTGACAAAAATGAATCCTGCAGCACTGCCTGAGCCTTGAGGTCAGAGCCACTGATGGGCATGATATTAAAATACACAGGAATAACATAACTCTGTGCTGCAAAGAGCTCCAGAAATCAAATCATCAAACCCAGGGACAGCTGATGCATTTAATTTCTTGTCAGAACTGTGTGTTCCTGTACATATGGAACAGGCACACCTGTCAGCTCCAGCCAACAGGTTTTCATTCCACAGCAGCCTTATCCACATGTCAGGCAGCCTAAGCTGTACAAAGCTCATTTTATATAGGTCATTTGAAAATCTCAAGGGAAATAATTTATAAATGTATACTTTTTGTAGGTTTATAAACTTATAAATAAAAAGCCTCTAAACCAACCACCCAGCTCCCAAAAAAAGTTCCTAACCCCACAAAAAGATGAACAGCAATCACAAGTTCTCAAAATTCTGTCAAGTGCCACAGAACAGAGTGAGATGCACTGGGAGTGTTTACAAGATTGCTCAAGGAGGCAAAAAGACCTCAGGCTGCACCTAAGATTCTAAAATGTGTATTTTAAACATCAACTTTTATATATTTGTATATAAATATATACAAATTTAAATTTAACAGTTTAAAGAAAAAAGAAACCAAAAGTCAAGCACTGTTCCGGCCTGTCTCAAGCACAGGAAGGGGATTTGCTTTTGAAAGCAAGAAAACAACTGAATCAACAAGTGGAGAGGAATTACCAAGGTTCCATCCAAAGGAAGAGAGGCAGGGGCAGGTTTTTCCCAAACCAGCACCATTTCAGGCCACAGAAGAGAGAGCACAGGGGGTGACAGAGTGGGAACACCTGGCCCCAGCAACTCCCAGTTTGCCATTCCCCAGCTGGCAGCACCCCTGGGGATCCATGCAGGGCAGGGAGGCAGAGCTGCAGTGATGGGGGTTTGCCCAATTAACAAATGAGCATTTGGCATTCCAGGAGCACTGACATTTGCCAGGGAAGAGCTCAGGCTGACAGAGGAGTCTGTTCACAGAGCCCACTCACAAGAGCAAGAAAAAATGGATCATTTCTTCCTGGATATCAATAGACTTGAAGGCAAGCAGGTATTACAAGTGCTCATCAAAATCACTTTAAAAGTCAGTTCTCTCTGCAGTGGGGTTTAAGTGCTAATGCTCTGCCCTAAAGTACCTTACAGCCTCACAGCCTTTTAAAAATTGAAGATTAAAAAAATCAGCCATCCGAAAATTATAAAGATGGAATAAGGCATGGATCAAAAGCTTGTAGGAGATTTTTACCCCACCTTCTTTGCCCCTCTCTTTTTTTTTAAGCCCTACAGATGCATTTCTTCCCATAAACATATTGAAAGTGTTTTAAATAAATCTTTTTCATTAAGGGCTACTTGCATGAAAGCTGAGTGCAAGTCTACAAGCTTCCCAAACAAGAAGCTTAGAGAGTTTTCAGCAGTTTAGAGGAAAAAAAGTCACAGGCAACTTTTTTTAGCATCTGACTTGAGCCCAGCTTCTTCCCTTTGAATTTTATTTTTTTTTTTATGTAGAAAGAGACAAATTCTATTTTCTGAAGGTCAGTACAAGTCCCAGAGCCTTGTTTGGGGGGTGCAGTTCCTCAAAATACCTTGACACACTATTGGGGAGGAAATGTTCATCCCATTATTCCAATGCTGCACTGAAAAGCAGGGACATGACCCATCTGAGAAGAACTGCCTGATCCTGTGCCACAGTACAACCGTAAGGAAACCCTCATTACAATTAGAGAACAAGATCATAAATTACTGCAAGTACAATGGACAGCCCTAGAAACCAGAGGAAGGGAATGAGGAGCCAGAAATTTGGTTTTGCTGGGTCCCAATTTTATTAACACACGTGGGAACAATTCAGAAATTACTTGTCTGGAGTGCACAACCTTTCTCTGCAATTCCTCTGGGACACAGCAGCTGATTCCAAGCCCTGGAGTCACCATGAGACCTCACCTGAGGTTACCCACACCAGAGCAGATGGATTGTATCCAAAGCAAACACTGGGATTCTGTTCTGTCCTCTGACACCTTTCAGGATGTTTTCCTGGCACATGCCTTGAGCTGGGACTCCCCATGGAGCCACATCTGCTGACCAATGCTTGTTTGAGATGTGACACACTGCCACAAATGCCAATTTGATGATCTGATCTTTCCAAGGGAATTTTCATATGGTGAATAAGTGGGCAGGGAAAATACCCTGCTCTGCTCAGACCACTGACACTGAAAGGTGAAAATCAGCATGGCAAGAAATGATTCCTAAGGAGCAGAAGTGACAAGGAGAGAAGGAAAGGAGGAGAAGGAAAGGAGGAGAAGGAAAGGAGGAGAAGGAAAGGAGGAGAAGGAAAGGAGAAAAAGGAGAGGAGGAGAAGGAAAGGAGAAAAAGGAGAGGAGGAGAAGGAAAGGAGAAAAAGGAAAGGAGAAAAAGGAGAGGAGGAAAAGGAAAGGAGAAAAAGGAGAGGAGAAAAAGGAGAGGAGAAAAAGGAAAGGAGAAAAAGGAAAGGAGAAAAAGGAAAGGAGGAAAAGGAAAGGAGGAAAAGGAAAGGAGGAAAAGGAAAGGAGGAAAAGGAAAGGAGGAAAAGGAAAGGAGGAAAAGGAAAGGAGGAAAAGGAAAGGAGGAAAAGGAAAGGAGGAAAAGGAAAGGAGGAAAAGGAAAAGGAGGAAAAGGAAAAGGAGGAAAAGGAAAAGGAGGAAAAGGAAAAGGGCCTTTGTTACTACAGCAGAAGAAGAGGGAAGGTTTCAACTTTTTCCACCACTTCCTTTTGGGATTTCAGCATTAATGGATTTGTGCTGCATATTTTTGTCCCATAAATGGCAGAAAAACCCCAAATATGGAGTCAAATTACTTCTAAACTTAATGAGATGGGAGTTTCCCAACTTTTCTGGGCCTTTTGAAAGTCATCTCTTACTATCTGTAATGACATTGAACAATACAGGTACAGACTCCCCTCTGCAGGCACAGACCACACTGTCATCCCTCCTACTTGGAAAAGGATTTCAAGGAAAACCATTTCCTTCTCCAAAACACAACTGGAACTTGAGGAAGATACTGAAGGATTTCCCCTAAATCCCCTCTGACTGAAAGCAAAGATTAATCCTTTTGTATGACAGGACTGAGGACTGTGTTCAGCTGAGCTGAGCACAACTTGAAAGATTTATCACAGGGAGTTAATGGATGACACCAGATGGGAAACCCCCAAAATCCTCCTAGAAATATTCTCAGGAGAGGACAAGAAGGAAACTAAGGACTGAGATGGCAGCAGTGACACATAAACTATTTCTTTATGGATGTCACTGGTGGACATGAACTGGTGATCCTCAGCAGCCCTGGGGGCACCTCAAATCAGCCAACTCAAGCACCTCCCCCTCAGATGTGCCTCAGTAATATTCCCATTAAAACACTAATAAAAGGTTTTGTAGCCATCCAATTATCATTTTTACAGTTTTCTGGGGTTGTTTTTTACATTCTTTTGCCTTAAAGTTCAAGCTGCAAAGATTATTCAATAGGTTTTTCTAAAAAAAGAAGAAATGTAGAGCTCCTCAAGGTTCTCTAGGGTGGAAAGGCAACATTTTTCTTCTACAGATCACAGTTTGCATTCAGCTTAGGTTCTCACCCTGCCTACTGAGGCATTAGGGAAAGCAGGGAAAGGCTGATGGCAGCTCGCCATGGAGATCCAGCACAGCCTGGGCCCAGTGCAAACACTGAAATAAATCACATTTTGTCCTGATGAGAACTGCAATGGAAGCAAGATAACAGATGAGCACCATTCAGCAGCAGCTTTTGGAAACATGTTGATGTGACTATAAACACAGTCTCATAAGCTAAGGACTATAAAATGGAATACCCATTTTCTTGTCAATTTGATATAGCTAGCTAGATAGATATAAATTACACAGTAAATAATTGTACAGTAAATTACTCCTAGCTGGTGCAAGAAAGACTTTCAATTTTCCTTGTCATACTCCATTTACCTGTGTTTCCATTAAAAACTGTCAGTTTGGAATTTTTAAGACCAAAAATGCAGGAGACAGCATCTACAAGTCCAGTGAAGTTCAAGGTATTATCTCCTTTTGGATTTTCCAGCAGCAACACACCATCTAAAACCAAAATTACGACATTAAAATGGAGTTTGGAAGCAATATCCAAGTTCTAATGATTTTCTAATGATTACTTCCAGTGAGTTTCTAAGCCAATTTAAAACTGACAACACTGCATCTTTCCAGATTTTTTTTAGTGGGAAAGGGGAAAGAAAACAGAGAAACAAACTGATGTGTACTTCAGATTTATGGTGCAGAAGTTCTATTTGCCTTTATTAACAAGGCAGTCCCATTTGTGTGTTACTAAGGTACAACCCAGCCTATAATTTAATATTATAGGTAATATATTGGTTAAAAGCTGAGACTGTGCCCTCTGAGATGGTCACCAGCTTTCCCAGCTGGATTCCTTCTCACTCAGGGAGCAGCTCTGTGACCATGTCCAACAAGGAACAATTATTTCCATACATAAATTGGCAGTACATGCAAGAAAAAAACCTCCCCAAGTGCATTTAGTTTTCTCCCTTCTTAATATCTAACTCACCCTTGTAACAACATCACTGCACCCATGTCCACTGCCCAAGATACAGTCAGGCCATTATCTGGTTTAAAGTATGATTTTCATCTCTGGAATTCATATCTGAGCTTTTCAATGTTCCCCACATCCAGGCCTCACCTCCTGCACAGAGCTGCAGCAGGGATTACAAATCCTCAAGCACAGCCCAAACCCAGAGAGTGCAGACCCCACACAGATACTGACACACAAACTCTCCCTGCAGCAGGAGTGACAACTCCTGTGCACCCAGGAGAGTTTCCCTCAGAAGGAATCATGGACAGCTGTGGTTTTGCTTTGAATAAACTTATTTTCAAGAATTATTTCACCTGCACCACCTTTCAAATGAATTCAGGCTCCAGCCTTCACCACTCCATTTCCAAACTCTCCCTCCCAGCAGCCCTGCCAAAGCAAGCTGGGGATGTTCATTCCTACCTTGCTCTGTCCCATTGACACAAACTTTGAGGTTGACATAGGCACAGGCTGGGCCAGCAGGCTGGCACACCCCCCCTCTGACCAGGGTGATTTCCAGCTCTGATCCCTTCAGCTGGGGAAAGACAGAGATTGGCATTATTTCAATACTGCTTATTAAACAAACACAGCAAAATGTTTTCCTTCAATAAACAACACTAAGATATTGCTTTATACTAAATGTGATTTATCATAAAGCAGGGATTTTTCCTACATCTGCCTTCAGTGACAGTGCTTCAGACATCAATCTGCCTGTACCACATGTCAGGAAAGGAGGGAACAAACAGCCTGATTTTCACAAGTGATGAGCAGTGAGGACACCCTCCCAAAATACAATCCCAAAGCAAATCTGCCTGAGAGGAACACTCTTCCAGAGAAATTCAGGTTACTGACCAGGGCCCTGCTCTCAGTCACTGCCTGGAGAAGCCCCCACTCTCCCTGGGGGAGCACTGAGAACCCCCTGGGTCACACTGCCTTGGTACCACCAGCCTTTGAGTGTCTCCCCAGGAGGCACCAGTGACCCTGTCAGACCTGAATCCAACACGGATCTTGCAAAAAAGATCCAGAAATCACTCATATGAATAACTGGTACAAAAAGACCATTTAAGCCATTTTGTTTTGTAAATTTGGAGATGGTCTTTGGCAAGAGATACAGTCCAAAGGGTGACAGACAAATTTGGAAGTGTCATTCTTTGCTCTAGTCCTATTACAAAGTAGGGAAAAACACTTATGCAGCAACAAATGCCATTCTGTGTTTATCCATTCTACCAACAACTCTAAATTCATTTTTCAAGTACCTACTTTTCTGCCCCAATAGTTTCTGAGAAACTGCTTTGGTTTTTTTGTTGTTGTGGCTTGGAGCAAGTCTTTGGGAAAGGAGCTCAGAATTAAAGCCTTGTAGCAAAAATTGATCCAGGATAATTTCCCAGAAGTAATGACTTTAATGTAATCACAATAAATATAAAAAGAACAGAGTGCATTTCATTTTTGTTCCAATTCTCACATATATTCAACAGCAAGCAGATTCCTGTTACTCCTCTGAGTAACTTCCAGAAATTTGATGCAATGATCCTGCCACAGCTGGCTTAACTTACACACTCCTATGAAGGATTTCTCAGGAAGGGCTTTCTCATGTCACTGCTCTGGATGTGACAAAGGAGCTGCAGCAGAGCAGAGTCAAGCACCTGCCCTAAGCAATCCACCTCTGCAGGCCCAGAACACCAACTCCCAAGGAGCACTTGACAGTGGCACTGCAATCTCAGTCATCTGGTTCTCTCTGCAACATCCACTCTGAAGTCTGAGTGTGTGACAAACAGTTCAGAGGCACAGCAAAGGCTGCAGCAGGCACAGAGCTCCTCCACAAGGAGTTCCCTGGGGTTACTGTCCCTGTCCATGGTAGGGCTGGAACTACATAATCTTCAAGGTCCCTCCCAAACCAAACCCATTCTGTGATCCTGTAACTGAGACTCCTTAAAATAAATAACAGTGAACAAGTGCATTGCTTCTGTTCTTCTGTGCCTCCATGTCCCACACACAGACTGTACCCCCTCAGGACTGGCAGCATTGTGTAGGATCCTAGGGTGGCTTGGTTGGAAGGTGCTTTACCTTGGTGACCATCTCATTTCACTCTTCCTGCCATGGGCAGGGACACCTCCCACTGTCCCAGGGTGCTCCAAACCCCATCCAGCCTGGGCTTGGGCACTGCCAGGGATGCAGGGGCAGCCACAGCTGCTCTGGGAACCTGTGTCAGGACCTCCTCACCTTCCCAGGGAACAATCCTTTCCCAAAATCCCATCCAGCCCTGCCCTCTGGCAGTGGGAGCCATTCCCTGTGTCCTGTCCCTCCATCCCTTGTCCCCAGTCCCTCTCCAGCTCTCCTGGAGCCCCTTTAGGCACTGGAAGGGCTCTGAGCTCTCCCTGGAGCCTTCTCTCCTCCAGAGAGAACATCAAGCCCAATTCGCTGCTCATGGTTTTGTGTGAAACCCTCTCCCTCCAAGGTTTCAGGGTGGCAGGAGGCCCACTCAGCTGGATGCCCACAATGAGACAACTGCACTTCTCTGAACTGAGCTATCAACACCCCACCGACCTGGCTGCCAGAACATTGCCATTTAGTGAAGATTTCTGTAGATTTTCTCTGTCTGAAATTCAACATTTGTGCAAATGCATGGCCTGACCCAAAACCTCTCCCAGGGTCACACACTAGCTCCTCATCTCCACAACTGAAAGGACTGCCTGGTTTTTGCTGACATTTAGATGACAGCCATCAGTTCTAGCCATAAAAACCAGGTCAGGTGCCTGCTGGCAGGGGAGGATTTCTTCTCTACACACAGAGCAGTGTTTATGACTAAACCAGTACACTCATCTTTCCACAATGGTTTTCTTCATTAAAATATACTAAATTAGATTTCAGTAAGAGCAAAATAAGTGGGGGGGAGCCATACTTGCACAGGCATTAAAGTTTTCATGGAAAGCAACAGTGACCAGCACTAAAGCTCAGGTTCAGGGGATTTGAGGCAGGCAATCACACAGGTGATTCCCAGCACTGTATTTCCAGCTTTTACATTCCAATTCAGATTTGATGTTGTCCAATTCAGATTTGATGCTGTCCATCAGAAGTATCAAATAAGCACTTAGAAGAAACTTAAAAGATTTTCAGTGATTTCTCAACCACAGTATTTACTTAGTGTTTACCCCCTGTCTGTCACTAGATGAAACTGATAGTTTTGAAAAAGGCCAAACAGGGCTTTGTTTCAAATCTGTACAACTTCAGAAGTGCCATTAATAACTATAAAACATTTCCTTTACACACACTATTAAGATGGATGAAATGTGCCCTTTCCTTTCAGCTATTCCCTGCCTTCCCAGTCATCCTGTAAATCAAATCTCAAGCCTGATGGATCCTACACTCTTGTGTGAATTAATCTTTGTGGTCCAGCAGGACATTTATAGTGAAGAATAGCTCATTCACAGTTCTGCTAGGAATGTCTTTTGAATAGAGTAAGTTTCAGTAAAACCATGGCAAAACTATCATCAAGTATGTCAGAAGCAGCAATCAAAGAAAACAACAGAAATTGCTGCTGATTTGAAATATGAAACTACACTTTTACAACAGACAACTTCAGCAACACAGGGCAGAGGAAAAAACATCCTTAAATATTAAACAAGTTGGTCTTAAGCCAAATTCAGCCTCAAAGGAGTAGTTCTAGTACAAAAGACTATTAATCTAAGAAAATCAGAGCAACAACATTTTGGCTGTTCAAACAACACACTAATCCAAATACAAATAACTGTGTATTAAGTTCAGACAAACAACTGCCTTAGTTATTTACTCTGGTATCCAAGCAGCTTCATTCTCAAAATCACCACGCATACAGAAACCAACTCCTTTCTTTGATAAACCAAGAAAGACTAATACAAAAAGTCATAAATAGAAAACAATATCTGCTCTATCCCACAAACAAATATTGACACCATTACTCTTTAATTGGAGCAGCTTGTTGGGTTAAAAGCAAATAAGATGAACTATGCAAGCAGTGCTTTTCCTCCTTACTTGTGTTGTTTCCTGGATGAGAACTTCCCTTGAGGTAGGCACCGGGTAAGGCTTCAGGTCTGCCTTTATTGTGGCAAAAATGAACTCAGCGTGCTGCTGGATGACAGTGTCCAGGTATTCCCCCTCTGGCAGGGCCCTGTAGTACACTGTGATCTCATCTGTGGGCACCAGGTTCCTCTGCAGGACACACAGACACCATTACTGACAGAAAAACCACACACCAAGACAGCAATACTTGTCAAGTTAAAAAAAAATAAATTATCAAGCAGTTGTTAAAAGCTTCCACAAAAGACTTGGAAGAAAACAATCCTTGTACAAAAACATAAAGAATCTTAAAAGATGGGAGTTTAGGCAAGATTAAGTATATTAATATTCATTATAGTGAAAATAAATTATGAACAGAACTGAATTTAAATGCAGTAACACATGGGAGAGTTTTCATAGCCACAATCCTTCCTGGTTATATTTTATACAGAAATAAATCCTCAAGTTTTATTTCTCTACACATCCTTTAGAGCTCTTGTAAGGGAATCCAATCAGAAAGCCATACATGAGGAGTAAATGATACAGGGCTCCATGTTTAATTAAAAATGCAGTCTGTGCATACTGCCCAGACTGCTGGAAAGGGAATGGCAGTGCCTTGTCCCACCCCACTGAGTGCTCACCTTCTTGCGAAGCTTCTGGATGCGGTTGATCACCTCCCGGGCCACGCCTTCATCCACCATGGACTGGTCTGGGGTCACATCCAGCAGCACCAAAACCTGAGCAAAGGCACAAAACATTGATGAACAGGTGACAAACTGGACACAAGGTGGGAGTAATATTGTCAGGAGCTCAGGATGCCTTTAGAGAGCTCCTCACGTACAAAATATGACGGTGGAGAGAATGTCGAACAGCTCCAGGATTCACACACCCCTGGAATGTGCTGTGCTACCTGAACTAACAAACCCAAGCCAGCTTTTACCTCCCCATTTTCCTACTGCTTCCTGAGGAACTCTTCCCTCAATCAAAAAAAGAGAGAGAGGAAATAACCAATAACATACCTGAGCATCGGAGTGTGCCTCGAACTGGGCAGATCCCTCTGTCATCTGATACATGAGACGCAGATCCTCCCCATGGAGCTCGTGTCCTTCCACAACAATGCTGCCTGCAGGGTTGGCAGATGGAGAGCAGCTCTTACCATCCAAGTAAAACCCCCAATTTTAAATTCAGAAAGCTTTAACCAAGCATCAGCCTTCAAACATGTGCCATGTATATATTTGCAATGCAGTCAGACAGCAGTTAAGCACTAGTAAGCAGCAGTGAATTATCCCACATTTCCATTTTTCACAGAAGCACTTCTCCAGGCAGCAGAGCCCACTAAAACACAGGCACTTCAGCAACTGTTTGTGTGGAACCATCTGAATGGAATAAAACTTAAAAATAACCTGTATACCCCACCAACTCCAAACTTCCATTTAAGCAGTTTGCTAAACAGATATAGCTGCAAAATTCACACCCACTTGTAACTCTGGAATCAAAGGAATGCTTTTGGAATAAAAGCTACTGCACAAAAACTCAGTTCCAATCTGATTCAATCTCACAGAAAGCTTGTTCTCTGCTTCATCTGGGCTTTACAGAAGCACTTAAAATCAGAGAACATCCTGAGATGGAAGGGACCCAAGGAATCACGGGGTCCAAATTCTGCACAGACATCCCAACAATTCCACCCTGTCCAAACTCTCCTGGAGCTCTGGCAGCCTCAGAGCTGTGACCATTCCCTGAAGAATCTGCCCAGTGCTCGACACCTCTGGGGAAGAACTTTTTCCTATTATCAACCCTAAACCTCCTCTGACAGGAAGGAACAATTCACAGAAGAACAGTTTAAAATCAGTGTCCACAATCATTTCTAAACTTTTTTTTTGCAAAAAAAAAAAAAACCAAAAAAACATGGAAATAATAAACACAAATTTCCTCCTCATAACAGGTGAAGAGGGATAACAAGAGGGAAGCAGGCCTTAAGCTCCCTTAAGCCAAGGGCATCCTGGCCTGGATCAGGAATGGTGAGGCCAGCAGGAGCAGGGAGACCGTTCTGCCCCTGCACTGGGCACTGCTGAGGGCACACCCTGAGTGCTGTGCCCAGCTCTGGTGCCTCAGTTCGGGAAGGACCTTGGGACACTGAGCACATCCAGAGGGGACAATGAGGCTGGAGAGGGGCTGGGAACACAAACCCTGTGAGGAACATTTGAAGGAGCTGGGGGTGTTGAGCCTGGAGGAGGCTTTGAGGTGAGCTTATTGCTCTCTACAACTCCCTGAAGGGAGGTTGAAGGCAGGTGGGGGTCGGTGTCTGACAGAGCCAGAGGACACAGTCTCAAGCTGCATCAGGGAAGGTATACGTTGGATATTAAGAAAAAGTTTTTCACCAAAAGAATAACAAAGTACTGGAATGCTCTTCCCAGGGAGGTGGTAGAATCACCATCTCTGGATGTGTTTAAAAAAAGACTGGACATGGTTCTTGGTGCTACAGTATAGTTGAGGTGTTAGGGCACAGGCTGGATTCGATGATCTTAGAGGTCTCTTCCAGCCTCATTATTCCATGATTCTGCAAGCCTACAGAAGGACACCCTGCCACCCCTGAGGGCTCTGTCCCACTACAGACCTGTCTCCTGGAACCTCTCCAGCTGCTCGCTGCTGAGCTCCTTGATGGCAGCCATGACGGGCTTGAAGGCGCCCTTGAGGCGGCGGCCCAGCACGGTGTGCTCGGGCTCGGCCCTCAGCCGCACGCCATACCGGGCCTTGTCCGCAGAGAGTGTCAGTGCCCGCACGTTCAGCTCCTGCAGGGACACACAGCACACAGATCAGCTCCTGATGTCAACGTGAGAGGTTTGTACAGGGCTATCTCTATGGACAGAATAACTGGGAGAGCAAACAAACCCAACCCTGAGCCCACCTTCAGCAGCAGAGCCCGTCCCCACCCTCAGCCTCCAGGGTGTGTGGCTATTAACAGGCAGCTCCCGCCTCTAATCAGCCCCTTTAACTTTCTTTATGTCCTACCTCCACCTAAGCTTCTACCCAGCCTTCGCCCTAAGCAGCCTAGGCCTAGCCTTCCACCGAACCCACCTCATCTCAGCCTTACTATGTTTAGAAACTCAGCAGCCCTCTTGATTACCCCCTCACAGCTGCCCAAGAGCTGAACCCATTCCCTCTGTGTGCAGTGGCCTGGCAGAGCTCAGGAGAGGAAATTCTGTTGGAACAGAATTTGTGTCCTTTCAGAACACACAGAGCCAGGAAATCATTACCAACCATTTTATGGTTGAGGTTGTACAAAATGGCCTCATTTTGTGTCCTCCTTACCTGTTTGTTCCAGCTCCTCACTGCACAGAAAACCACCCTGCTCAGAAAAGCTCCTGCAGCCAAAACAGCTTTATAAAACCTGCATGAACTTTAGGAGGGGCCCCAGACACTGCAGGAAGGTGTGTGCCCATTTTTCTGAGCTGCACATGCAGATTTTGTTCCCATATCTGAAGGGAACATGGTGGTGCTGTGGGAAGTTTTACACAACTGATTGAGAGGACAAAGTTGTTTTCACATGAGGAAAGACCAAGGCTGGAACTCTTTGGAGATAATATGGCTGGGGTTGGAAAACATGAGGCACAGACCTGCACAAACATTTCACTGCAATCCAGCAGGTCCTGCCTGCCAGGCTGCCCAGCACTTGGAGCATTTGGTGTTTAATGCCCACTGGATGGTGGTGAGAGCTCCCATCACCATCCTACAGCATCCCCAGGTGCACTTGGCAAACAAGCAAGGCATTTAGGAAGCAGAAGTAAATGGCAGCATCAGCATGACAGGACTAGCAAGTAGCCAAACATTTGGATTGAGAAATAACGTTTAAATACAACCTCTGAGCTGCAGCCTAATTCCCTAGGAAGTCCTACTGACATGAGGAGCCAAGAACACAACTGAATCTAATTTTATTTAATAAATCTTTTAGGAAATCTAATGAAAATTATGCACTTCAGAAATTCAGTTTCAATGGGGTGCTGCTGGAAATGAGCCCACGAGTTGTAAATGACAACCTCGTGGGGGAAAAGAAATAATAATCCAAAAAATAGCACAAATTGAAAAATTACTTTGGGCCTGATTAGATAAATCAGAGAAGCCAACTCCATCAGGACAAGTTTTCTGTACTAATTAGATTAGGAAATTATTCTTTCCACATATTATCCATTTAAAAACCCAGAATGAGTCTTAGAAAAACAGGCAAATCTGTATCTTAGGTCTGTTTACACCAGTCTCAGAGCTTTGACTTAAAATAATTCTTAATTTTATCTTCCTAATTACTCAAAATTAGCTCCTTAACACATCTTTCAAGTCTCATGGGGACATAGTGAGGCAACCAGCCCTTCCCATGACCAGCTGAAGAGCTGAACACGGAATGCCTGAACATGTAAGAGCCTTCAGCTGGTGCCATGTGCCCCAGCTATGGCCAGTCCTCAGAACAGAGACAGAAATATCAGAAATGCTGTGCTTCAGCTGGGCTCTCTAAGCAGGCAGCCTAAAAAGGAAAATAAGTACTCATTATGTCATAGTGTAAGAAATGAAAAACTGCTGGGCCCTCCAGCCACAGCTCCTGTCAGATAATTCAGCCCTGTCACAGGCTCACTCCCTGGGTTTGATGGAGAAGTCAATTTTCTGTTTTACAGCAGCTCTGCACAGGGCTGGGGGTTGGAGGGAATGCAAAGGCTGGATGGAAACAAGATTCTGACTGTGCAGAGTCAAATTTACACAGAGAAAACCTTTCCCTGGAAGCAGCTGGGAAGAAAAGTCCTGACCCAGGCTTGTAAAAGGCCTCAAATAGAAATGAATAAAATGCAACTGTGTCCAGTTGCTAAAAGCCTTCTGGGTTTATTTCATTTCATCAGCTTGGCTATTTTTGCATGACAACCCTACAATCTGGCAAGTTCTAATATTAAAATCAATTTATTTAAATGATTGCTGTGTTCTGAAGATGAGAGAGGAGCACTGCAGATCAAAGACTACAGCTCTTTCTGCAAAAGCAATGAATGAAATTTCTGAAGAATTGACAAGTATATTTTCCCCACTCTTTTGTCAGCAGCTACACGAAATTAAATGGTGTAATTCTCCTTACCCATTACCTCTGGCATCTGCAAATTTACTCCTGGCAATCACTGAAGGTTCTAAAGCTCTGAATAGGCAGGAGGTTGATGAACAAAGCTGCAAATGCAGCCCAAGCAATGCTGCCCAGCCTGCCTGTAATCACTGACCTCTTTAGCTCTGCACCATCCAGTAAACAACAGGATTGATTGCCATGCAGTACAATAAAACACACTCTAAGCTCCAGCAGCAGCTTGTTGAATTTTAAGACACATAATAAAACCAGGACAATAGACAGCACTTTGTGTTTGTGCTTCCACAAAGGCATCTGAGTTTGTTTTAACTCATCTCTCCAGAAGAGACACTTTTGTCTGCAGGAGGAAACGAATGCTAATCAAAACATACTAATGTACAATCCAATTATGTAATAATTTAAAAATTGTTAGCTTCTTTTGTTACCTTTCATTAGCTGTAGAAGCTGACAAAAATTCTAGCAACCACTCTTTTGGAAGTAATTTGAGGAAGCAAACCTCATGTCTCATAAAACTGGATTATCTAGAATTTAAAATCCATTTTTCAGATCCAAAAAATGGGACAGACATTAGCCTGAATTTCACAGAATTCTGCTGTTGAAGAGATTTGGATATTGAAATTATTGTAATTAATAATAACAGCAATACTGAAGCAAGGGATCATAACTGCCAAGTCTAAGAGCAATAATCAATAAGTTAACATGTCAGAAAAGCTTTACAGTGCCCCTTGCAAATCAATTACTATTTTTTAATTTAAAATTCCTCTAGTTAGTAATTCTTGGGCATTTAACTCCCACAGTAACTAAAAGCAAGCTGCATACAGCACTGATGTAGAGGTCCTGTGCACTGAGCTGTGACTTCCTGAGCCAGTGCTCATTCCCCCAGCAGAATTTTCAGAGATTTTCATAGATGTGTATTTAGGCTTGGGGAAAGCTCATGTTGATGGAGTTATATGTAACACAAGTTTCAGAGTCCCTCCTGTGCTTCATCTCCTGAATTCCCTGACTGACATGGCTGCCCTCACCAAGCCAAGTGAGGTGAGCTGATCCTCTTTGGGAAGATGCACATTTTTGTTCTCTTTGTCAAGGTAAAGCAGCTGCCCTTGACAATGGCAACCTCAACCACAACAGAATGGCATATTTTAGGCACATGAGCAGATGTGCTGCTACAGTGAAGGGAAGAAAGGATCCTTAAGCTGCCAAGAACAGGCACAGGATAATGAAAAGGCACAGAAATGGCCACACCATTTGCACAAGAGAAAACCCCTCAGATCCTGTAGTGCTAGTGCTCAGTGGAAACAGAACAAGAATTTTGTGTCACTGACCCTTGAAGATGGATTTCATGGCTTTAAAGAATGCAAACAGGTCAGATTCTAGCAGCCTCTCAGTCCAGAGTGGTCAGTTTGTAGGATTAAGTATTTCTCAACACTGAATGCCTTTGGCACATGACCCACTGCCACCCCTTTCATTACAGCTCTCCTGGAAATTCATTTCACCTGGGAGTTGTTAATATGATCAACAGGGAGGTTGTTCAGGAAACCAACAGACCCAATCCCCTTAAACATGATGTTCTTACCTCGAGTACATACTTCTCTAAAGATCTGATGTTCTCCAGAGCCTCTGGATCCTGGTGGATAACTACCACTTCTTTCAAAGGGTACTGGGGGAAAAAACAAAAAAAAACCAAAAACAGAAACTTAACTATTCAGTTTCCCCAGGTTCATCCCAAAGTTACAAAGCTGCTACACATTCGCAAGGTTTGACAGGAGATGTGAGGAGCTCTAACCTTGACTGGGATGGTTTTTCTGTCTCTGATCACTCGTCCCAGCTCAATCACAGACTGCAAACAAGAAACGGCACTTTCAATTTTTTTGTCGATGAGATCCTCCCTAGATTAGAAAGGAAACATTATAATTGATGCATTTTCATCACATCTCTTTGAGCAGATGCAAAACATTTTACCCCTTTCTCTGACATTTCCTGCAACAGACTCAATTATGCCCTGGTTGGGGCAATCAGGCTTTTCCTCTGTCTTTGTGGAACAGATGAGGAGGAAATAACTTGCTGAAAACAAATAGCAGAGCTATTTTTACATCTTTTGTTAGCACCTCTCACAAGGTGCAGAGGATTGACTCATACAACCTGTTCTAGTAATAGCCAATAAAAAATACAATTCACATTAATAATATCATAAGAAGATGCAGAAAGATATTATAAAGAGGGTACTTATAGCCACAATGAATTCCCTGTAACAACAATTCACTGGATCTCAATTTATCCTCTTTTCCAAAAACTGCAGATATTTGAGCTTGATGTTTTAGAGTTTTAACATCTTTCTGAGCTCTTTTAACACCCTTCCATGTTGAGGCTAGGCAGGGTTGGGTGTTTTTTTGCCTTTTGGGGTTTTTTTGGGGGCGGGGTGGAGAGAGGATTGGGCTTGAATTTTTTGGCCTTTTTTTCCTTTTTTTTTTTTTTTTTTGAGGCAATTGACATTTACATCTTGTTTCAAATGTACAAGCAGTGAAATGTTCTGAAAATGTGTTTCTCCTGATTTGTTGAGTAGATGCACTAATTGGGCATCTCCTTTAAAACCACTCAGGTATCAAAGCAAGAGCAGAGGTATTGGTTAAAAAGACAGATATGAATAAAATTAAATGAACACAGATACTTGCTGTAATCTAAGGAGCAGAAGTACTGGGATGAAAACCACAACTCCAGTAAGGACTGGCCAGAAAAAACAGAGCTGCTGAAGCAAAACTTACAACTGAAATACGCCCATTGCAGCATTAAAGCTTTGAGTTGCTTCTACCTCTTTTGAAGCTTTTGTTCTTCCAAAAGCCAGTCCCTGAGGATGATCCTCCAACAAGTTGGAAATGTGGAAATTACAAGATGGAATATTTTGTCCCAGAAAGCTTCATACAGGATTATGTGACACTATTTCAATATCACTGAACAAGATTGCAGAGCCACAACACGAGAGTATTTTTCAAAGACTGAATGCAAATCCACAAAATTTAGTGCAATCCATCTGCTCAGACACTGAGCAACCAAGCAGGACCTCAGTGGGGTTTAACACAGGTGTTGAGTCAAGCTCAGCTGTGAATGTGGCCAAGCCCAAGTCCTTCAGCTTTATCTGCACTCCCCATACTGGTAAAGTGGTATTTTCTGTAACTGCATCCAAAAATCTCTCTTCCTATTAATTGACAATATTGTCCTTGTGCTGTATCAGAAAACTTTCCAAGTAAATGCAGTGATGTGCCTTGCAACTCCAGGTGAAACTCCAACAATATTCTGGATTTGAAAAGGCTTTTTCAAACTGATACACAGGGGATCCAATAAATTCCACAAACTAGTAACAGACAAAAACCCAAACAAAATGCAATACAGAGAAAAGTGGTGCAAGCCTCAAACATATCCCACATTTGCACACTGCAGCAGCAAGTCAGCACTAACTGCAGTGAAGAGTGACTAAGCCACTTTTAAATGCTCGTGCTACACCCATGCCTGAACTGAGTCCCTGCAAACAGCTCCCCATCCTTCCCTGACTCCCTTCCACAGGAGCCCAAACCAATCCTGGCAGCTCCCTGATGAGGGTGGCATTCCTTGATTATACATTCTTCACAGCACTTGCCCGGGGGGACAGAAAATCAGCACCATCCTGATGCCAATCTCCAGCTCCCTGTTGCAGTAACTCTCACTATTAAAGCTCTCACAAAGACCATCCACCCTCCTCAAAGCATGCAGCAAGCCATAAAAAGACTCACCATTAGAGAAGGCTTAAATTTTTAAACTGTCAAGTACCAAGGTCAGGTCCCCTGTCCTTGAGGGTTTTCATACTGAGCTGCAATGCTGAAGGGAAGGTTTTTCTCCTATTTTCAGATACCCAGAGCAGACAGTGCTGCAGGAATTAAATCCACTGCAATAGCAGTGATCTCTCTGATCCTTCAGGGCCCTTCACAGTGAGGCACTACAGCTTTGAGCCAACACACATTTTGAGGAGTTAAAAAGGATATATCTGCCCACCATAAGAAAATATTATGAATTGGGAACATGCATTCCGCCTAATTACTTTCCTTCCTATCTCCAGTCCTTTAAGCTAACACAAATCTACTGCCTAAATATGGAGGGAAAATTCTCAGCTAAAATTGAGGGTGGAGTGTGAAGAGCACTGCAAGGAAAATGTTCTCCTACAGCAAAGAGATTAAAATTGATCAGATCTTAATCAAAATATAAACATTCTGTGCTCATAGAAAAGAACATATTCACTAGCATCCCAAAGTTTTTCAGAGAAAAAGGAATATTTACATTAATAAAGTAGTTGGGTTTCTTGTTATGCAGTTTTAAACACAAAAGTGAGGAAGCACTGTTCTGTGAAATCAAAATTTAAAAAAAAAAAACAACCAACAACAAACCCACAAACCCCAAAAATTAACAAAAATCCCCCAACAAACAACCAAATCCCAATTTTGCCACCTAGGAGCTGCCTCTTACCTGACTTGGGGGAGCATGAGGTAGTGAATGCTGTCAGTGTTCTTCTCCTGGACCGAGGCTGGATCAATGAGGGTTTTCAGATTCTGGTACATCAGCTCAGTGATAAATGGAGTATATGGTGCCTGTAATGTTGCATTCAATCACCAGCTTGCCTTTATTGCTTGGACATTATGAATCAGTCATACCATGAATTACATAAGGGCAGTTCAGCAAAAACAATGCTTGCACAGTGTCTGCAACTGGGATGTTATTCAAAATGCAGACTGAAATAAACAATGGAATTCAGACTACCTATTTACCTCCTGCCTGATATTTAAATGTTATTTTTGGGCATCAGGGAAGAAATTATGATGTGTCCTTATAAATAAGGTGATACAGGCCTTTTTACTACCATGGGGCAGATAAAGAAAAGGTAAGATGGAAAATGAACTGTCCTATAAAGATGCTTTTGTATAAACTGCTTTAAAGTGTTATTGAGGGTGGGGCATAATTCCCTTACCATGAGTCTGCACATGGAGAATAAGACACTAAACAAAGTTTCCAAGGCCATAATGCAGTCCTCAGTCCCGTGCTCGCCCTAAATGAAGAATTCACCAAGAAAAATAGACATTTTAGGATCAGGAAATGCACTTCAATAGGCTTCCAAAGTTTCCTGTCTTACTACAATACACTTGTTTTCCAAACTGTATTAACTTAGGTCCATTCCACTGAGCAAGTCTGTCACAGACATCTTTTATGAAAAATCCTTTTGCCAGGATTTTTTCTCCTGAGAAGCTGAGAGACCTCAGGAACAAAATGTAAACAATAATTATCTGCTGCTGTGGAATGCAGCAGGTGCATCTGTGATTGGTCTCATGTGGTTGTTTTTAATTAATGGCCAATCACAGTCCAGCTGTCTCAGACTCTGGTCAGTCACAAGATTTTATTATCATTCCATTCCTAGCTGGCCTTCTGATGAAATCCTTTCTCTATTCTTTTAGTATAGTTTTAATATATCATTTTCTTTTAATATAATATATATCATAATATAATAAATCAGCCTTCTGAAACATGGAGTCAAGATTCTCATCTCTTCCCTCATTCTGGGACCCCTGCGAACACCACCACACAAGTTCAACACAATTATTGGGCATTTTGGTGGTTCTTCCCACAAAGCACAGAGGAGAGAGAACAGTTCATTTTGGTGCCACTCTCAGGCACAAAGTGACAGCATTTCAAGCCAAGATTTTATGTGGAGCTGCCATGAAAGCCATTGCCAGGGGCTGCCAGGACTCTGCAGCAGGGCAGGAGTGCAGCACTGATCCCTACCTTGAGCCTCCTGCGGTTCATTCTGACGTACCAGTTGGTCAGAACATCCACAAACTTCACCAGCCGGGGCACCACCGTGTACAGCCTGTAAGCTGCAAGGGAAAATGGGTCCTGCAGGTCAAATAAGCTCCTCACTTAGAAACCACATCATCCTCTACAGTCCTGGGGTTAAACACAGCAGAAAGCTCCAAAAAGTGACTAAATATTGATCATTTTACAGCTGTATTTTGAATATGCACAGCATTGTTCTCATGCTCAAGACAAACATTTTCCCCCCTCCCAAACTGCTTCCCTAATCCCACACAAACAGACATTATGGGAGCCTTATGCTTTTTTCTGACTGGTAAAGAGGATAGTGGATAAGAGACTATTAATGGCAGGGGATTGGGCAAATCCTCCCTTTGCACATGCTGCAAACACAGCCAAGGCACTGCAAGTTGAACAGAAATTATTGCAGAACCAGAAAATAAAATTTTCTTAATTACTGCCAGCGCTTCCTCCTTTTGCTCAGCTGATTTAAAATGAGACACCTACTTCAACCAAGTCTCCCTGAATTAATTACACCTTTTCACTATTATTTAAGTAACAGGGTAAGCTAAAATGTGAAGTAGCAGCAAGGCTGATGAGGTAAGAGATAAACAGAGCTGTATTTTCAAGTTCTGTGTAAATTAAATCATGGAAATCTGCCAGCACCAAGGTCATCCCAACATCACTATGCAACAGGGAAACAAATTTCAGCTGTTCCTGAGAAAACTGGGGGATAAGGGGGACAGACCTTACACAGGACTCAATTTTCTAAGCAAAACCTTCTATTTAACTTCCCTAAAAGCCAAGAGCTTCTGGAGCTCCATTCTGAGGCAGTTTCATTAATCAAGCAGCTGCTGAGTAAAACGGATCTTGGCTTTAAAAGCTCCACCACACTTTTCACTGTGTTTTGTAGAGCAGAAGTGTTTTTAAAGGCAAAGAATAGGGATTTAAACCTAAAAAGGAAATGCCCAGAAGATTCACACCATGGTGAGGAAGACATTATTCATGGGGGAATCTGTATTTCTAAAAAATCCTAACCTTTCTTCTAGCTATGCATTATTCAGTTAGGAGGACTGTTATAAACAAAATTTTAAACAATCAAAAATCCCACCCTTCAGGGATAGTGTATCTTTAACAACAAATACAGTATTAGCCTGGAAAAATGTATTTCTGTTCTCAACAGCTGTGACCAAATTGTGAAATCTACTTTTTTGTGAGTCAGGAAAAAGCCATGGATGTACATTGAGACACTACAGACTTCTTTTCATTTCAGTCATCAGGAGAAAAGATGCTTTACTAAAATAAGTGTTTGTATTGGGTACTTTAGTAGAAAAAGCTTAATAAAGCTTATTAATTTTTAATACAGAATTTTAACACCCCTGAAACACATCAGGTTTCAACACAATGTAACTTGTGCCATTTTCCAGGAATATTGGGAATGGGGCTGGGTCTCCTCTCCTCCAGCTGCACACACTCCTGGGAGGCAGAGCCCTCCCCAGGCAGGACCAGCAGAGCTTTTCCCCCTCCCTGGAGTTTCTCCAGGCTCTCCCAAGCACCCAGAGCTGGAGGGGGCACAGGCTGAGCCCCTTCCCTGCCCCTCAGCCCCTGCAGGGGAGTCAATCCCACACTGACCCCACGCTGCCACCTCTCCAAGTGCCAGCAGAAACTGGGACAGAATTACCACAAGTTGGACTTAATGGAAGCATTTCTCCAGAGGCAGGAACTGGGTGTAAAATTCAGCTCCATTCTAAGACACTGGATGAAATGGAAGAGGCAGAGCCCAGCTGCAGCATTTCCCTGGTCACTGGGGTCTCCTCAGCACTGCCAGGTTCAAACCTGTGTGTTCTTACACCCCATGACCTCCAGCTACAGGAATTTATATTTTTATTTATCTCATTTATTGAGCATTTGATAGTATCAGTCACCATTGTAATCTTTCCTTGTCTCTCCCTAACATTTTTCCTACTTGAAGTGATACAAAGTAGAAAATATTTTCAAAAAAAAATAAATCCCAAAATAGGTTTGCAAAAGAGATTAGAGTATCATGTCACAGTACACAAATTCACTTCATCTCATTAAAATCTGCCTGACTGAATCCACAGTTTATGCAGAAAAATAAATTGAAAAATTCTGTTTATTAATCCCTTCCACATGAGACTGCCACTCATTTGCTGAGCACAGGATGTTATCTTCATCTAACACAAGAAAACAGTATTTCCTACCAACATTATTGTCTTGGAAGTCTTGGCATTGCCATTTTCCAGCAGAAACTCTTTGCTCCCCTTGGAAGGATCTTATTTTATAAAGATGGCCACTGACACATCTCTTTTTCTCAGCTTCATCTTCCTCTCAGAAATCCAGAGCAGGTAATTCAGGTTTCTACCCCCATATTCACCTTCCTACAAACATTTCTGTTTAAACTATGCACTGATCCAAGATCCCAGGTTCAAAAACTCACAAATGAATTTTCTGCTGTCCCTCAGAGTTATTTTCCTGTTCACAAGCAGCACATAAACTTGCATAGGCTCTGCTTATTTCTGCTTGGCAACACTTGAAGCTCAACACAAACCACCATCAAATTTCAAGGACAACAACTTGCAGGAAAAGAAGCCACATTTCCATCAATGAGAGCCAGCTTTTATCATATTGCTAGGCTGGGTAGCTTGAGGATTCCTTCCTCCTTTAATGAAATGTTCTTAGATGAGCTCAGTGAATTCTGCAGGTACCAATGAGCTGGTTCCCCTGTCACAGTCAGATAAACTGCTCTGCTCCTGGTGACAGTGACCATCACACCAGCCAGGGGGACAACAAGAGATCAGGGCAGTGCAGGACTGTCCTGTGTCCTGCTGAACTCACATGTGCCAATCAGAAATTTCCTTATTGCCTGTTATCCCACTTAACACCTTCCTTCCCAAGCCCAAGGCTGCTAAAAAATTCTTCTGGGGGCAACTTAAGATCACAGGTATTGAGGGGGTTATTTGTTTATTCATGAACAGGAGTGACAATGGCCAAAGCCACCTTCTCTCCAATAGCTGGGCTTCCACTGCCCTCAAATGCACCAAAACCTCTTCAAATCCCATCTGCAGGTTTCTCAGCTACTTCAGGGGGTTCTTGCAGCATCTCCTCTTTGCAATTAAGTGTCCCAATGGAATGTGAGCATCAAGAGGTATGGGATGATGAAAAAAACATCATAAAGGAAAAAAACCTGCACAGTATCTTCTTACAGCTATCCTAATGCCATCCACTCTGCTGCACAGATTCCCACAGCATGATTCCAAAGAAACCCTCTCCATGGAACCACACCATGGAAGAATTTATTGCCAGTGCTCATGTACCCATCAAAATTATTTTATTCAGCTGACTTCAGCACTGCCCATTTTATCCCTTTTTTTACAGCTTCTCCAAATTCTATTTGGCTTCCTTTTCAGTGCTGTCTTTCAGTGACTATTATAAAATTATTAATTGCTCCAAGCACTGCAGACGTTGTTACAGCAACAAGCTCCATCCCTGAGCTCACAGGATTAGCTGTGACAAAAAAAGCTTCATCATTTTTTGAAATCTCATGAACAAGCATAGCAAAATCAGACTTCACACCCATGAAAGAAGCATTCCATGGATTATTGCAGCTGGTTAAAGATTTCCTTCCTTTTATCAAAGACTCTCACAGAATTTGGGAATCTCTGTATGGAAAGACAAGTTCTGCAAACCAACATGAAACACCCCCAGACCCCCTGAGCAAAAATGCATACCTGCCATTTCAGCTTTGAAGAACTGGATGAGGGACTGGGTGAAAGAAAGAATCCATTTATCCATGATGTTATTGCTCTCCTTAACTGTGTTCTCATTGTAAAGGAATTCTCTTCCCTCATCCTATCATCAAAACACAAAGCAAATTTCCAAGTCATCAGGGTATATAATCAAACCTCTGTATCCAATTACCTGTCAGCTAGCAGTACTTTGGCATCTTCCCTGGGTTCCACTGGTTTCCCAGCAGCAAACATTAAATTCCAGACACAGCTATGTAAGAGGAGCTGTGCAAAACCTGTGTCTCACTGCTGCCTCTCCAGCACCTTTAACTGCAAAGGAGGCTGGTGATTTGGGCTGTTAAAGCAGATAAAAAGCAGCACCAAACCCTTCCCAGGCTCCAGACACAGGCCAGGATCCTGGAATTTACACAGCTCCTTCATCCAGGAGGGTCTGAGGCATTTCTAAGGAATTCACTGAGCAGATGGATTCTGTTTGGAGAGCAGGCCTAGAAACAAGACCATTACTTTTTTAAGAACATGGGACAATCTCAACACACTGAAAAACAGATGAATGAAGCAACCTGAAAAAACAGGTGGAAATTTTAGCATCCAACATGCACACAGGGCATTTCTGCTGCTTTCCAGAGCACTGATGTTTGCAGCCATCTGAGAAATGGCATCACCTTGCTGGTTCTGCAGGGCATTGCAAGCAGGACCATGTCTGACTCCTTCCCACATTCTTACAACAGGTTGGAAACAGGTTTTGGTTTTTTGTTGGTTTTTTTTTTTTTTTTGTTTTTTTTGTTTTTTTGTTTTTTTGTTTTTTTTTTTTTTTTTATTAACAAACAGTATTTAATAGCTGGTTTTAAAAGCCTTCAGACTTTCCCTTCCCTCAGAGTCCAGATGAAAAAATCTGTCTGGATTATTAAACCCAGATCCTACAGATGCACTTTCACAGTACAAAGAAGAAGATTCATAGGAAAGAAATGCAGAAGAGGAACAATCCCAGTGTGAGGTCAGCAGTCATTAACCAACTACAATTAAAGGGGGAATCACAGTAAGCATTAAATCATTATTATACCTGATCCAGGACACTGGGATTTTACTTGCACTCTTGCAGGAAGCAGAACACAATGAAGTTGCTTAAACCTAATGAAATCTAATTTAAGCATTATCACATCCAATAGCACATTCTTTTGCCTAATATGGTGCATAGGAAGGATTTCACTATTTAGAAAGAGAAAATCCTGAAAATACTGAATTACCAAACCTATCTCCTCAAGTACCTGGATTTTCCACTGGGGTTTTCCATCCCCAACTGAGCTGACTGCAAGACTTAATGGGATCACAGCAAAAAGCTATAAAGGTCACTTTAGACAATTCAAAGGTCACACAGGATAAACAGGTGTATTTTGGGGGTAACATCTAAATTTGTCTGATGAATGCTGTCTAGGGATCCTGAAAATAAGACTTGTTGAATAATAGGATCTGGAGTCAGCAAACTTTCTTCCCCAAAGAGGTTGCTGAAACAGATAAATCCAATAGTTTAAGTCAGCTGTTTACTGTACTGATTTGTGACTTGAGCTGCCTTTATTGATTCAAATGGCAGCTCCACAGTGCCCAGGCTGGCACAGCAAGTGCAAGGTTTGGACTCTTCATTCAGCTCCCACTCTCCCATAAAAGTCTGCACTAAACCTGCTGTCATTAATTTCAGCTAAAAGACTAAAATTGGTTTCAATAGAAACTGTACAAAATACACATCAAATCTTCAATTTTAATGAAAAATTACTATAAGAAAGAAATTTTAATCTTGCTTCCACACTCAAAGTGTAGAAACTCCTGTCACTCATCCAGCATTTTTAGCAGACTTCAAATGTAATCTACAAGTCTAAAGCATTATTGCTTTTGTGATTTGCCTTTCTTTCCATTCCATTTCTGAATCTTTTTTCTAAGTTGCATTTAAATATAACTTTTTAAAAAATTACTGTCATATTACAGAAGACAATCTCCTTGCTGTGGCTAATGTATTCAGGACTGAGTATTCCCAAGTTAAGCATTTTAATGCAGATTCATAATTAAAGTTCCTGTAAATGAGTTAGCTCAAAAAACTGTCACAGCAGCCACTACTGCAAATAACTTTGCTGACTGATTTGCAGTTCTGCACAGTGTGTGTGGTGCTGAGCACTGCTCTCAGTGCAGAGGAACCTGCAGCCCAAGTGACAGATGCTGCTGGACAGGAGCTGTGCTGGCCACACCACACAGGGAACAGCAAGAAAAAAGCAGCAGCTCTAAGGCAGGATCAGTGGGAACCCACCCATGTTCAGCAGGGACATCTCAGGAGGATCCCCTGAAGCACACGCAGCTTTAACTGGTGTTCCCAGGGGTGAGGAGCAGCAGGTAATTGCTCAGTGTGCCCTGACCCCACAAACACCAGGTCTGGAACTCCTATTTCACAAGTCTGAATGCAGCAGCAGCATCCCACAGATGTGAAATAAAAGGGACTCAACAGCACTCTGATCTGAGAAATGAGAGCTGTCATGTCTTGGCAGTCCCTCACTTTCCTCTCCCCCTTTCTATTTAATAAGCTTGGTCAAGAATACAAAGATGCAGGTGGTTACAACTTTATAAAGCGTGGTACAATGAGCAAATAACAGATTAGGAGCAAGTATAATAAACAGTCTGATTTAACTCAGATCAAGGAGTAAAGACCAGATGACCTCCAGAGCCCAGACCTCCCTCCCAATGTGAATTTCCCTGCCATGGTGATTCCCTGAGCCCTGAAGGAGCAGAGCCCAGAATTTCCCTGCCATGGTGACTCCAGAGTCCCCTGCCCTGAGCCCTGCCCTGTACCTTGTGCTGCAGGACCTGCACGTTCTGCACCAGGAAGCGATAGGCGTTGTACCAGGGCAGGAACACATCCTTCAGGATATCCCTCACCCCCTCCTCCTTAAACCTCAGATTTTCTGCTCTTACCACGGGAGAATTGATCAGGTACAACCTGCAAAATAAGAGCACAATAGTTCAAAGCTTAAATCTGCAAATACTGATAGGGTTTCACAGGAAAAACTCCAAAGATGGGTGTACTGTAGGCATGTAACAAACTGAACATAAAACCATTTACTAGTAACTGCTGCAGGAGTTTTTCTAAGATGCTGCACACAGAATTTGAATTGAAATTTTCTTTTTCACTCTCTGTGCTAACACATGCTCAGGTGCCATCACAGTGTAAAACAAGCAGAGGTTGTGTGGCTCATCTTTAGGATTGTTGTGGTAATATTTTGAATTCCTTAACCACTAGTATCTTTCTTTCTATTCAATCCTATTCACCTCCTCAATTATGAAAAACTTTGGCAGAACTAAGGAGCAAAACAAACCAGGCAGATCCAAGGAAAAGACCAGAAATCAACATTTTCAAGGACAGCCCCAGAAGGGAACAAAGGCTGTACCTCCTGCAATACAAATCTTGTATCCAAAGGCAGCTCTGAGGGACCAAAGCAGAGGATCCAGGTGACACCAACTACTGATACAAGGGACAGAAATGTCCCTCAGCTTCTTTGCTGCCTCTCAGTTAAAAAATAAAAAAAATCCCACCTTCTTCCCCAAATAAACATTCTGTCTTCAGAAATAAACTGGAATCTATCAAGTTCAATCAAAGAGAAACCAAGCCTTACTCAGGTGTCAGAAAAACGTGAACCCAAGCTTGATTTAGACACATTTCATTTAATTTTCCAAATATGAAAACCAAACCAAACATTTTTTCGTTTTAAAGATTATGGCATTTTTCAATCCAAATTTATTAACCCATTTTCTCACATTTTTAAACTTTTAAAGTCATGATTCTAAACTAATATAACTTTACAGGCGCTTCCTTTAAGAGGCTTTAAAATCTTAATGGGGTTTGACACAGCACATTCAAGAATACCAGACCATAAATTCTTCAGGAGAGAGGGATTCTTGCATTAAAACTAATAGATAAAAATAGAGCTGCCAGAATAAACAGACAGTAATGCAGCACAGAAATGGGCTTTTTCAGTACTGGATTAAAAAAAAAATTTAAAATATTGAAAAATAAAAACCAACAACATTTTTTACATTTTTTAACACAGATTCATAGAATGGTTTGGGTGGGAACAGACCCCAAAGATCACCCAAGTGAATTCATACCTGAATTCAAATTATAAATTTACACAAGAACAGAACAATTAATGGCAATGAATAGTAAGTCCTTAAATGAAACTGGAATTTAGGTCTGTCCTTAAACCACACCTTCCTTCTACCACGATTATTTATGTGCTACAGTTTGGTGGTGATGTAGCTTTGGTTTTTTTGGGGGAGGGTTGTTGTTTTAATAAAGCAGCCCTACCCTGCCTTACAATATGTAAATGTTACAAGAAGAGCAATTTCCTCAATTACTCTAATTCAAAGATCCATTTATTGTATGGACAGAGAAATAAGGTCCACAGAAAAACCAGAGTTCCATCAGTTTAGTTACAGCCATTCAGTTACCCACTGGGCAGAAATAAAATCTTCCTCAGATCAAGCCAGTGTTACTGAGTTTGCTGACAATGCATGAGAAAAAAGTGAATTATCTCTTCACCCCTCAAACCAGCAGCTTGTTGCATTATTGCTCCTGCATTTGAAGACCAGGTTGAGAGGAGGATGCAACTGCTCCCTTCTAACAGCAATCCTCACCCAGCACAGAGGAAAGCAAAGGCTGGAAATACCAGGACCAGCAAATTCCTTCTGACACAGCTCAGCTTGGACAGGTCACCAGCCCAGGTCTCAGCAATATTGAAATGTAACTGGTTTGGCCTTTCTAAAAGATTTCACTCAGGATTCAAATTTCACAAAGCCTCAAGTTGAGTTGTTAAATTTACTGTGCTGTTATTTCTGCTGTTTGCTCAATTCCATATTCATTTCACCAACTTATATCTATATTTTCCACTGATCTATTTATCAAGCTACTGCTGAGAATACTTCAAAGCTGGAGTTAGAATATACATATATATTTGTGTACTGCAAAAGCTGAAGTAACTCTGCAGGGAAACAGTGCCAAGGAAAAAACCTCAGTTGTAGCTTTTGCTATAAACAGAGAACATCAAGCACCTCAGAAAAGGCAGAGAACTGAATTGCAGAGCTCCTTCCAGAAATGAGCCCAGGCTGCAATGCTTTTTTACTCTCTGTGTGGGTGTAGGTATAAATAAATGTGACATTAAAGAATGAGTACACTGGCAGAAAAATGAATTAGCTTCTTAGAAATTTCAAAAAAAAACATGAATAATGGAAGTGTAACTTCTGGTGTTTGAGATTTTTTTGGTTTGTTTATAAAAAAGGCAGGGTTGTTTTTTTTTTTCAACAGAAACATCACCTGTGATTTAAAAATCTCCAGTATGAGTAACTCCAACCCTTTTCACTCTTATTATTGCAGCTACCAGCTCAGTGCTACCCTGCCACCACACCTTGTTGATTTGTAAAGAGCAACCTTGATTAAATGGAAGAATTCCACTCAACTCTTCATTGTAAACATGCTAAAGCTTGAAACAATTAGAACTTCACATTGATTCTGTTAAATTATCTAGAAGCAACAACCACCTTCCCCAAACAAACACTCAGCTCCCATTCAGCCCATCAGTTCTGTGTGCAGCTGTAAAACACAATGTGTGAGAGCTGAAGGGTTTCTCGTATACACAAGAATTACAGGGCTCCAGAGAACTGCCCAAGTGGTGCATTCCTGCAGTAATTAAAATGTCTTTTATGTAGCTTTACCTCAAGGTACCACCTGATGCATGCAGTCAGTGCACCAAGTGACTCTGTAATCACTTCAAGTGGTTCATTAAAATTACAGGAGCACATGAACTGTGTTTAATCTCTGTTTGACCAGGATAATTTATCCACACACATTAGGCTGCTCCACTTCTGCTCTTGTGGTGCCACTACTATTAGGTGCAAATGATGTACTTACATCCACAAGCACAAAGCACTTTCTCTCTAGAAAATGTATAGTGCAAACAGGAAACAAATGTTTTGTGCATCATGCATAGAACCTCCTCTAAGCCAATGACTTAACAGTGACTTGTAGTGTTGTTATCAAATATTTTATTCCCATTTTCAGTGGCTCAGCTCAGACTATCAGTGCTGGAAGAAGCAGATCCCCTGGCCTTTAGGGAGGGACACATGCACTGCATCCATTGCCAGTTCTTTGCAGTCATCCACTCCTGCAGCTACTTCTGTCACAGTGGTCTAGAAGCTTCTAAAATGAACTTTCTTCCTGCTGCTAACTGTCAAACCAGCCAAGCAGCCTCTTGGTATGGATCTGCCATGAGCAGGGAGCCAACACATCCCACAGAACATCCAGCAGAGATACCCCACCTGAGTGCATCAGCTCCATAACTGTTCACAATGTGCATTGGATCAGGGTAGTTCTTCTTCCTTTTGCTCATCTTCTGGCCATCACTAGAAAACATCAGAATGTAGGCATCAATTCTCAGAACTTTTTTAACACTTTTAACACTTATTTTGATGGATAAAGAAAAATGGACCTTCAAATCCTGCTCAGTTTTTCTGGCCTAGTACATTCCTGGTGGCACAGACATAATTATAAATATCTATATATTAGCACATCCTTTCTGTAGGACTGTTGAACCTAAAAAACAACTGAAAATACCAAAGCCCACCCAGGAGGCTCCCAAGTTACAAATCTAAGCAGGAAATCTGTCCTTCCTACCCAAGCTGAGGAAAGATGCACTTGTTTTGAATCAATCCCTCCACCCTACTGATTTTTTTAAAAATTTTCATTGGAAAATAAAGGGAAACAAATATAATTAACTTTAAATTACATCTAAAACTACATTTATCATCCCCTTTACTCTGCATAACAGGTACAATTTCTTTCCTGTTCTTGCTATTCATTTTCTCTCTCCAGGCAGGACTGGCCCTGCTGGGAAGAGCCCAGTGCAGCAGATGCTGGGATGTGTGAGCCTCTCACTCTCAGATGCCTCTTATCTCCTACAGCACAGATATCACCCTGGCAAGTCTTAACAGCTCCAAAGCCCATTTCACATTCCATTTACAATTTGCAGGTCTTATCTGAAACATTTTTTGACTAAAAAGCTGCTCAGGAAGCAGCTGATTGACACCAACCTGGCAAGGACAAGGCCGTTGACAATGACATTCTTGAAAGGAGGCCTCCCAAAAAGAGCAGTGGACAGCACCAGCAAAGTGTAGAACCTGAAACAAGAGACAACACAAATGGGACTTCATAAATACACCAAACCAAAGCCTGCATGTCTTCATTATAAAATAAATGTGTCATTATGCTCCTTTCTTCTGGCAAAGGTAAATTTTAAGTCTGGGGAACATTTATGTGGCAAAGAGTAAGAAAAGGAGCTCATGGAAAGTAGATCTTCCTACCCGAAGCATATCATGCTGTTTGCTCAGCTGGGATCTACTAGTTCAGGAAGGCAGAAAAATTCTAATATGAAGCACTAGGAAGATCATGAGGAAGAAAACTACAGCATTTTCCCTCTTTAGCAGAAAAAAGGGAATTCTGCCCCTGAACAAGTTTCCTATTTGCTCATTGCAAACCTATGATCAGTCAGAATCAAACAGAGCACTCAGGACCAGCACACTTGTGTGTGTTTGTGTGTTAATTGTGTGTTCTTCAGCCTGGAACAATGGAACATAGTATAAAAGTATAAAAACAAGTTACCAAAAATGAGAGAAGCCTCCTTCCAATGCTGCCAAAGGTTTGATTGGAAGGAGGTTGTGGCTGTCTGCTTTAATCAGCCATCACTAGGAAATAAGAGAATGTTCCCCCAACAAAGGGCAGCAGTGGTTCCTTCCCATTCTATTTCATGTGTTTATAATCACTCCATAAACTTGGACAGTCTGGAAATCAGTGCTGGAGCAAGCACAGGCACCTATTGTTCACAG
The DNA here is from genome assembly GCF_027579445.1 of Ammospiza nelsoni. Classification (NCBI taxonomy): domain Eukaryota; kingdom Metazoa; phylum Chordata; class Aves; order Passeriformes; family Passerellidae; genus Ammospiza; species Ammospiza nelsoni. Next base: position 17,584,284 of record NC_080643.1, on the reverse strand, counting down.
GCTGATCTACGATTATATCTGGGAAATTAAGTGGAAGTGCAGGATGATGTGATAATTTCACACTCAGGAGCCAGAGCCTTCACCAAAGGAGGGCTGTGTGAGCTGCTGGAACTGCACTGTTGGTAATTACTTTAAAGAAAGTAACTGGAGGGTGGGCCACAGCTTTCCTGGTTCAAAACAGGCATCACACTGACAACTGCTTAGCAACCTTCAAAGAGAAGGTGATTATAAAAAAGCTATAATAAGGCACAGGAGGTTATGTCTCAGAACTATGTATTTGCATGAAGATTTAGGGGAGAAACACTTCATGGGGGGGAAAAAAATCCATCTGTATGTTCCAAAGTTGTTTTTATCAAAAAACAGCCTGTAATTGCAAAAGCATTATTCTGACACTTGAGGGTCCTCTGCAGAGGTTGCTGTGTGCATTTATTAAGTGACTTCCATGACAACTCTGATGTTTATCTCATCCAGACCCCAAACTCTCAAAATCACCTCAACTCAGACTGCAGGATACAAATTCTCTTTATTAAACTGCACTTTATTTCATTAATTTTAAACAATACTCCTCCATCTGCACACAAACATGTGCATTCAAAATCCCTGTATTGATTTTTTTAAAAAAACCCCAAAACACAAATATCTGACTATTTACTCAGGTGACTGACACCTCAAGCCTACAGGGCTGAAAGTTCATTACAAACACAGCAGTTTTTCCTCTGTACTTACTAAAAAGTTCTTCATTGACAAACTCGCAGCACTTTCTGCAAACTGGTCACAAATTCTCCTATTAGAGCACCTGAATTTGCAGGTAAAAATCACAAAGCAGAACCAACTAGGAGAGATTTCAATGTTCTTCAGGAATTCCTAATTCTCTGTGTTAGAAAAGTTGTACAGGCAGACTGTGGGCACTGAAAAAATGCATCCAAGGATACATCACAAATTTTATGTTCAAATTGTCAAACCCAAAGAGCCTCAGCATGAGGTGCCTTAGCTGATGACAGCTACAAGACTGTCTCTGAAAACCTGTGATCCACATATTCTGATGGAACTCTTCAGATTCTTCCTCAGGTTGTGCTTTTAGAATTCACCTCATTCACTCTGAATATTTTAAAGCAGTGTCTTTCTGCACCTATTTTTGAAATATGTTGTCAACAGACACACTTGTTTCTTGAAAACTTCCTCAATTTCTCTGCTGCTTCACCTTCCATTCACCAAATCTCAGATTGTTCCTAGGTATGTCCTTGCAGATAAATACCTGCCACTCAACCAACAGTAAAAAAGCCATAACAGGGACAGCATTTCACTCCTTTGCTCTACTTTCCACCGAGGAGAAAACAGGGAGAAAAACTTTGCTCCTTTTTTTTCTTGAACATCTGTGGATAAATTCATGATCCTGTGGTTCATGCCAAACCCTCCAGAATTGAACTCCCTATGGGCCACCACATTCTGACCACAACCATAAATCTTTGCTACATTTCCCTGTACAGAGGCAGAGCCTTTCCTACCACTCTGCCTGGACTGCCAGTCTTGCAACCCAACTACTCTGAGATTTTGTCCCGTGGCTTTAACAAATATAATTCAGCTGGTTCTCTATCCATGCAGAAAGTCATCAAAAATATCACTTTCCTGGACAATCACCTTCTTCACATTAATTTTCCCCTTGTCTCCCTTGATTTTTTTTCTCCTCTTCTGTGGAGTGAACCAGAAGCCACCAGACCTGCACCTCCTGAGCCTTTCCCCACCTCCCAGTCCTCACTCCACAGCAGCTGCAGATTCTGACCTGACACAAAACCAATCTCCATTCTCAATCTTCACACTTCTAACAGGATGTGCCAAACACAAATCACATCATCCTGTGCTCCCAGCACTTCAGAACTCACCCCTGCTCCTTGTTCTTAGACCTCACATCTTAATTCCTCCTGTCTCTCACAAATCACAAGTGCTCTACTACAAATCACCCAACACTTGCTGGTAGCAAAGCCCCAGCTCATTAGCAACCTGGGGGAGGTGGGAGCAGCAGGAATTGAGGAGGGTGTTTTGATTTCCCACCACAAACAGGTGAAACACACCTGGCTCTGGCTAAGAGTCCCAGGAACTCTTACACTGATGTTAAGAACAAAAAGCCCCAGACTGAAAAGGGAAAGGCTCCTCTTGCACCCTGATTATGGCACACAAGTCTGAGGGCTCACACCAAATATCTTCATCCTGAGTTCCTCCATTAAAAATAAATTATTTCTAATTTTTCCAGATGAAAAGAATAAAGAGAGAAAACTAACTTGTTATTCTCCTTTTGCTACCCAACAGTATTTGATTGTTTACTGAGGTACTAGATCATTTTTTGCATCACAATAAAGGGGTTGAAAAATGAAGACATTTCACTACAGTCATGAAATTTAGTTGTATTTGGCATCCTGCCTGCTTTGGTTGCTTGGTTTGTTGGGGGGTAGAGGAGTGGGCAAAGGGAAGTGCCAACTGTATTGCAGAGGAATTTATTTAGCTCTAATACCTCAAGTTACTGGATGGAAAAGTTCTGCTTGGACAGAGTCAAATTCACTAATCCAGAAAATACAAAAATTCATCTTCCTCTGTCAATTTTTACAGTCAACCTCAAACTTCAGACATGGACTAAACACTTTGCAATGCTAGAATTAAAGCTGTATGCAGGCATACAAGTATGTATGAGAACATTAACCACAGAAAATCAGACAAAATTTTTCATGGATGATTGAAAAGGATTTATCCAGAGTGAAAGAAGCAGATGTAGTTTACAGCTGAAAGCTTTGACTTTTTTTGTAAACTATACAATCTTTACAACATAAGGTTTGATTTAGTTTTTTTCTGCACTCATATAAACCCAAAACTCAATCTTAGAGTAAAAGTTATCAGGCTATACATTGGCTTGAAATCCTCAACACATTGACTTCCATTTCAACCAACTCAACTGCAGCTCTGTCTCTAGTAGATAACTCAAGTTCTGTGATCATTCAGCTGCTGAGATTTTTGCTTACCAGGCCTAAGATGTGCCCTATTACCTACTGATGTCTTCCATAACAGCTGGGAAGTTTTCTTGCTAATACTGTATTTCTACAACAACTTTTTCATCACCAAGTTTTAGACCACCTTGTGTTTTAGTTTAAAAAATTAATTAGACACTTACCTGTACAGAAACAGTCAAGTTATCTGTACAGCATTACCCAAAGATATGGAAGTATTGAAGCCATGACAGTTTAAGTAGAATGATAGTGAATTTATCATGGGGTGAAAAATAGATTTTTGGGGTTTTTAGAATGGGAGTTCAGGGGGCAAGACTGAAGAATCTGGCTGTGTCAAGTCCTTCTTCTTCTTGGCCTCCATCTTCTGCTGTGATGTTGGCACTTTTAGATTGGTTGAGAGTAGAAGCTCACTGTCTAAATAGGTGATAGGTATTGGGAAGTTATTGTAAATATTGTACACATAGTTTTTAGTATAAAAAGATAACACTGCCCTGAGGGTAGCCAGTGTGCCTCTGACTGTCTTGCTGAGCAGACCTCAGCAGGTCAGAGAAAGAATTCTACAGATAAGAAACAATAAACAACCTTGAGACCAAGAAACGAAGAGCTCTGACTCCTCCTTTGACCGCCAGGCTGGGAAAAGAGACTTTCTAACACATCTTGGGGTCACTGTGACCAGCTAGAGTCCCGAGGCCCCCAGAGCTAATAAGGCAGGAATTACCATCCCCGCGTCTGGTCGATGCCCTCGGCGATGAAGTCGGCAGGGAAGGCGTCCTCGAGCTCCCTCCTGCTCTCGAAGGGGTAGTGCACCTGCGCGTAGGGCATGCTGCCGCTCTCGAACCAGCAGTCAAACACCTCGGGCACGCGGCGCAGCGCGCCCTTCCCGCGGCGCGACGGGATGTGCAGCGCGTCAATGCTGCAAAAGGGACACGCCCACCTTTAAAAACCCCCTTTAAAATTCAAATGGTTTATTCAACCTTAACAGAAATACAACAGAAAGACTCAGTCATCTTTGTTTCAGGTGTGCTATGTATCTCTGGGTTGTCATTGCTGCCATGTCACGGATGTATTTTATGAAAAATCCTTTTGTTAGGATTTTTTTCTCCTGAGAAGCTGAAAGGCCTCAGAAATGAAATATAAACAATAATTATCTGCTGCTGTGGAATGCAACATGTGCATATGTGATTGGTCTCATGCCGTCGTTTTTAATTCATGGCCAATCACAGTCCAACTGTCTCAGACTCTTTGGTCAGTCACAAGATTTTATTATCATCCCTTTCCATTCCTTGCTAGCCTTCTGATGAAATAATTTCTTCTATTCTTTAGTATAGTTTTAATATATCATTTTCTTTTAATATATCATTTTCTTTCAATATAATATATATCATAAAATAATAAATCAGCCTTCTGAAACATGGGGTCAAGATTCTCATCTCTTCCCATGTCAGGGTTGCCTGCAAATTCAACACCATCAGAAAGAAGATCTGAATTAAATAATATTCTCCCTCAGACATATTCGTTCCTATGTCTATTGAACAGAAGTGATCTAACATTTAGTTTAAAGTGAATCAGTAAAGGAAAATAGCTCTTGGTCACGTCAACAAATCCTCTGAAGAATAAAACGTGCAATGATGTCCTAAGCTGACTTGATTTCCCTGAACCCAAACAAGTGCACTTGATGTCTCATTTCACCAGGGTTTAATTTCATGCAGATTTAGTCTTATAGATAGATAATGAGATGATTGGCTCTCACAATTAATATTGTGTGAATATTAAAAAAAGCTTTAGTGATGTATAGTTATGTTATTGTAGTTTAGATATCCTCTGTTCTCCCCATAAAAAAAAATCAAGGTTTTTTTATGTCTGCTTATCTATTTCTAATACCCAGTAGAGTCTCTGTGACCCACCTTTCTCGATGCAGATCTGTCACTTTGACTCCAGTCAGCTCCTCCAGTTCTGCCATTGAACCAACACAAACCACCTGCAGGAGAAATTACAGAAATTTAGCCAGTTATTTGTACACAGCAGGTTTGGTTTTTTGTTGTTTTGGGGTTTTTTTTTGGTTTTTTTTTTTTTATATCAGACAGGAGACTTGCACTATCTCCTGTAGCAGTTTACAGAGCTGAAAAAAAACCAATACAAATTTTGTACAAGGCTCTCCTTCCTCAAATGATGTTAAAGACCGCTGCCCTGATTGAATACAATTCACATCACAGGAACTGGAGACTTGGAAGCAGCAGCATCTTGGCAGGTTATCAAAAAATGTGGGGGGCTTCTCCAAACCAAACACAACCAAAAACCTCTGAAAATTCAATGACTGACTTTACACAAACAGGAGTTTCAGACCCCAGGTTCCTCCCCTAAAGTAAGCAGCTCACTATCCATAAGGGTTCCATTCCAGGCAAACAAAACTGTACATGTTAAAAGGCTTTTTATTTAAAGCAAAGAAAGCATCACAGCTACCAAAGGGGCTGCTAAGAAAGACTTTTCTTGTGCACCAACATGCTATTAGGAAAAATGCTGATTTCCACATCAGATTTGCACTGACATCATGAAACAATGATTCTAAAAACTGTATGAGAAAGCAGAAAAGCAAAGGTTTTACTTTATGTTTTACTGCAATGAGCCCTCCCAGACGCTGTGGCCTCTCTCATCTGCCAGGACTCAGGAGCCACAAGCTGCAGCACAGGCCTGGATTCTGGAGATGCTGTCCCACATGCCATCTTTTCCATTTAGACTAGCAACAGAAAAACCCCAGGGTCTGATAGATCTGACAGGGAAGGAGTTAAATGTAGCACCATAAAGAAGCTGTAAATAGGCCAGACGTTTTTCACATGAAATAACTTTGGAAGTTGCTCTTAAGATACAAAAAATCAGAGCACTGCTCAATTCCTTGAGCAAGTCTTAAACATATGCATATGTATACACATGGAAATTGTGACTAACTGAAAGGTTTTGGTGTATTTCATTCCAAAAAATTGTCATGAATTACAGAAAAGACAGAAACTCAGTCTGATTTGGGTTTTAAGACATGATCTTCCCCATCTGATTCAAGTGCTGATCTGCATTACTAATCACCATTTGCTATTGTTAAAGTACTTTGGAAATGTGATGTTTTCATTCTTATCTTTTTTTTCTGTAGGCAATGAGGCAGGACAATGATTCTACTAGCCAGGTACAAGAGGCTGCAGAATGCACACAAACTACTCCAGGGGATTGATTCCAGGTGAAAATACATCTTCATCAACAAACTATTTTAAACCCAGATCTGTTCTTCATTCATGTGGCCCCACAAGTAAACACAGAGTCTCAAGTGAGCAGCAGCAGGTGCTTAGTTCAGCACTGCTGGAGGAAGAAAAAGTATTCATAGAGAAATGGCTAAAAAAATGCCCTTGGATACAACCTCACCTTCACTAACCTATGTATTTGAAAATACTTTCACACTAAGCTCTGGGAGAAAAGCTGCTCATTATTTGGTGCTTTTTGAACAAGTTCTTCAATGCCAAAGCAAAATTCTGAATATTGATGCACAACTGCACCCAGAAATCACTCATGGAAGAAATGAAAAATCCACCAACCCCCAGAGTAACACAGATCTCCCCCACTGAGTCAGACTGCCTCTGTCCAAGGCAGAAGGAAGGAGCTCCTGTGTCCCAATGGGAGCTCATTAGACACTGAAAGGCAAGAGGAGAAAGCAGCAAAGAGATGCTAATCAAATTCCATCCCTCATTAGGCCCACCCCCTCGTTTCTGCAAGGAGCACACACAGGCTGATGCTCCCCAATTAAATTCCTCAATTAGATGGATCCTGCTCCGGATCCATCCCTTCAGGAGCCATGGCTGCCCCAGCAGCCTGGGCCCTCTGCTCTACCCACCAGACATTTGCTCCTCCTCCATTTTATGGTTCACAACAGCTACAGAAGCAGCTCCACCACATCCAGCAGCAGCTCAGGCTGCAGCAGATGGGACCCAACAAGAACCCACAGGTCAAGGTTAACCCCTGCCAACAAAATGAACATCAGATCCAGGATTATCCATGTCCACAGGAGCACAGATCCATCCAGCAGCAGCCATGGACCTCAATGCTCCTGTAGCACAGCCCTGCAGTCCCTGCTGGATAAAAATGTTTGTTTATGTGGGTTTGCCATTTCAGCTGTGCCCAGGACCACAGCTGGAGGAAGGAGTGCCCACGGAAAGGAAGAAGCCTGCAGGGTGTATCAGAGAGATCTCCACAAAGCATCTCTCATGAATATTCAACAGGGGAAGAAATGACTGCTACAGTGGGCCAGAAGTGGCCCAGAAATGCACCAGGAGAGGTTCCCTCACCCTCAGGAGAGCAGAGGCAGAGCCCTCTCCTTGTGCTGGGCCAGACTAAGGGCACGCAGCCCGGGGCAGGGTTACCATGAGTGACAAGCCAGGAAATAATCAGGGAACCTTCACAACATCACTGAATACTGAACACTATCATTTGTATGCAAGGCCTATCAAGTGAGCCCATATCTGCTTTACCAACTTGGGTGTTATATTAAAAAATTTTATTATCTAATCCAAATGAGATGTTTTCCTCCACTGGGGAAATGGTTGGAATTTGAAAGCTTAAAATGATAAACTGCCTGCAAAAATGTGGCAATAAACACAAGCTTCAGAATTTAACTTCCATTATGTGTCTCTACCTGATAATTATACTAAAAGAAAACTAAAATAAAACGGTGCAAAACCAGTTATTGATCTGTAATAAAATTCACTTTAATAGCAATTAATTCACCTTACTGTATATTAAATAAGGAATTGTTATTACTTCTCCAGGATTTAATATGCAAAGCATAATTGCATGCAACAAAGTGTTCCTCTGAGAGCAAGACATGAAGAGGCTGCTGTGCAATCCCACACCAGGCTGCAGTAACACTGGAGTCAGGAATTCTGAGGGAATATCATTACTGAGAGAGCAGATGTCACCCAGGCTCTAAGTTCCACATCAGTTCCAGCCCTATTTGTTTTTCAAGCCATATCTCACACACACAAAAAGATAAAATACTTTTCAAAAAACCCTTAACTTGAAATTTAGCTCTGTTCAGAAGCTGTACTCAGCTATTAAAGCACAATATTCAGGCTCTGGAGCAAACAGAAATGTGTAACATCTATGGATAGAAATAATAGACCTGTTGGTATTTCCATCATTATTCAGAACACTGAGCCCTGAGGAATATTTGCAGCTCGTTTCAAAGGAAAGGTCAATCTTCCAAGTTAGACATCATTTTGTTATTAAAAACTAACAAATCAAACCTAGAAAAGCAAAAAAATCAGTACACACAGGAATACAGATATGGGGAGACTGGACAGAAAATGAAATATTATTAGAGGCAAGGAGTGGAAATAATGAAACCTTTACACAATTTTTTTCAGCTGTAGAATGAAACACTCAGCCACAACACTGAAAGCCTTTTTATTACCTAAAAGAAATTATTATATCAAACAAGGGACTGAGCAATGTTGGATGAATGTGAAAAAAAGTGTGTATAAATTGTCAGTCCTCAAACTAAACTGGAACTGTTATATGAGAGACAGAAGCACTGGGTTTGTCAGTAATTTACAAACACACTCACAGCACAAGCAGAATCCAAATGCCAAGGCTTTCTTAGATACTTAAATCCTAATTGCAGGAGTATCTCCCTGTCTTACCAAGATTCCCACTGAAGAGGAAATAAAAAATGCTTTATGGTGCACATCTAAGCAATGGCAAGTTGAAGATCATAAAATACTTCTCTAGCAGAGGTTTTCCTACTTGAGGTCTTTCAGGTCTAAAATGAAGAGTAAAACTTTTTCAAATTGAGAGAGAGAAAAATAAAGGCTTGGGGTAGTGCCATCAGTGTTTACCTTCCCTGCACACCCTGACACTGATTACCATTTTCTACTTCTTGCATGAGGAAGGCTTTTCTTTGTGTGTCTAGTGGAACTAACCCAATGCAAAAAAAAACCAACAAAAACCCCCACAAAAAACCCAAAACCCACTCTACCTTCAGAAAGAATTTTAAAACCATCAAAATTCTGTTAAGTGTTCACTTGTGCCCTCTGCATCTTGCTACCAATGCAGGGTACCTTACAGCTTGACAAAGCTCATTTCTAGCATTACCATTATACATTTTCATCATTCCACTAGATTCATATTTTTACAGTCTGCTACATTCACATTTGTGGCACTACAAATATGTATCTTTGCTGTTCTGCTGTGGTGGACTGGCTTTTATGCCTTCAGCAACTCATTTGGCTTGAACTAACCAACCACCAGAATATCAAAAGCAGACTTAAAGGAGTTCCAAAAAAAAAAAAAAAAAAAAACAACAAAACCCACAAACAAAAAAAAACCTCCTCCTTGCCATTTTCTCACTGCATTTATTATTTCCTTTAGATTTGCCATCACTGCAAATTCTTCTGGGAAAGACAAGATTAATTTTAATGTAAAAACCAAGAAAAATTGCTTGCAGTTCTCAAGCAAAAACAGGGAATACCTGTACAGGCACACCAAGGCACCCATAAATATGCACAGATCTATCACCTATTACACACACACAAATGGGTTATACAGATTTACTGTTCAAACATGTAAACAGCACTTCAGGCTGCAGTAGTCAAAGACAGAGCAAAACAGGCAAACAACAAGTACAGGCAGGGTTTCTGCCAGCTGGAAGCTTTCATGTTCCTCACTCACCTCCTCCAAATCCTCGCTGACCCACAGGGGGATGGGGGTGCCCCAGTAGCGGTTCCGAGAGATGGCCCAGTCACGAGCGTCCTTCAGCCAGTTCCCAAAGCGCTTCTCCCGCACAAAATCTGGAACCCTGGGCCAAAAAACCAACAGTATTCATGTATCACTACTGCCACTTCAGAGAAAGCTGGTAAGAATTGGTTCTATTTGATTTTATCCACCAAGAAGTTCATTTCAGCATTGATTGACTTGGAGCACGTTCATGTTACAGCTCTGGTTGCTGCAAGGCCTGAGGAGGTGCTGCCAAAAAACACAACATTGCCTTCTTCTGACCTCAGGTGAGCTGCAGAAGTGACAAACACCAGGTTCATTTTACCATAAAGTAACTCAGGAAAACACGGCAACATAAAATAGATTCATTAGGGGTGAAAGACAGCCAAAGTGCTCAGGACAGTCCAACACTGGAGGGTTATGGCTAAGGGTGATCACAACACTGCTGCTTAAATTACATATAGAAAAAAGATTTTGAGGTTCAATGAAATTCCCATTATTAGCTTTTTAGCCTGGAGCAACAGCATCAAAAGGCACCTTGGATTATGTGTGGGCATCCAGGTACACGAACATTAATCAGGCTGATAGATCATACAAAAAATCCTTTCCAAGCTATTTATCATCTCACTTTGACTTACCCAATTAAGAAACAAAACACGCCCCGAACCACAGAACCCTATCAAGGCTTGCTAAAACCTCATTTTGAGCACTAATGGGCACTGAGGGATGGTAAAGACAAATTTGCATTGTATGAAAGTGTCTTGGAGCTCAAAGGTTAAGGCCAGAACCCAATGTTCCTGGTTGTGCTAAGTGGCCTGGTGCCTTGATCAGAACCATTTTCTCCCACAATATAAACAATTAACTATTTACCCAATGATTATATGCAGATGAAGGAAAGCAATGGATTTCACAGTCAACAATATGCTCCCCTCATGCCTAAAGGTGCATTTCAAAAGACCAAATTGAAATTAAACTCACAGAAAGAGCAACCTTAAGCCAGTGTCAGACACACAGAAGCTGTGAATGAGCAGCTCACAACAATAAAGCAGCTCTGGAACTGACATTTTAGCAACCCAAGGCAGGTTTTGCTGGGTTTGTTTTCCCAGTCTAACTAGAAAGGCCCTTTCCAAAGTCTGAGCTGGATTAGGAGAGCCACAGTTTCCAAAGGGGGAGCAGCCAAGCTACAAAGCACACAGGGTCTCTTCCATCTTTTCTTTCTGAAGCTCTTGGTCCTCTTGTCAAGTATTTCTTTTTAAAGAAGATTTTTAATCACAGGTCAGTCCCAAGAGTAACAAAGATGAAAGGCTCCATTAGAGGACAAATTGAAAGAATGGATTCATATGACACATTGAGGTAGGATTTGGCCCATAGCAGGAGATTTATGAAACAAGTGTGAACAAAAAAAAAAAAAAAGGCAAACTATTGATGAAAATAAAAGCCACTCTCTTTTAAAAGTTTTATCCATGATGATGCCATGTGGAGATCTAAAGACTCCTTGATGGCAGTGTTGTCTCAAGTGGATAAAAAGTACCCTTAAAAGCCTCACTAAATATCAGCCTGGGGTTCCAGAGCTTCCCTTGCTATTTCTGGAGTTACTTTCAGCCGCAGAGTTGCCTCCTGTAACACTTCTCCAACAAAAATCTAATATAAAACAATTTCAAACAAACTCAGTGAGTCATGTTTCACATGACATGTGCAGCCCTGCTTTGAAATGTAGAATGTATACAGGCTTTCCCAATTTGGTTCAGCGTGGGACTCATTACTATTAACTCTCTGCACTGACCTTAGGAGACCCTCTCTCCAAACACAAGTGGAAACTGTACAAAGTTCATTAGCATTTGCCCAACGTTCCACTAATGTGGAAAACTTCTCTTTACATCACTCCTAAACTAGTTTCCATTTTTCAGAAGTTGCTAGACACTGATTAGCTGAAATTATTAGTCCCATTTAACATAGCTAGAGGCTGAGACAATCCCCCAATGACATTAAAATGCTAAGAGTTTCAACTCTGCCTCCTCAAAACACGCCTGAAAAGTTAATTTTATCCCAAAAGTGGACATTAACCACAAAAATGTATGTGGTGTGATCTCTCTCTCTCTGAGCTATGAAAGCATATAATTTACCTCTTCTGGTAAAATTGTCTGACCCTGCTGCCAGTTTTCAGTGGAACGTGAAACACAAACCACTTCATCTCCTACCAACCAATTTTGGAACAATGATCTGTGGCTCTTCAGAGGTACAAGGCAGGAATAACAGTGGCACAGGCATCAAGTCAAACAGAAAGAGCCTGTACCTAACCCATTCTGAGCCCATCACTCAAAGCAAGTGTTACTCAGAGCAGTTGGGTTTTGCCTGTGCAGAGATGCTGCCCATGGGTGCTGCCCAGGGCAGGCACAGCCTCCAGCTGGGATCAGGCTGGAAAAGGGATCTGCAGCAGGAACAGCCATGCCAGGCACAGCCCTTCCAGTCTGGAGCCCATTTCTTCTACTTATTCTCACTAGGTTTAGCTCCAGAGAGCTCAGCTTAACACATACCTACATATCACAGGGGAAAAAATAAAATCAGAGGCACCTTCTACTGAAATGTTTCCCTAATACTTAAATATTAAATATTAGGCTGGAAAAAAGAGTATTCTCAATGATGTTGTTATAAACACCTGATCTTTATTTAAACCAATTCCAGGTTAGTGTTCTTATAGAGTTTTTCAGTTTCTTTTCATCCTACTCTTAGATATTTTCTTGGTATATTTCTCCTGTTAAATTTTCATAAAGACACCATCCTGCAACAGGCATGTATTAGTTGAGGGAGCATTTTTTACTCTTCCATCTACACAAAGCAGCTGGAGGATAAATGAAAAGCCCTCTCCCATATAGCAATGCACACATTTTTCATGTTTAACCCCACATCCATCACAAACCCCTTCAGGCTGACAGACAAAGCTCAGGTTCCTGCTGGTGACCCCTGAGCTTGGCTGTGCCCAGTTGTGCCTGTTCAGAGCCCTGGACTGGCACTGGACACCTTCACACCTCAGAGAGGATCAAACCCCAGCACCCAACTGCTCCATGAGGCTGCAAGTGAAAAATCAAAACAGCCCCATCTCTCCCAAAGCCATGGTGCTGCAGCTCCTCAAACTGAGCTGTGAGAAATGGGTTTTTTGGGTTGTTTTTTTTTTTTTTTTTTATTTCCCAACTGGCCTACAATTTGTTTGACCTTCAAATTTCTCTGCAAAAGTACACAGATAGGATTTCATACTTCTTTCTGTGACATTTAGCAAGGTTAAGGAGACTGCTGCCTCAGCAGGTCAGGGAGCTCTTGATTCATGGCTGTGGAACAGTGTGGGACAATTGCAATTTCTCCTCTTGGCACCCAGGACAGGGCACTAAATAAACTTCAGCATGCAGACACTGCAGCAGCTGGAAAGTTCAGGGAACTGAACTCCACAACACAAAGGAATAAATACTGTTTTGCCAAATCATACATTAAAAAGATTCTGAATCAAAGTACATCAGTTCCAACCTGTTTGAATGCTCATGTCTATCTTACTTTCCCACCATCAAAACTCTATCATATAAGTTAGAGATAATGAAAATTATTCATTTGCTGCAAATTTCCGTGTCCATTTTTGACTGTTTGTTCCTGTTTTTGAAGCAGATGTGGGGTTTTGCTTAATTCATGCATTGCTAAGTCCTCTGCACAGTCAACTCCCACATCCTTTCTTGGTAGCTACTCATTTTCTTCGTGTCTAAAATAAAAATTCCATTTGACAAGCCAAAAAAACCCATGAAGAGCAAAGCAAAACCCAGCCTTTTAACAGCATTTATTAACTTATTACAACAGGAACCATCTTCTTTGCCTTCTCAGCCTATGCACCACTCAGCACCCAAGTCACACAAGCAATGTGGGCATGGGTTTGAAAACAGCAAATATTGACCACCCTCAATCCCAGAGCAGAACTGAGTCTGCTGACAGTGAGTTACCACAGGCTGAGCCAGTGGGCTCTCAGCATCAATAAAATGCAAGGAACAGCATCAATTAAATATAGAAATTTGCTTTCTGACTCTTGTCTCCAGAGGAAAAATGTACAGGATGCAAATAAAAAAATATTCTAAATTATCATATTATCCAGAAGGAAACTTATTAAAAGGATGCAGACATCTGCTCCTTTTCTGTAGATATATTCTGAGGTGTATTTCTTGTGCTCATAACACAACTGCAAATACTGAACTGAGCTCCTTATTCCATCTGAGAGCTCAGGTGTGCTCTGAGCTGCCTCTCCATGCCCCAGTCACAGGATGCAGGAACTGCCTGAAAGCAGCACCATCCCTCTGTTCTGTAAACACAAACAGCACTGCCAAAATAAAACACTGCCCCTGCACAAGCCTCGTGTTTTAGCATCAGCTCAACATGAAAAGCTGTTTCAGATATTACATAAAGATAGACTAATCCTTTCTCACTCTTCATTGTCATGATATTCTCTGCAAAACCACAGCACCTTTATGTATTGGGTAAGATTTACTTCATAATTGCTAATTAAAGGAGTTAAGACTGTAAAGTTGATAAACAAAATACTACCTTAAGCAGTGGGAATTAGGGGACCTAATACCAGATTAAGAACTCTAATACAGCTTTGGTTCTGAGAGGATGGTCCCAGGTCTGTCCTTCTTTGGCAAGCTGGTAGCTTTTTAAGTGCCACCTGAAATCAGGAATCAGTTGTAAGCCTGGAAAAGAGAAAGTTTTTAGCAGCAGATAGCTGACTTGTATCAGCAAACTCAAAGGTGATGAAGAAGTTATTCTATGTCATCTAACTAAATATGTACAGATTTATTTAAATTCCTAGCATACCAACTGGGGGGTTTATTTTAGGTGTAGAATTTGGCTGTCTTTTTAAACATTAACCAACCCTTAGAAGACAAAGGCTTAAATTCCATTATGTTAATTTACTCTAATAACAAGCCTCCTTCAGCATGCCCTCAAATTGATTTTTAATGGTTTTTAATTCAAAGAGATAAAATTCATGGCCTTTTGACACTTTAATTAGCACCAATCTATATCATGGACCTAATTAAACATGGGGGGAGGGAGGAAAGGTCAGTGTGTGCCAGGCAGAATTTCCACTGCAGCAGCTCTGCTCCTCAGCCCAGGAGAGCTGCAGTGGTGCAAGCCCACAAACCCTGCTCATGGTGCAGCTCACAGGGGCTAGCTGAGCTGTGCTTTCCATCATTTTCATCTCCCAATGTTTCTCTTGGCTCCTTTCTCCTGGTTCCCATGGCAACCCCCACGTTTGGTGTGCCTGCAATGCTGCTGCAGCCCCGTCAGCGGCACAGCTCCGGACGCAGCCGTGACCTCCAAGGCTGGCACACACACACACCCCTGACACCCACAGCCAGGCACCTGCTCACTGTGATACACTCCTTATCTCATCAACAACCCCTGCAGCCACAAGCCACGGAGTTCCCTTGGGAATGTTCTAACATTTGCTGGCACAAAGTATTTTGTAGGGCATCAGCACCCAGGATCCATCTCAATGCACATCTATCAATGCATTTGCATTCCTGTGACAGGGGCAGATATTCTACACACTGCTCATGTCACAGATTTATCAGATGCCCAAGGAAATAGTGCTGGAGTTGCTCTGTGAACTGGCATTTGGGGGGTTTATTTCAGCAGCTTTTCCTTGTGGCCCTTCAGTGGGGCTGGAGAGGTGCCTCTGCATTCATGGCATCAGCAGCAAGCCCTGCACAAGAGCCTCAGAGAGCAAACAGCAAAACTGAGGCACAGCAGAACAGTAGCCATCAAAATCCAGTGAACAAGCCTCCAAATTCACTTCTAATCCTCAGCCATGTCTGATAACAGACAGTAATAAAACCCTCTCTAAATCAGACAAACACAAGGCTAACCCTGCAGCAATTTTTTCCACCTCCTGCTGTAGGCAATGGCAGTAATTTGGATTTTTCCTCGGGAAATGTTGCCATCTAGTGACTCCTCGTTGCTGTACACATCACAATTGCTACTAGAGGGAGGATCTCATTTGTAGTCACAATTCCCCAGTAAGAAAAGTGTGACTGATGACTCAAAAAGAAGAGCTACAACTGCATGGTGATACTAAAGAAAATTAAAAAAAAAAAAAAAGAAAAAATATACACACAGCATACATTTCAAACTGTTCAGATGAAATGTATTACTATTAACAAACTAAGAAAAAAATGTCCTGAGACTTTCTATAAAACAAAAATAAGCAGCAAAAGAAGGAAAAAGGACTCACTGATTTTCTTCCACTGCTCTACAATCCTGTTATGACTTAAAATTCTGTTGCCCTGCTACAGACTCAGATTCCCACGTGAGCAAAAATGACAAGTTCAGTAAAATAAACATTTGCTTTCTATTGTGGCTCCACAGCCCATCCCTGCACAGCACACAAACAGGCATCATTCCTGATCACATCTCACCTTTCCACAGCTGGGACACTGTTTTGTGCTCAAAGATTAAAATGACCAGGGTGAAAAGCCTCTCCAAAGCTTGATGTGCTTGATGACACCTGGGCTGGAGCTGCAGGGAGTGAGTGCAAAACTCTCATTTTAATTTCACTACAGAAATGTGCTGTGGGTGGCATTTCCAGCAAGAACTAACAGCTTAAGTGATGGAAGTCAGGAAAATAATACCTTCAACCATACATCAAGCTCTTTATTACAGCACCTGAGTTCTTCAGTGGTGAGAAGATGCCAGAACAAAAGGTTTGGCTGCTTTGAAGTCCCTGACTGTCTCCCATCACTGCTTTCCTTCCACTGATGCTCATTTTTCCACTCCTGCAAGTGCTGCACATCTTATGCAAACAATGTCAGAACTGCACAATGTCTTTAACATCAGAAACTTGGCAACAGCTACAGGTCAATGTTTCAGGAGTTACTGAAGGAGAACTTTAAGTGAGGGAGGTTTAAAAGAAAGAAAAAAAGAGTTCAAAGTGAAAATTTAAACAGAATCTTTTCTATCAGTCTGCAAGAATGGAAATAAAACATCCAGTGCCAGAAGGATGAGCTACAACAGTTTGGAATTCTCATTAGAAGTTGTACAGATTTATTGCTTTCAGTAACTTGTAAATTGAAAATTTACACCAACTTTGAACACTGATGACAGGAATTAGTCCTATATTGTAATTATAATCTAACATGGCCTGGTTTAGTCTGTGGGTACATAAAAAATGCTCTTTCAACAAACCATTTGAGAAAATGATGGTGACAACATTCAAGGCTGAAATCCAGACAGCACCTTGGTGCTGCATCCAACTCTCCTTATCAAGAGAATAGAAAGCCAAGATCTGACAAATCTGGATTTTACAGCAGCCAAACCTGCCCCTCCTCATCTCAAATACAGCAGCACTGGGTGCCTGAATGCCAAACAGAAGAGAATCTTTTTAATTTAAATTTTCTTTAAATAAGATCTCAGTTACACAGTAAAGAACATTCAGTAAGGGAACTTCAATTAAAGGCTAAAGCACAGCCCCCTAAATACTGTTCCAATTGTGCATTTTCATCAACATCCAGCACAAGTTAATTCCCAGTCTGACTGAAATAAGGATGCAACAGAGCAGAGAGGGTTTCTTGGCTTCTGGTTTTACAAAAATGCTGGCACATTACTCATGCAGCCATTATTGGAAGTGATAGTTAAATTCATTTTGAAAAATGAAAATAGACTCACTGGTTTTAATAAATTTTGAATGACTGTGGCCTTATAAGTTGGGTAATTCACTAAAAAACTAATTAGAAATGCAATCAGGTTGCAAAGTTTGTCCAAGTATGTTTAATCTATTTCATCAGAAAGGATATCTATCAAGAGGGCAGCTATTCTTAAGGGACAATATACCTATCAGTCATTTGGAGGAATAAAAAAAGCAATGCAGTCAAACCCATTTTGTAAAGGTTAATATAGTCGGAAAAGCATTTATCCCAAATTTTCTCATTTTCAGGACAAGCTGAAGCCCCAGAGAGTCCAAAAATAAATTTTTTAAAAGCTACATATTATTCCTGTGACACTTTCAGAGATCAAGTCTCTTCAAAAGCAGAAAAAGTAGGTTTGGGGAAGGAAGGAGTTCCCAAAATTTAAATAAATGAATACTGCAGAAGGCCAGCAGTCTCAATGCCAACTTCAGAAGCTACAAGCCCAAACAAAACTGGCATCAATGGAGAACACATGAAGAAAACCTCAAAAACACTCCCTTATTCTTTACAAAAGCTGGATTTTAAAAGCCAACTTCCAGATTACCCAGTATTCAAATTACTGTGAATTCACATACTGGAAATACATATTATTTATTAATAATTCTGTGATCATACATCTCTACTTGTAGCTACATTCCCAACAAAAAGCTTCCCAAAATCTTTAAGACCACATGGTTTTAAGAGGAGTCCTGAGGAACCAGTTTCATGTTCGATGATGGAATTGTGTTCAGATTCAGGAACTGCCTAAAGGACAAATGGTTGCTGTAATTCCAGGCATTTTGGAAATTGCCAAATGATGGCATTGTCTGCTCTTCTCACTCAACCTCTGCAACAGCAGCTCCAACATTTGCTTCCACTGATATCCCCCCTATCAGCACTTACAAAAGCACCACTGAAATCCCAAATATGTGCATGAGGCTCAAACTGAGCAGTAATTCTCACTAATTAGTGTCTCCTGGATGAATGGAGGTCACTCAGCAGCTCCTTCCTGAAGCTCTGCTTCTGGAAAAGCAAAACCCATCCATTCAAGCCCTTCTTAACAGGATCATTACATTTTTTCTTCTGTTCATGTGAAAATTAAGTATGCAGGTCTACTGTCATCCCAACAGTGAAAGCATCTTGAGGAAGCTAATTAAAGCTAAGAACAAACACTTTCACCCCCTCTCCAGCTTATTTTTGCCCCAAAGGAGGATCACAGTATGTTCTGCTGTGGAAAACAGAAAACAGCACTCCCTAATCTCTAAACTCTCCTGACACAGGCAGACTGGGCTTGTGCTGCAGCATTTTTGGGCAGGCTCCATTCTGGATCACTGACTTCTCCCTCACATCCCAGGATTTACACTGCCTGCACCACGTCAGCACTTATGCAAAAGCTGCTCATGGAGAATTTAATTGCCAGCTACAGTCCATGAAAAAAAGGCAGCACAAGCTGTAATTGCTCACTGAAGGTTGAGTCACCTTCTTTCCAAGAGGCAAAAGAGGTGGGAGAGGGGTGAAATCCCAACTCTCCCTGCAGCCCTCAGAAGAAAAGACTGAATGAGGTTGGAATCTCCAAGTTTTCCTCGCTCACTGGGAGGTCTCAGCCTCCCAGGCACAAGTGATGGATGACAGGAAGGGAAATAAAAATGCAGCTTTTAAAAGTGCAGAAGATAAGGTCCTTTTGTTACTAACACACCACAAACCCAGGACTGACTCCCTAAAAGGCCATCAGCACCAAGTCCCCTTTTACTGTAATTAATAGTGCATTTAAGTTCTTATCTAAAGCTCATCTGCTGTTTTCTACACAAATCTCACACAATATAGGGAGTATTTTTCACACTCCCTATATACATGTCAAGATTTCATTTTTGCCATTAATAGAATTTTTTTCTTTAAAACTGTAGCTGAGTTTACCTACAACAATTAAGGCAGCTGGGTTGAGCTTTTTGTGGCTGTTCAGGGGGAGAGTGGGTGTGGATTTTTCTTCAAATGCACCTATGATGAAGTAATCAACCTTATCTGTAATAACTAGATGAAAAAACCACAACTTGTCTAAAAATTGGTTTAATTTGGAACAATATATACACAGCCCTAAGCTGCCTCTATTACTGCCTCAGGTGGAACCTTTTGGGAAGCACATCTCTGCTTCTGCAGGATGATTCTCCTCTGCAGTTTCTCTCATGCTGAATTGTTTAGGTTTGCATACCATGATTGGAGGGCACTTTTAATGACCCTGTAGTGTATTTCTCTGTAAATGACTAGGGAATATTCATTCTTGATAGAACTGAGATAAAACTCTGTTTAGAACTGGTCCCAGCAGCACTGGCTGAAAAGGAGTGGAAATATGAAGCAGAGTGAGCATGGGAACAGGGGAATGGCTTTGGAGAGCTCCAGCACACACAACCCCCAGCTCCAGGGAAAGGAATAAATCAGATTTCTGCAGGACACATTACCAGTAGCACTGGGCATTGTTCTCCAGCAGCTTCTCCACCATGTGCTCCACCCTGACAAACCAGCTGGGCACAGCTTTGTAGATCAGCGGGGTATCTGACCTGTGCAGGGAAGGGAATAAAAGAAACAAACACATTTTTAAATGCTACATTATTTATAAAGTGCTCTTTAATATTTATTTTTGCACATGACAGTCTCCTTTTCACAGGGTGCTGCTGAAATATTATCACAGTTAAAGGTTGGGGTTTGTTTGGTTTGTTAAATTACATAAACTGTTACACTTATGTGAGCTACTATTTTGAAATCCAGTCCTGAAAAAATATTTTACAGCCTTCAAACCCAGTAATTCAAGGGATTTGTATAGCAAGAGCAATCATGAGAGTGTTCAAACGATACTTGAATTTGAAATTTGTGCTCCTACATAGTACAACATGATGAACTTCAGCCACTATTAAAATGAGTCATGTTTCAGTCTTCCACATGAGCTCATTCTGCATCACTTTTTATGTGTACATGAGCTTGAAAAGTCAGGGAACATTATGCTGTGCTTTTACTACTAAATAATAATCCCAAATCATAAAGTAACAGCACCTAGGGTTAACCAGAAGAAAGTTCTATTCCAGGAGGAGAGGGTAAGCAAGAAATCCAGATAAGCAAATAAAAGAAGTTTCAAATATATCTTAACATATTCCTTACTTCAATAAGCAATAAAAGAAAATTCTTATGGGAAGAGAGCAGTTTCACAACTTGGGATTGCTTAGAAATGGAAACACAATTGGCCAGAGCACAGATTGAGCAATTTCCTAAATTGCTTGGGAAAATCAGTATCTCCAAGCATCTGACTGCAGTGTCCCAACCCAGTCTCTGATTTATCAGTTCCACAATAACTGCCTAAGGTCTTGAATAACTGTTCAGGCAGCACATCCTTCTGAAGGATCCTGGGATCCAGCAGTGGGCACAGGTCACTAGCAGGGCTCAGACATTTCTAACCCTTCCCATCCATCCCATTATTCCATTTTGAGGAGGGAGAAGAGCCCTAGGGGATAGGATCTGTGGGTACAGAGGAGAAAACAACACTGAGACAAGAACCTCATTCTCCTTTAGCATCATTCCACTCTACAAAATGTTTCTGAAAAATATTACTTTTGTTTGAGTCAGTTTGGTTCAGAACTTGGCAATACACAAAAGTTCACCTGAGAAACTCCTGTTATCTCCCATGTGCAGTGAGCACTACAAACAGCCAAAGTTTAATTCATTTTACTTATACCCACAGCAATAACACATTTGAAATCCACCAACTACTGCTGGTTATGATGTAAATTCAAGCTGCTACTGTGGCAGCACTTGCTAAAGGTGCACCTGCCTGGCCCACAAAAGAAAGAAAACCCACAGCAAAGGTTGTTCAGACCTTAAAAGCTGAACTCACAGTGCACAAAGCCCAACAATAAAAAACACATTGTTTCTTTTAACACTACACTTCAAAGGACTTTCCATTTTAACTATAGCTGTATGTTTCCATGTGCTTAAGTGTTAAACTACCTATAACCTTAAAGGAAGTGGTGAAAGCTCAAAGTAACAATAATGTAGTTGTGTCCTAGCTATTAAAGGCAAACCTGCTGATGGTTTGCTACAAATTTAATTTAATTTTAAAAATGGGAACAGTTGAGTTCACTGCTCACACAGTAAAAAAGAAAACATTCCCCAAGCTACAAGGTGTTTTGATTTCACTGAGTATCTTGTTCCAGATATGCTGAAGAATGATGATCACAAGATCTTGAGTAAGTGCAAACAAGGAGAATAAAATATTGATATTAAAAATTTATATTTAAATTTCTCACATGATCTTCACATGTTGGAAAAGGAAGGTTGGGACAATGGTGAGGAGAGCACCAGGTGGGGCTGGCTGAGAGATCTGTACCAAAGGCCCAGCAGGGGAACATTTCCCACCCAATACAGAGGTTATAACACCTGATAACCACTCCAAGAACCCCCAGGGCTCTGCTCCTCCTACAACAACAATAAATGGGAGAGGACAAAGTTTTCCTGAATATTTTTCTTCTGGTACTACCAAGCAGTGCCTCAGCAGGAGACTGCAGAGAACAAAACAGTAATATCTGCCCAAGCAGTGACACCTCCCATGTTTATACCCCTCATGACTGGTGAGGAGGTTGAGGAATCCAGATCCAAGTGGATTTTACTGTAGAATCAAATGAGAAATACTCATTGCTATCAAATGAGAAATACTCACTGCTGGGTTTGTTTTCCATCAACACAAGGGGAAAAACACCCAGACAGACCTTAAATCAAAGTCTAATGCTCACAAAGTTCCTGCCTTACCATTCCTCTCTGTCCCAACTGAACAAAGTCTTGTTCCCCTTACAGACAGATCCTTTGGAAACACATCACAAGAATCAAATCACATTAATTGTGATCCTATTCCATTTTCTTGTCATTTAGGAACGAAATGATCAATAATTGAGCCCAGGCTATAAAGATGCTTCTTGGCTTTGCCTTACTGGTTTGGAAAAGTCAAAGCTCCACATCTGCCAGTGGAGGAGCTTCCCAACACTGTTCCCAAAGGAATGGCAGCAGGAGCTGTGAGGGACACCCAAGATCTCAAGACTCCCAAGATCTCCAGTTCTGACCAATGTCTTCCATTTTCACCAGTTCTAATAAAGACAAATTCTAACTGAAAATTATCTACTCTGTCCTTACCAAGCTGTTGTGTTTTTCATACTTTAAAGTTTAGTTGACAGAAAGTTACTTAACAGAGAAGGATCCTGATTTCATGATATGTGAAAAGAGAAGGCAAATTTCTCAACATCCCAAGGATTCAACAACTGCTTGGTTTCAGGGAAAAGCAGGAGTACATTAAGAAGAATCTGATTGCAAAGTTTTCTTCCATTAATCAATATAACTTATAACTATGTTCAAAGTTAAGAACTACTCTTCTACTTTTAGCATATTCCAATTATGGTTTGATTTGTGATGGCAGTGAAATGAGCTTTTCAAGTAGAATCCATTGTTCGGTTCTTCCCACCGGATAATTTGCTGCTAGGTGCTGCCTGCAACTTATCATCCATCAACAAAAATGTCAACAGAGTGGCAGGATTAAGGATCTTCTACAGAATCAGCACTTCTGCATCCCTGCTTTTCTCTCAGAAGGCCATGACTGGATATTTGAGTTGCTGCACAAGAAAAACACAAGCCTTGCTTGATTTTGGGCCTGCCATTTTTCAAAAGCTGTCCCAAATCATCAAGGACGTAACACTTGAAGAGCAATTTCCCTTCTTCCTCCAGGCAGCTGCTAGAAACAAACCAATCCTGCTGCTCAAGAGCAAGCAAAGGTTATTTTTGCTATAAATTAAAGATAAATGTACCCTGCTAGAACACTTCACCTGGCAGAGTCAGAGCCAGACAGAGAGATGAGCTTTTATCACAGCTATTTCAGTACAGGTGCTGTATACATCAGATAAGACTTAAAATCTTCAAGCCATTTCATGTAATTAAATTAGATATTTTAATTTAAGTCTGTCTTTCCTCATAATAAGAATTTAATACTCTACTAAAAGGTTACTGACGGTTCTTTTTCTTTTAATTTGATATTGTTTGGTGATTTTTTACAACAGCAACCATGGAAATTTCAAACCAGGGAGGACACTAATAAAAACAAGCTTCATTTCTAGATTAAATCTGTCTAGCCCTGTATTCCTCAGAACCAAAACTTGTTTGTTCACTGATACTGAAGGCCCATGGAGAATTCCACATGGAGACTTCACCCAGAGACCTCCACCTAGGGAGATGTTTCCACATTTTTAGCAACTGGGCTTCTTTCAAAGAAATAAGTCATTCTACAAGGTTCAAAAGAGCTATATTTTAGCCATTTTATTCAAAACATACAAAGCTTTAACACCAACATCTAAAGACCTTCTGTGATATGCTTATTTGGATACAATTCAAAGGGTATCAAAAAAATCCTTTCCCATCACTCAGCTGCTTAAAAAATAACCTTTTTTACAAGAGGTGGTTGGTTTGGAGTTCTACATTGAGAAATGAGCAACACAAACTACAAAACACACATTTAAAACCATAAATAGAAACTAAATTTCAGCACTACACCTAAATTCATCAGTTTTATGGCAAAAAAAAAAGAAAAATTTCTTGATGACTAAACCAAAACTGGAGCTCGCCTGAATTAATAACCTCGGTTTGTGTTACTTTTAGTTTTGGCAGGAAAATTTAGTAAAAGAGGGGAAAATATGGGAGAAAGCTGAAGAATCTTTGTGTTAGGAAGCTGTGCTGAAGGCAGGTGCAGGGGTGAGCTTACCTCCAGCAGAAGGGGTAGCTGTGCTGGAAGGTGGAGCTGTGGATGAGCCGGCCCTTCTCCTTCAGCCATTTGATGATGTGCTTATCTGCATCCTGAAACACACATTGGCCTTGGAATGCACACTGCTCTAAGCTGCCACAGGGTTTGTCTCAGATATTCAAATTATTTTATAAAAAATCTATGCATAACCCAGCATTTACACACACACACACAAAAAGTTGCTATCAAGTTTATACATTTCCTGCAGGGGCACTGTAAAACACTAAATTTGCAAAGTTATTTGCTCTCCAAACCCTATTTATTTACAGTGTCTTCAATGTGTCTCTGCTATATGGATAAATTAAAATTTATAAATTAAAGCATCAGTCTTTTTATACCCTTAACTCTCTTTCCATATACTCACAACTGTGTGTAAAATTCAGATTTTCTGAAGCATCAATACAAGCCAGAAACCCCATTGTTTAATATCCTAATGACTGAGTCTTCTAATTTTGTGGCAGGAAATCACACAGTGCTTTTTACCTAATATTTAAACTTTCTGATACCACATTCCTCTAAAATGACTGATTTTCAGAATTTGAAGCATATTTCACAGTACCTCCCTAACTAACTGGGATTTCATGCTAAGCTGGAAATTTGATAATTGATAATTCCATCAATTTCATGTATTGATAATTCAAGACAATCTACTGAACATACAAGTGTCAATATGACATTAAGGAAAAAAAATATCCACGAGTGAAAAATTCAGTATCATAAGATAATTTTCCAAGAGCCTTGCATTCAGATTTTTACCAGCAAGAAGCTAAACATGGAGCCTCCAGTGTCCTCTTGTTTGCCTTAATGCATAAAGCAGGAAGGAAAGACAGCTGATTGAATCCTCAACTTAATTGGAAAAGACTGTAAAATCTTGCATGGCATTTGTTTCCAGAACTTGCTTTGCTATCAAACTGGAGCAGCAGGGCTAAAAGCAATTTGTTTTCTCAGGACATGGAATTTAAGAGGCACTCCCTGCTCGGGATTTGTATCTGCAGCAATGTGGAGTTCCTGGGGGTTCCTTTTCCAGGGATTCTCCTGCATCTGCTGCAAGTAAATTCCCACTGCAGCACAGCCCACAAGTGGGGAAATGATGGAATTTCTCTTTTCTAGGGAGTCACATTACATTAACTGGCTGGGAGAAACTTAGTGATGGCACCTGGAAATCCAGAGTCATCCAGAGGTGAGGGAGGCCCTGCAGATGTGCCTGGAGACTCTGGACATGACACGTGTGTCAGGAGAAAGCTCAGAGTGAGTGAGAGTCTGCAAACAGGATCCTCCTCTGCCCTCTCACCACAACATCACTTGCATTTCAACTTTTTTCTCAGCTGCTTAATAAACAAATTAAACAGATGTTAAAACAAATTTTAATTTATCCAGATACCAGTCACACATTGAAAACAAGCCCACACAGGGAAAGAAAAGAAAGCTCTTACTATATATAAAATGTCTTGAATTAAGTATTTCAGGCCCACTGACCTTCACATACTGCCCAGCAAAGTCAGTCACTTCTGCTGTGAAGCAGCCTGATGCATCCACAGGACACACAGGCACAGAGTCCTTCTGAATGATATTAAAATCCATGCAGACTCTGTAATCATCCTGCAAAAGAGACAAGCAGCAAGCTGTAAGAATACAAAATACTGGCTAAGATATCCATCCCTCGAAACAGAAATGAAATATTCAACAGAAAATGTGATGACTGGACAAGAATAGCAAAATACTCAGGCTTCACTAATCCCAAGTGCTTATGAAAAAGTCCTTTTGTACAGGATTGTAGTTTTATTCATGCAGAAAATTATGATTTCTTCAGGCTGTGCCCTAGTACAGGGGATATGTGGATGTGTTTCTCTGCACATCAGTGCATATACACACATGTATTTTATGTGTCTGAGCACACACAAACTCATGGAGTGAACAGCTTCAGGCAACCCTTGCATGGCAAAGGAATCCATCACTCCATCCTGAGCCTGGATCTGCCCAGCTCTCCAGCCAACAGGGCATGGTTCAGAAAGCAGGTTGTTTTAATCAATCTAATTCTGGCATTTCACGTAAGCAATCCCATTTTCTGAATGTCTTAACGATCCAAAACCTTTAAACCTGTATTTCTCAATAATTTTTGGCCCATAGGCAATGCTACTGACCAAGAACCACATATGGACAACATCATAGTTTTTTTTCCTGGCCAGTCTCCATTTAAATTTTTAATTTCCTGTAGCAGTAAGGGAAAAAAAAAAAAAAAAAAAAAAAGGGTTGCTTCAGACTTTCCTGAACATGACCGAACAACAATGGTATCGGAGAAAAGATTAAAACAAAATCAGTAGGGGGATAGAAAAGTTTAGATTTTAGCTTCCAGGCTGAAGTGACAGTAAATCTGTATCTTACCCAGGATACACAGCAGCTGTTTCACAGGAGCTGCACCTACAGCACCCTCTGAGGCTGCCCAAGGACAGGGTGTAAAAGCACGTTTCACATGCAGGGCTCCACAGCTCCCTGAGCTCTCCTTCCCTGGCCCTGACCAACCCAGGTGAGCCAGCTCTGGGGTGCCAGGGCAGGGCTCCCATGTCCTTTGTGGCCTCACCCAGCCCCTCCAGCTCTCCCCACTACCCCTGAGGCTCCCATTCTCCTAAGCCAGACCTGCTGTGTTTTACAAGGATGAAATCCATCTACAGATGGGGAATGTGGCCGCTTCATGGACCAAACCCTTACACATAGAAACAACAAATCCAAAGTTTTACACACAGAAACAACAAATCCCTGCAGCCCCAGCACTCCCAGCAGAGCACAGCCCTGTTGTCCTAGGGTCATGTTATGATGCTTATATTCCCATTCCTGTGTTCTGTTTATGGTGGATATCATGTTCTGTGCCTTCAAGACTGGCTCTGAAGAGTGAAAGTTTTGGTTTGGTTTCTTATCAGAAAGACATACAGACAGGACAATACATGGTGCTGCTTTTGCTTTTTGCTTTCCTTTTCACTTTGCTTCTGCTTCCTCTTGCTTCTGCTCATTAGCTAGTTTACCTAAACAGTCCAAATTTCTTCCTGGATTGTTTCTCCTTTCCTTTTTTGGACCTACTCAAACCTGCTCCAGTCTGAACCTGGGAAACACCGAGAATTTGCACCTTGTGGCTGCAGCAGCTGCCCCAGCACCAGAGGGACTGATAACAGAGCAACCACTCCCAAGAGAGACTTTCTAAATTTGTCATCTTTTTCAGAGTGGTGTCACCTGGTATTGTTCATTCAGTGTGCTTGGGGTGCTGTGCCTGTTAAATAAACAGGTTCTTTCCACTTCTCTCTGAGGAATCCCTCCCAAACCAGTTGGGTTTGCTATCTGGAGGGGCCCCCTTTGGAGATTCTCTCCCAAATTTGCCCTAAACCAGGACACCTGTCCAGCAGCTGCAGAAAGCATCCCCTAATTATTGCCCCTGCCCTTGTGACCCAGAAGAGCCTCTCCAACAGTGAGGACAGTTTCTGGCACACAACACTACTGCTCACATAAAAGCCAAGATCAACATCAGGTTTTTCCAGGACAGGAGTTACTCCTGCACTATTCCAAGATAGTGCTCACTCCTGCACCCCAAAATCCCTCCAAAGATAACACACAGAAGTTGTAATATACAAAATTAATAAGTACAGCTCATTTGTGAGAAATCAAAAGCTTTTTATGTGAAATTTTAACAAAATAACAGGAACACGAAGTCAAATGTTCACCTTCAGCACCTCTTAGCAAAAACAAACATCACTTTTGCCAAAAGTGTCAGGCACTGAAAAAAAAGTGCATCAGTAACAGATCTATGAAAGTTGTGTGTCACAGCCTGAGCAGGCACTAGCAGTATTGCAAATTAAAAACTTGTATGCAAATTCAAGTGTTACTAAAGCTTTTGACTGCACGTACATCTACATATGATGAAATACCTGAGCAGCTGAATTTCAGTGTCATGTTAATCTGGAGGTACAATGAGTTTACAGCATTTTTAATACAGGTTTGTCTTGTTCTGTGAGCTTTAATTTTGATGTCTTTTGAACTGAAATAACAGAGTGCTCTGATATGGTGTGGCAGCTTGCATTTGGCAAAGGCATCACACAAGACAATGAAACAACACCTGGAACTAAATGGAAGTGAATTTTTACTTTCTATTTTTTTGGAGAAGGATGCACTGCTGAGCTATCAGCAATACAGAATATGTATCATGTAGGATTTTAGGATAAGTAGGATTTTAAATGAATAAGTAAATAAAACCCTGTCTTTCCAAATTTATTTATCAAAGGGACTCACTTATATTGATGGGAAGGGACAGAGACAAGACTCAAGGCTTGCTGTGAAGGACTGTGCTTTGTTTCCTCACCTCTGACCATCCTGGTGCAGTTATTCCTTTTTTATTCACCTTCACCTCAACAGGAAGGTGCAGAGGAGCCAATTAAGCAGGAACAGAACCCTGCCTGCTACCATGAACCATCTCCCTTCAGCAAAGCCTGTCTGAAGGCCAACAAGCAATACCAGCAGGATTCTGCACAGAGCCTGCTGTGTAATAATGAAATCCTGAGCTTACACCAGCACCTCTGGGAGCTTTTCTGAACAGAAATAATCCAGGGGCTGTCAAAACTGAATTACATGCACCCCAAAAAGAAGGCAGCAGCTTTAAGTGCAACACACACTGTGCACTTTCCTTGTGAAGGCAGCACAGCCCATTGACTCAGGCACCAAAATTATCAAACCTCTCCTTAGCTATGACTGCAAGGTTTTGTTTGTGATGTCTGTGCACTTTTTCCTCACACAATGTTTTATGTATTCTTTTCTTTGTGAAGCATTTAACTGTTACTCTCAGGTTTTTTTCATTAAAAAATGTTTTACAAGTAATTGCTGATTTCCCAGAGGAGAGAGAGAGTAAAATATTTTTTCCTCTGTGTTTACAAAACTCAGTGAACTTATTAAAAAAATCAAATAATAGAGGGCAGATAATCTTTGCTCTAAGAGGCCAGTCAAGGTTTCCAACAAGCTGTTTCCAATAAATTTAACTGGACTGTGCAAATACACAATCCACTCTTAGGGATTTTGTGATTCTTTCCTGTCCAGGGAAAGCTTCTTCCAGAGCTCCTTCCCCTCCATCTCCCACAGCAAGAGCTTCTGACTCTAAATCAACTCCCACCCTCTGGAACACCCAGGATTCAGCTGCAGGGGAGAGTCTGAGGAGCAGAAGTGGGACAGGATTTGCCCTCCTGAGGACACTGACCAGCCACCACCATTTCCTTCATTAACTGCTAACACAACCCACTCTAATTTGCTTTATTTAGAGCTATATTAAGCTGGAACATCTTTTCATATCAACCATCACCCTGACAAGGGAAACACCACCACAATGGATGTTCCCTTCAGCAATATGCAGGGCCAAAAGGATGGAAGAGGATGGGCTATTTCACATGAATACAAAGAGGCCTGTTGCTAATGCCAAGTTTCTCTGGAAATTATGACAGAGCTCGTGGTCCAGGGATTGCTAATTGCTAGGCACTGCAAGTTTTTTGAGGGCATCTTTGGATAATGGCTGAAGACAGGACACTCTACAGAAAGGACAATGAGCCTAAAACAGTGCATTTAATTCAAGTGTCTAAAAACTGAAATTATTAAATCCATGACAAATTATTCCTCTTAGCCTGAAAAAAGAACAGACTGAGAGAAGGGACAATAAAGACAGGAAAAAAAAAAAAGAATGGAGTGCAACAAAATCCTTTCACACCAAGGGATAAAGTCTCAGGACAAAAGCAGTGAAAGCATTTTCTCATTCTCTAAAAGCCCAGTGAGTAATGACATTGAAACACTGAGCAGAACTGCTGTTCCCAACCAAAATCATCACTTAGCAAAGCCAGTTTTCACTACCAATGCCACAGACCAGCCCTTCCCAAAGCTCCAGCTTCAGACTGAGAAAAGCTGAGCTCAGTGACACCCCCAAAAGATCCAGTGGTGAGTTCAGCTCACACAACACAAACTCCAGAGGGGGACACAAAAATCTCCAGCCTAGCACAGGCACTAAGTGGAAGAGCCCATGAGAATACAAAGCTACATGATATTCTTACACTTTTAAGCAGCAAATGGGAAGATTGTTGAACATCACTCACCCTGAGAGAGTCCCCAGGAGCTGGAAAACCAAGCAATGTGTGCTGGCTAAAATTCACATCACAGATACACTACAGTGTACTTGATACTTACAGCACCAAAATAGGGAGCCTGATGGACAACCCCTGTGCCTTCCTCCTCCTTCACATAACCATCCACCACCACAGTAAAAGCACCATTTTCTTTGCACTGTAACACAAAAATATCATTTTATATATTATTTACTATCTATTTACTCATTGATTATTTATTATAAATATAATTTATAGATATATAATATATATCATATATCATGTCATATATCATGTCATATCATATATTATATATTATATTTATTCATTTTTAATATTTTTATTTTTCTATTTTGATATTCATTAACACACATACAGCAAAACAGAGTAGCTCAGAACCTGGCAGAGCCACAAGCCACACAAAAGAGGAAAGAAGTGCATCAAAAATCAGTGACACAGTAAAATGTGACATCCCTGCCATGACTTAATGACTTCCCATAGCCCAGACACCTGTGTACTTCATTTAAAGAGTGTCAAGTGTGATTAAATCTCACACCTCTCCAGAAGGCCTCCAAGTCAATTACTCCTCAAGCCACAGATCTTCACACAGTTCTGTGCTTAACAGACTGCAAATCAATACACTCCTGAATGTGGGGAAACCAAGAAAGGTACAAAAGTTTCCCTGCATTTTTGTATGTCCCCTATACCTCTGAATTAAATAAAATTTTGATTTTATAGTCACACATTTTCCTTATTTCCTCCAGAGAATAAGAGCATGGTAAATACCAACTAAAAACAGAGAGAAGAGAAAATCCAGGAAAAAAAATGCTAAGAAAAGATATGAGAATTTTCAGTGTGTTCAGTATAAAGATAATGAAAAATAAAGGGTTATTTACTATTCCCTAAAACAAAAATAGTAAAATAAATACTGCAGTCACAGCTGAACCAAATATGTTACAAAATATTAAGTTTGGCTTGTTCTGAAGGGAGCTATTTTGAGATAAGATCTCCATTCTAAATAAAAATTGTAGATGCCCCCATCTGCTCCTTACAACTACAGCAGGACTCACAAAATTTATCCATTCCAACCCTCAGATGCACAGTCCAATATTCCACATTCAGCTGTGTTTGACTTTCCTCTAGAATGATCAGAGATTGCTCCCTGCAGAGGTTTTCCCACCTTTGCTGACTCCTGCACATCTTTCAGAACAGGAAATGTCTCAAATGGCCAAATCCCTCACAGCAGTTCCCAGCTGCCTGGCCAGCAGTGCTGCACCTCTTCATCAGATTTTAATCACCTTTTAATCAGATTTTTTTTTAAAAATTAGAAAAATTCTCTAGGAACTCTCCTGTTTCTAGATATTCTTTTATCATCTATGATGCCAGACTTAATGCAGCTGAAAAGCTGCATCCAGATAAATCTGATACATCAGTAGGGTTGTAGCAAAGGATTTTAAATTTTCAGTGGGAAATGACAATGACATGTCTGTGGCTGTTATCCAAGTAATTCCCTTGTGAAGACAAAGCTGGGCTTAGGAGGAAGACAACACTCACCAGATGAGAAAAGGAGAGAATATTTGTTAATATGTACTGGTTAATATGTATTGAAGTTTCTCTTCAATCTGAAATCAAACTTCTATTTATCAACCAGTGTTTACTCTGAGTATATTTAAAACTTAAAGGAAAAAATTAGAGAAAAAAGTCAACACTGTTTTTCAAACTTTCACTATTTAATACAATCTGGAGTTTGTTATTAGAACCCAAGATCTTTTTATAATATGAACAAGGAATACTCAGAATGGGTTTTATTTTTGTCTTTATATCCTGTATCAAACACCAAACTGGTTCATCTTACCTGAATAAAATATTCAAAGAGTGGTTTGTATTTCTTGCCTTTAAGAACAATACCAGGAAACCTGAGGAGAAGGATTTACAAGAACATAAATTAACAACTTTAAAAACTGTTTTTTCTATTTGCTTCTTCACCTCCCTGACAGAATTTGATTTCAGAAGAAGAAAATAATTTCCTTAAATTTACTTCCCACCTCTGTGGTAAACTGGAGAAAAACCAATGTCTTTTATGCATCTCTGCTACCCTACCAGTCAACAACTTGTACCTGACGGGCTTCAATCAAACAATCAGTGTAAATTAATAAAGGAATTAAGCATTAATGACAAGCTCTTTATGGTAAAGCTGGGCAAGAATCTTCTGGATCAAACACAATAATCATAGCAACAAAGCCCTAAAGCTCAGCATGTCCAAGAGCAATAAATAATGATCCTGAAGTTTTATGTACAGGAGATTGTGACACAAGGTATTGCAGCCTGTGAAGCTCAGGTATCTCATTCCTTATTCCAAACTGGGCATCCAAACTCTCCAGAGGGATCTCAGGGAATGACCCCACACAGGCAGGGCTGCCTGGGGAGCAGCTGAGCCAAACAAGGCACAGGAGCAGAGATGGAGCCTGGCTCCCTCAGCCCCTGACAGCAGCTGACAAAGGCAGGGCTTAGGTTGGGATTTGCAGCTCAGAACTCCCCTGGAAGTGCTTAAATTGTCCAACTTCAGGGGGAAAATCCACTTAAAACATAACTTAATCTAAGAGATGGGCTGGCTCTCTGACTGTGTCCCAGCTGTGGTCTCTCTCTGCTCTGGCCTTGATCTACAACTTCCAAACAATGGCCAAACCATAAAACACTTGACTCTTTCAAAGTGGGGGACTTTCCAAAGCTGTTTCCCTGCACAGGGAGGACCTGCAGCAGGTCAAGAAAACAAGCCCACACAGGGAAAGGAAAGTAGTCTAGCTTACAAAAATATTCATGTATCTTTTCTAATTGGTTTCCATGCTTTGTCTTCTTCCTTGCTATAGATACACTTGAAAGTCATCAATTGTTAATTCTTCTATTAATTTCTTCTATTAACTCAGCTTTGCTTGCAGGCCAGCTGTCAAGCCCCTCCATACCAGCTCAGCACACACAATATATCCTCTAGGAATAGGGGAGATTTCTATTTTAAACCTCAGCTTTGCAGATGGTTTATATGTTTTTACATTACAAACAGCTTTAGGAATGCTTGAGGTGCTTAATCAGGATCAGATGAGAGAGAAGCATCCCAGTGCTCAGCCACACAGATACAGAATGTGAAGCACCAAAACTGGCTTAAAAAAAAAAAAAAGTAGTTATATTTTTTTAACACAAGTCAGACAAAGGTAAAGGTTGTGGATCATATTCCTGATTTTCATTTTGGGATCTGAAGTGCTTTGTTTCTCAAAGTCCTGGACTTCAGGTTGAAAATTTATACAACGGTGCCTTCTTGTGACCTAAGGTGTAGCAGTAAGGTTTCTTTAAAATCACTTCAGCAATCCTTCACTCTCAGGAGATCAGAAATCTCTGGTTTGGATTCTTTAGAATCCAGAAAGAGACAACCAGGGAAAACAGTGTGAAGAAATTAAATGTTTAATATGCCAAAGGACTGAAATCTAACACAAGGGGAGAGAAATGCTCAACAATCACATCCCACCTCTGCTAAATAAAACAGGAATCCACTGAATGGCCAAAATTGGGTTTATACATCCAGACACACTCATGAGGGCAAAGCAGCCAGTTCAGGGGACTTCAGACACTGAACATTTTCATCAGACCATTCCTGACCTCAGCCTGATCCTGCTACAGATTTTGTTCTATCAATTTCTCCCTCAAGGGCCTGACTTCTTGAGAATTTAAAAGTGAGCTGAAGGAAGAAAACGTTAAAAGAAGAAGTGGTAAATTTCATTTCCATGAATTTAGATACTTGTAGATCTAAATCTTTCACAGAACCATTCAACTACCAGCTACCTTTTAACTGTCTCACATTTGGGAAAATTAATTTTTACATAACAGAAAAACTGGAGCATGACCAAAACCAGAAAAGAAATCAGCTTGAGAACAGACCATAGCACTAATACAAAAAGAATTAAAATATACTGTCCTGCAAAGAGATTTGCTAGCAGCCTTATAGATTGGCAGAGGTTAAAAAAAATAAGTTTAAAAATAATCAGAGATTGGAGAGGGTGAGTGGTGGTGTTAGGGACATAAATACAACACCTGAAATGTTCATGATTGCCTTAAAGAGCAGGATCTTCCAATTTCTGATGAAGACACCACATCAAAAGAAGGCCAAAATGTTCTGTGCACTCCTGATACAGAATGACTGCAGTCACACTGAAGTTAAATGTGCAGTATTGCATTAAAAGAAGAGTTTGGAAACAAAAGACAAGAGATCAACAAATTTAATCTATGAGCTACCTTGCTTCTTTTTTAAGCCTAAAGCTAATGTATTTGAAAATACTTAAGAACATAAAATGGTTTTGATAGAAGTTTTTAGACACTCTGAACAGGTTTCAAAAGACCAAAAAGGAACAGAGTATCTGTATTTCCCAAGAGAACTGAAGCACTGATGGACCTAAAAACCACTGAGACAGATCTAACAACCTGATTCAACTTCAAGTGATGGACAGTTTCTAGTAAGAGAAGTGCTAAAGAATATAAAATGTGGATTTGTCAAGAACAAGCCACACAAAGCCAAAATTTTTGGGGCAGAATTGCCAGCTTAGACAGCAAGCAATCAGATCAAATTTAGGTCTCAATGTTAGTGAGAGCTTTGACACTTTATCATTCCAACACACAGAGATATGGAACTGGAGGATACCCCAGCACTTCAAGAGAAAGTTGCTGTTAATTCAGTATCAGACCAACAGAAAATCCCCAGTGGGGCCTGGCACGACCAGCCTGACACTGTTCAGTGATTCCACTGATGACTCAGAGGGGAGGGAAAAACTCCAGAGATCACAAGTTCAGCCAAGTCTGAAGAATGAGAGCACTGAACATCATCCTCAGAAACTGAACACCAGCTTAAATTGGTACAGACCAAGTGACAGATTAAGAGCATTCTCAGAGAGGGGGGAAGGGCAGAAATCAATGCAGAAATCTAAAATTATTCAACTGTCACAGTATGAACCATCAGAACAGGAAACATCTTAAACATTCCAGCTCTGCATTTCCCTAATTTAATGATTACATGTAACTGCTTAGCTGAAATATCCTCTACTTTTTCAATTTACAGCTTTCAAATGCTTGATAAAAAGACTAAAATAGAAATAACTGATGCCAGTGAAGAAGGGTGTTATTCTCAAAACCATTTCTAGTCTTTATTTTTTTATTGTGGTTATGTGGGGTTTTATAGGGTTTCCTGGTTTGTTTGTTTGTTTGAATAAAGTGAACAAACAAATATTTGTTGTATTTGACCTCTTCAACAGGCTGCTGGTTTATACAAAATGTTTAAGAGAAGCCAAGGCAGACATTTTGTCTAAAGAGCTACAGAATTTAATATCTACACCCCCTGCCCAGCCTGACTTCTCAAATAATTCCTCTTTTTCCACCTAATCAAGATGAGTAAGCAGCCTACAGAAAGCAATGGCTGCCACTAATTAGAGAAGTAATATTTATTTGCTAAAACCAATGGGATTGCTTTGCCCATTTCCCTTTAAATCTTTACATCATGTGTAGAAGAAGGAAGAAGGCACCTGGACCACACCTCCAGCATTTTCTCAAACTTTTACCTTTATCTAAACACAAAGGAGAAGGGTGGACTATGGAACCTTTATTCCCCACTACAATACAGGGACCCAATGAAACTTTTTTTCTATTTGTAGCTTCACGTACAAGACCAATCTGTTCCAGCAAATTTCAATTCCTTTTATAGATTTTTGAAATATAAACACAGATGCAGGGAAATCCATCTTCTTAACATTTAGAAAAACACTGAAAGCTAGCAAGTATAATAATTTATGTACTTGCCTGTCAAGTATCTGATATTCACTGTCAGATTTGTACAGTGCCACCAGCCTGGACTCCATCAAAATGTAAATCTTCCCTGTGGCTTTATCTAGAATATAAAATAAAACAGGAGTTTCACAAATCTCAGTTTAATCCCCTCATTTGCACCATTATGAAACCTTTCAATGTATGCAAGATATTGTAACAATAAAACTGCCCAAATAATCCTTTACTACTTTCCAGCTACTTTTTCTCCACTCAGCCAGTTAAGGAACACTTTCCAAAGGCTAAGTTTAAACAGAAACCACAGGATAAAACCCAGGCCACTGATTTTCAGTGTGTTTTGTTGTTGCAGAGGCAGAAATAGCTTGTCTATTATTGCTGAGTCAAGTAAAAAAGCAATTGAGAAGTTTCAGTAAATTGTAACTGAAACTGGAAAATGGACAATGACTGCATAAAATCAATATTATTAAGTTGTGAGGTAATGATTGCACTTCATGCAGCCTTCCTGAGATTTGCTATTTCAATTACATGCTTGCATTTCTTTATAAAATAAGTATATACCAACAAAGAAAGTTAACATCAAATTTGAGTGAAATGTTATGAAGAAAACTCATTTTCTATCCCAAACCAGCCTGATTTCCTAACTTCAATGACAAATTTTATTCAGGCTGCTAACTTAGGGTCACTGTCCCACAGCAGTGAGCCAGAGACATCCAAACCCAGCTCAGGGCCTCAGGGAAATGAGGTTATTATTTCTGAAAATACCCAGTATTCTTTTTAAGATGACCAAATTTATGTTAAAACTTTTGAAAACTGAAACATACTTAGTTCTCTTCAAAGAAAGAAAACCCAAACAGGTGGAGTTCACTGCAAAGGCCTGCACAACCTCATGTTTAACACACAACAGATTCATGAGGTTATGTTGAAACTGGAAATTCCTACTCACTATTTTACTTTATAAAAAAAGGGGGAGATGTGTTTGTAGATGAAGGTATAATTAAAGACTACAAACACACACACCTTTATTTATTATTCTTTATTTCATCTATCTGCATTTTGTAAGGAAGAGTCCTCTCAATTCATGTTAAATAACAAGAGCAGAGCAGCTGCAAATCATCAGCCACATCCAAAGTGGATCTCATCCTTCACACTATCACTGGTTCAACCCCAGAAAGTTCTGTAGATTTCACATAAACCAGACTAAAATACAAAACATAAATACATGTCCACAGGCCCTGAAGGAAGAGGTGTTCCACACTTGCCTCTGAGTTTTACATACTGCAGTTCTGGGTTAACACACAGGGCCAGGTTGCTGGGCAAGGTCCAGGGAGTCGTGGTCCAGGCAACAAGAGAAACACTTGGATCTTCCTCCAGAGGGAAACTCACAGTCACTGAGGGATCCTGAACATCCTGAAACACAATTTAACATGCCATGTTCATCTGGGATGGAAAAGGTGAAGTGGGAACATTAAAGTCAGAATAAAGCAATCACTGAGCTCCTCATTACACCAGCGCAGCCTGCCAGTCCAACCAGGCCACAGGGTTAAAATCCCCCATTAGCAGGGAGATTTGGGAGATTTGCTGCCAAAACACCAAAGAAAGACGAGTGCAGTTCCTATAGGCACCTCTCATAACCCCATTTTCAAAGTTCAGAACCAATCTCAAGGGTCAGGAAAATGAGGAGTTTCTCAGATACTGAGAAATACTTAGATACTGCTAAAAAAAGCCTTTTCCACATTTTCTTCTGCAGCCAGGGATTAGGAAGAACAGCCATCACATAAAATGATTCATCTCTAATTAAGAAGCTGTTGTTAACAAGGGGGGAAAACATTTGGGGTATTTAAAAAACAAGGGTATGTCAATATTTAAGAGTAAAAAACCTCAGGGAAGGAGACCTTTGTCAGCTACACTATAAAACTTCACCTTTAAATGAATCCTAAAAATCCCCTGAAAAGAAATTTTTCTTTCAGCCAACTACAACCTTATTCAGTCACTTCACATTTCACATATGATGAAAAGCTGCTTGTAGAAAACAAGTCTAGGCCTGTAAATGTGAAATTTTCCCTTTGGAATCCCACATGCCAGCTCAGAGGGTGCCATGCACAGCGACCCTCAGCCCTAAATTGGTGCTGTGGCCAGGGCTCTGCTCTCCATTCAGCATCATGGAACACTCACTGGCATCATGGGACAGGCAGCTATTTCTGTCTGAGCTGAGGGCTGCTCCAGAGGGAATTTGCTGTGAACATCTGGTGCAGTCAACAGTAAAACATAAATATTACATAAGCCATGGCCCAGGCTCAGTACCAGGCAGAGATGGAGCCCTCGGTTCTGGTGAGGCAGCACTGCAGGCTCCTCACTGATCTCACCAAGGAGATAAAAACAACTGGGAAAGTATAAAAATACCCTCCAGGCTGGCAGGTAATGTGTTGTGTAGGGTTTTAGCTGTTAGAATTTCACCTGCAGACACCATTTCCTCAGTTTAACGCAGTAGCAGCTGCTGGCATTGACAACTCCAGTGTGCCTTGGACACCCAGCTCTGGCTCTGAAGGTGCTTTTTGTGCTCCTGATCTGTGTCCCAGCTCTCAGAGGATCAATAAACAGCAGCCAAAGGCTGCTTTCCACTGAGAGAAAGGCAACAGCTGCCTCACACCCAGG
This sequence comes from Ammospiza nelsoni, assembly GCF_027579445.1. Lineage (NCBI taxonomy): Eukaryota > Metazoa > Chordata > Aves > Passeriformes > Passerellidae > Ammospiza > Ammospiza nelsoni. Next base: position 17,545,451 of record NC_080643.1, on the reverse strand, counting down.
AATGACTGTGCTCACCAACAATACATCCTGCCAGCTCACAGACCCACAACTTCCAAACATCACTTCTGGCAGATGAGAAAGGTAATTTGTGCATAGAGTGGCAGAGCAGCATCCCACCCACACACACCTCTGGTTCTAGAGTAAGAAACAGCATCTAAATATTTCATTAAGACTCAAGAAGAGAAAAGAGCTTCAAGCTTTATTATGGAAAAAGAGAACATAGATACACATACAAACTTTCAAAAAGGTCTTTTTCCTAAAGAAATCTCATTTATCTGAGCCTGTATGAAATGTCAGCCAATAAGAGCAAGAAAAGTAATTATTTCAGTTGTCAGTCACAAATATCAAGATCTCTTTGCAAATCTCTCTTTCATAAATCACAAACCATTTTTTCTTCAGTACAAATGCCCTCCAGCAACACTGAAAGCTCTGGTATCTCTCTGGTATCTGTGGGCTGCATTGTACTCCAAGTCTATTTAAACATTTGTTTTAAAACCACTATTTTTGGCCAGAAAACTGGCCTTTTTTAGGCAAGATATAGAGACCAGATGTACAATCTGTGCTAGCTCTCTGCTCTCACAATGCAAGTGGAAGATTTACAAGGTGAGGATGTGGAGGCCTGGGTCAGGATTGGAGGGGATACAAAACCTCTGTCTACAAACTAACGTGGAATTTGGAAAATTGGGACACAAGTTCTGCCTTCACATACATGAACATGAGTTTGTTGCAAGTGAGAAGCTGCACTTGCTTCATCATGTCACTCATTTTTAAAGGAACATTTTATAAACCACAGTAAATCCTGCATTATATTGGGTAGAACATTTTCTGGTGTTTCCCAATGTAAATTAATGATTTTTAGAAGAACCATTATCCTACAGCTACAGAGTCTTTGACATTCCTTACAAATTTCCTCACAGAAGATTCAAACCCTGCCAAAGATCCTCTTCAGATGTGCACAGACAGGGACAATGCAGCTCTGCTCTGAAAATCCACCACTGCAACAAAGCCTTGAGAGCACAGAGAGGGAGGAGTTTGCCACAACAAAAAAAGTGGGTACTTTAAACATCTGTAAGTAGTAACCAAGGAAAAAGTCTAAGATCAACTGATCCAATCAAATACATCAAAATATGACTAAAAATAACCAATTTACCTAGATTTTACCACCAATTTGGAGTGTAATGACATGTTTAGGAACCACCAAGTGAAAAGAACAAAAGCTTTACAGAAGAAAATAGAGAAATCTGATTGCAACTTACCTTGTAGTTCTGATGGGACTCAAAGTTGGACAGGGGGGTGTTGCATGCAGTAGAAAAAGGCATGACCTTAACCCCTCTATACACCAGGCCTTTGTCATAGAGCTGCTTGAAAACCCACCTGGAAGTACACAAGGAACAAGGAATGACTTGGTGTTTCACATTTAGTAAATAAACTGTAACATTTATTTTACAATTTCTGCTCTAGCTGGAGTTTCTTTCTGAATGACACTTAAAAAAAAAAAAAAAACACCATAAACTAAAGACAATATTTGCAAGTCAAAAGGCAGAGAGATAATTGATACAACAACTGCATTTCTGGCAGATTTTGGCTTTGGATGGTACTAGCAGCTTGGTATTCCATGCAGTGGTGCACAGCACAAGGATTAACCAGCAATATGGATTTGTGTTCCATGTAAATCCCTTCTCATATTTCCTGAATACAAAGATCACCTGAAATTTGAACATTTAACAAGGCTGAAATCAGTCATAACTTATAGAAGAGCTGTAGTGACATGGCTGCTCACTTCTCACATGATCTTAATTTTCTGCTGCAGCAACCAGAGCTGCAGCAGAGACACAGACACAAATCAGAGTCATCTCAAGTAAATCCTGCTCATCTGAGAGCATTTCCACAGGAGACCACAGTTAACCATGAACTCAGTGCTGCAATTTAATGTTCTACTTTGAACTCAGATCCTCACCAAGACATCAGTCTCACACCAAGGTCTAACTCTGCTTAGGAAATCATCAGTTCAGCCTGGAGCATAGCTGGAGCCTTATGTTTTCTTGAAATAATCAAGACAGCAATATTAATATTGCAAGTGACAAAGTGAGTCAGTGTTCAAGGTGAATGGAAGCTGGCAGAGAAACTCTTCACACAACTCAAGGTGTCCATGTGATGGAGAAACCCTGAATGCCCAGGGTTTCCTCAAGGATCATCAGCATTTATCAGCTTCTCCCATCCTGCTGACTTGCACACTCAGTGGCACAGCCTGCAGGCTGTAAGGCAGGAGAGGCCAAGCCTTAAATAATCCTGCCAGCTTCAACTCACAAATCAGAGCTGCTGCAGAGCCTCCTCGTTTGGAATTTCACAGCAAAACTGTTAAACTCTGCTGACTTTAAGAGCTCCTTTATTCAAACTATGTTTTCAAACCATCCTGATCCCTTTTCTGGGTCCCTTTGCAGATAAATAGCTCATTGCTAAGCAACCAACCCAGTCCTGGCAAGCAGCACTTCTTTCTGCAGGCTGTCATTTTGTGCTTGAGAATCTGGACCTGTGCTTCAGTCAGTGTCTTGTCTTCTGTGCTTGAAATTATCATCTTCAACAAAAACCACAAGTAGACTATTGCACTGATTTTATCTGTGGCCCAAAATAAGAATACCAAGAGACATGCCCTGGCTTGCTGACATGGAATTCCTGTGATGCTTTAATCAGAATAATTATTACACTGCAGATTAGGCAGCTGGAGAAAATAGTGAATGTAACACAGAAAAGATGTGCAGTCCAAACAAATTCATCCATGGACCTCCAATAGAAGTCAAAAACTCTGCTATGAGTGGTCATTAACATCAGAAAATTTATATAATCCAAAGTCTGAGATGGAAAAAGCCTCTGAGACCTTCAGCAGCATCAAGTTCTGCCACAGAGGAGCCAAAGCCAGGAGTCTCTCAGAGCTGTGCACTCCTACAAAGGTGCCCCTACCTTACACACAGCTCCAAAGAAACCTTGTTCAAACAAGAAATGTCACCAACAGCAAGATGTGGCTGCCTGACCCCCAACCTAAATCTGAAACACAGCAGTGAGTGACTATTTTAAGGTGGAGATTTTAAATTTATCAACTTAGACTTGTATAAATCCAGATCAGTCTTTTATAAAAATGATCCCTGAATATAGTTTCACCAGCTTTCAGCATATAAATTTGAGCTGGCTAACTGCACAAGTTTTTGTGGGAGTTAAAGTAACTTTAAATGCATGCTTACCCCCTCAGAGCATAATTAATGCAGCCTGTGACAAGTGACAGCATTCCTACTGAAGGTGTTCTATTTGCCTTTCAAAAACAGTAACTGAAACACCTATAGAAAAAGGCTCCACTTGCCTTTCTATAGAACACTGCCTACAGCACACAAAAACTACCCAGAGAAACACTGAATATTTAATTCAGCTGTAAATATAACTGTAAACTCAGGGAGCTGCTCAGCAAAGGTGAGCACTAGTGGAGCTGCCAAGCTCCCAATGCAGGCCAGCATCTCCCTCCTGTGGCAATCCCACCCCACTGCACAGCCCAGGCTCCAGCTGTGCCCTCCGAGCAGGGGTGGGCTCTGAGGGAATCCCTGCCCTGAGCACAGCCCTGTCCTAGGTCCACCATCCCTGCCTGTGACCATGTTCACAGGGGTCTTAGGATGAGGGAAGAGATAAGGATTTGACTCCATATTTCAGAAGGCTTGATTTATTATTTTATGATACATATTAAAACTATACTAGAAGAATAAAAGAAAGGATTTCATAAGAAGGCTGGCTAAGAATAGAAAAAGAAGAATGATAACAAAAGCTTGTGTCTCAGACAGCCTGAGCCAGCTGACTGTGATTGGCCATTAATTAGGAACAACCACATGAGACCAATCACAGATGCACCTGTTGCATTCCACAGCAGCAGATAATCATTGTTTACACTTTGTTCCTGAGGCCTCTCAGCTTCTCAGGAGAAAAAATCCTAAGGAAAGGATTTTTCAGAAAGTATCATGGCTACACCTGCCCTGAGCTTCATCCCTGCCCTGAGCTCCTCCATCCCTCCTGCCCTCTTTGGAGTTTGTCACAATCTGTCCCCTCATACAACCATTCCAGCAGAACAAACAGAATTCTAGTTGAGTCAAGTCTGCTGTTTGATGTTATAGCCCTCATTACCACTACACAAATTCTTTTGTTATCTTAAAAAGCACCTAAAATGGTTTCCTTAACAAAAAGCTGCTGGTGTGTGACCAGCAGAGCTGATTCCCAAAGAGCTCCCTGCAGCAGAGCCCACCTGCCAAAGATGAGATGGTCCTGACAGTAAGAGTCACTGACAGGTAGAGATCATACTTTGATTAAAATCATCACAATATTTTAGGCAATTACCTCACAAAACATAGTGAAAATACATAAGGTTTAACCCTTATGTTTGAAAAATGTTGACACTTTGCAACAAAGGGACCCAGGTTTGTAAGCCAAAATTGAAAATGCAGTGCCTTCTGAAAAAAAAATAATAATCTAAGAAAACCACAGAGCTCCTTTCTAGTAACAAACAAAGCATTTATTCACAGAAATGAGAAATTAAATCCTGTTCCTCTAATTCTGCTACATTTCTCCTCACACATAAATAAATTTAGTTGCATCCTCTTGGCTGTGGGAGCAGCACTCAGACTTTTACTGAAGAAAAATGCAGTTTGGGAAAAGGCACAATTCAAGATGCATATTTCAGCTTCTTGTTCAAAGAGAATCTGGTCCCTAAAGGTGCAAGGAGTGTTTAACTTCCAAAGTGGTAAGAGTTTGTTGTTCCTGAAGTGTCATGGGGGTCAAGCCCAGTCAATAACAAAGCCTTGCTCTCCCCAGAACTCCCAAAAATCCAGAACCTTCCTGCAGAATTTGTTCAACCAAGTCACACACACAGCACACAAACAGCACATGGATACAACCAAACTCCTGCAAATGGAAGTTTTGCTTCTAAAAAATACTGAATCAGTCAATGCAGCACTGCAAACAGCCCTGGCATCCCACATCCAGCACCCCTCATACCCAAAAGCAAGCTGCACTTCTCAGACACCTCCATCCAGCTCACGTCAAAGAGAAGGTTTGATCTTGGAGCTCCCCAAGCCCTTCATGCCATTCCTTTGAGGGATCAAGGGGCTCTGTCTGCAATGATCAGTATCTGAGGGTTTTCTAAGGGTTTGAGAACTCCAATCTTTCCACAAAACTACCTCATAACTGAGATTTATTTTCAAACACATAAAGTGCTTTCCCCCCTTTTTTCCTCTGTAAAGAGCTCTGTAGCCATTAGGACAGCAGGATCCAGAGGTCTATGATTTCAACATATCCATGGTACTTCAGGTAAATGGACAAAATTATTGCTGTGTGACCTCACATCAGTTCACACCAAGATAAAAGCACAATTTTATAACCTCTGTAGACCCACCAAACAAATCCAGGCACAAACACCACACTATGTAAGAAGCCTGTCATTTTAAATTCAGCAAACACTGCATCCTAACAGCACCATGGGAAGCAGAAATCCTGAGGAAAAGGTTTTCCTACAACTCATGGACAAGACTTGAAAAACAAGAGGAAATTAAAAGTAAAGCAACATGCACAAACGGATGCTTAGGGACAAAAAAAAAAAAAAGAAGTACTCAAAAAACACTGGATGTGAATCAGAAAAATCATAAGCCTAAGTGGAACATGAATTCCAATAACAAACACAACCTATCTTTAGAATAGCAGCTTGGAAAGACAGCTCCTGAAGAAAGGCATGAAAAGTATTTCTTTGTTCCAAGGCCTAGGAATTGTTGAGTACAGAAGTTGTTAAATTCTGTGTTAAACTAGCACTGAAAGCTTTAAAATCCTGGCATACAGAGATCATCCTGTTCCAGGTCTACCCTCCAAGCTGTAACCTTCAGAGGTGTGTGTTTGTTGAGAGATTCTGGGTGAAGCCAGAAATGCAAAATACCTGCATAACAGTAAATCTGAATATCTAAAACTGATGCTAGACTTATCCCAAAGGTCAGCCATAGGGCTGCAGTTTTCCTCCTCCAAAATACAGGTAAGGAGATACAACAAGACTGGAATGGTGAGAAGGTAACAACAAGGAGACTAGAGAACTTAATGCACAAAAGAAACACAAGAATGAGGGGAAAAAATACAGATAACTCATGGAAAAGTGGGCAAACCACACTTCTTATCACCAGTATCTCTCTAGAGAATCGTTAGTCATGGAATACACAATACAACAGGGATTTCTATTAGGAGAAATCTATTTCTAGAAATCTACTGGGAGAATTTCTATTCAGAGATCTGTTGCTCTGACATCATTCTGGTTTAGTGCTGGGTGCTGGGCCTGTCTCAGGGTGTGAGCCCAGCTCTCCGGGGCAGCTCCTCCCACAGCTCTGTCACCAAGGGCTGTCTCTACCAGCTCAGCCCGCAGTTGCTCGTTTGGGCACTAGATGGTGACAGGAATCTGCTCGAGCCACCCTTCAGAGGAGCAGGAGGAGAGGAAAAGCCCTGACATCACCTGGGGATGCAGAACATCCCCTCATCCCACCTGGGTTGCTTTTCCCAGGGGTGAACCCACACCCAGAACTGAGGACAATCATTTACAGTTATTCCAACTCCCAAAGGTTTCTTTCAGACCACCTCAGTGAGAAGTTTAAGCTCCCAAACTCCTCTCCATTTCACTGGATGTGCCTTGTGGCTGTATGAAGAAAAGGCAAGAAGATATTCCATGTTTGTGCCATGCCAGCTCAAGAACATCACTCACTGCACTGTTCCAGTGAAGGGCACTTCTTAATTGAGATCCAGCTGGCTGCAGGACAAGTTGTACAGAGCTTTTAAGTTCTAATTCTATTTAAGTTATTCAGTATGTGCAGAGCTGATTGGATCTTAACATGCAAAACCAGTGCAGTATCACCTCTCACTGACACCAACCTTCAATCCTCCCCTGAAAAATTCTGCCAGGATACCACAATTCTACCAGTGAATGTTTTGTTTTAAGTCAAAATTTAGCAGGCTAAAAATTCAGTTTAGTCAGTCATCATATGACAGCATCAAAATGCCAACAAAGTAGTCATTTCCACCAGACCAATTATAAAGATAAAGAAATGCTCTCCAACATTCTGAGCTTATTAAGATTGTTTTGTAGTGATACCATACAACAGATGTATTTGGTGTCTGAGTCCTAAATACTCCAAATCTAAAGGATTTGGATCAAATCAGCCACCACTGAAAACAACATTTATTACCAGTATTAGATTTTCTCCCTGAACTCAACAGAAACAAGGAAGAAAACACCACATGTCACAAAGAAATTCCAGAGTTGCAGGAAAAGCTACAGACTAGAAAAAAAACAACCTAAACAGACTGGTTGAGCTGATTATATGACTAAAGAGAAACTCCTCACCATATCTTAACCACAAAACCTACAGATGCTAAGCCCACTCCCATTTTCATAACCAGGTTATTTTTTCTGGACCTAAAATCATCATTGTACTCCCACAGACAGAACAACAGCAAGGTCAAACCACTGGACAGGCCAACATGGTCTCCAGGGCAGCCAATGCAGAAATTAAGCTACAGTTTCTCCATTGTACATAGCTGGACACTAAATTTAAAACTTTCAGGGATTTCAAAAGGAGCACAGAAAAAATTGAATCAATTGTGAGAGAAGCATTCTAGAACCTACAGCTCAAATTAACACTCCTGAGGGACGTGCAAAGTAACTTCAGTAACACCTTGTGGGTCTGATGATTGCCTGGCTAACCATTTAATTTGTTTAATTTTTAGGAAATGGGGCATTACCCTGCCAAAAGCACCACTCTAAGTGCAGTGACAGAGCTCTCTTTAAGCATCTTCTGCTTCAGCCCTGTGAGAGTCCTAGGAGACTTCCCAAAAAAACCCCAATTTTTAAAACAGAAAATGTTTCATTACAGGATTTAACAGAAACTTAACAGTATCAGGAAGCAAAAAAAGTACAAAATTAAGAGGCTGTCTGCCTACATGCTTCCTGAAATCTCACTGAGTTTTCAGATCCAATATAATGTAGAGTTTGTATCAAATCAGGCATTAGAGGAGGTGATCTCTGTAACACAGGTCAAAGACCAGAAATTGCCTTTTGAAGAGGTGGTGGGATAAAAAAGTCACCAAAAAAAGGCTCGGGCTGCTGAGAGAGACCCTGCAACTAGCTCAAGGCAGGTTTGGTTTTTAAGCTGCCCGTTAAACAGGATTTGAGGTGCCACTAAGTATTTCTATAATTTACAAAATGAAGGTTTCTTGTCAGTTTTGGCTTTATAATTATGCAGGGTTTCTTCAGCTGAGTGAGTTAAACATCTGCTGCCTTCCCACCATCTCTCCACTGCTCACTGAAATCTCACTGGCACCTCAGTCTCTGCAGTGGCTTCTTTTAGATGTCTCTGCAGGGACATCTAAAAGCTCTGTCAATCCAGTGGCAGCACTTTATGAAACTACACAATTAAAGCTGATTAATAATGCTAACATTACCAAATATTCAATACTTCATTATGCACATAATTTGCTTTTCAATGGATGTTGAATTCACCTTGTGATTCTATCACCCAAAGGATTCACAGCTGCCATTTCTTCACTGTGTTAAACCAACCTGCTCATCCTTAACCTGGAAGGTTTTCTTGTCTTCTGAAATCCCAACAGAACCTGAACACATTGCCAAAATACCCAAATTTTATTAAGCTCTGCACCAGGAGTCCACGGCAGTTGTCAAACTGTGCTGCCAAGAAAAAGATAACAGCAGATTCACAGCCTCTAAAATCAGGCTTGAAGGAGAGGTTTGGAGCTAAACTGAGCTTGGACAGTTTGCCATTTACAGCTGACAGTGTGAAGAACATCAAGAATGCAGAGCTAGAATGTAATTTCCTAAACCAACCAAGGACCATATTAATAGATCTTCAGAAGTGCTTTGAAGCTGGCATGGAGCAGTAAGATTTCAGGGCAGTGTTGGTGCACTTTATTTTGCAAAGCCCTGCTATCCTGGAGAAGGAAAAAATGGGAAAATTCATTCCATCACTTGGACATCAAGAGATTTCACATCACTTTAATTCCTCTGCCTGATGTTTTAGAAAATGCATTTGGCATTTTCTGAGCAGTTCCAGTGACAGATGGACCAATACATGTTTGCAATGAGTGAAGCCTTTCTCACATTTCAAATCCCCAAAGCAGTGAGTGTTCACTTACCACACAGACTCCATGAACTCAGGGTAAAGAGTTTTATAGTCATTTTCAAAGTCAATCCAGCGTCCTAATCTGGTAACACTGAACTGTTAAGACACAAAAACAGATTGAAAGGCATCTTAATAATGCATCAGCAGGATACATTACAAATATTTATTCTGTAAAATAAAAATCAGCTGGATTTTAAGTGCAGTGTTGTCCCATCTCAATGAAATACATCTACAAAGTATTTTAGCCTGATAATAGTTCCAAACAATGTACTCATACAGGCAGAAGTAAGGAAGGAATGAAACCATGAGCATGGTTATTTAGAACCAAGGTCACACATCAGGTAAATGTGTTCAACACAGCAAGAACAGTAGATCATTGGACCATCCATCAGACAGAAATGGTGGATCCCCTCAAGGTTCAGCCAAGGTTCAAATGCCTGAAAATTGCTTTTCATGACAGTGGTCACACTTCTATTTTTAAGACTACTTGTTGCAGAGACAGTGAAAACCCAGAACTCTCTCAGCTTTCAGCTCCATCCAAACATGATGTAACTTGAAGACAAAGCAATGCTGAGAGAAATTGATACATGACAAGTTCTCAAACCCTTCCAGGGCCAGCTGCCTTCTGTGCCTGCCCAGAGCCATGAGAGGGCTGCCAGAGCCCCAGCAGTGACAGGTGCCACCCCTGGCTCAGGACAGGCCATGGTCACACTCAGACACTGATGAGGAATGAGCCAGCTGTGGGATTCACTGGGACAAGTGGGATTTCACAGCCACCCAAACCCCCCAGCACTGCAGAGAGCCAAGGCAGGGACAGCTGTCCTGACTCTGCTAACAGAGCCCACACCGAATGGCAGACCAGCCGAGGGAACACAAAACATTCACTCCCTCAGCTCTGCATTTTCATACCACACCTGAGCTCTGACATGGATCAGTTTCCATCCTGACCTTTAAGCCACTCTGACATTCCTCTATAAGATCCACAGCCTAGGATTGATTAGCACAAGGATTCACAGAGTTGGAGCAGTATGTCTGGTCACAGCATTGTGAGATCTCACACAGCCAAGGAACCTTTACTATTTTTTCATAAAGGCTCAAATATTTGCTAACCACTCCAGGCAGAAAACAAATGATCCAACAGGAATGCTGGTAATTCCTCTCACAGCACTATTCCAAAATATTTCAGTTTAAACAAATTTCGTTATTTTTATTTATCATCTAAAATACACATACACACAAGTTTATGAACAAAACAAAAAAAAAATCCATTCACCACCCAAAAGATCAAGTGCTTGCACTAACCAGCACTGCAAAAACACCAGCTGCTGAAGCACAGCAAGTTAAAAGGTATGGAAAATGAACCACAAATGTTCCAGGTGTGGCTGGGACAAAATTAACTTTCTTCTTCATAGCTGTCCAGTGCTGTGTTCTGGATTTAGGATGGGAATAATGTTGTTAACCCACTGCTGGCTTAGGTGCTGCTGAGTCTTGCTTGTCCCAAACAAGGAGTTCTCAGTTTCCCAGGCTGTGCCAGCCAGGAGCTGCACAAGGAGCTGGGTGGGAGAAGAGCCAGGACAAAGAAAAGCCAGGACAGCTGATCCCAGCTGGCCAAAGGGACATTCCACAGCACAGGACATCATGCCCAGCAGAGAACTGGGGGGACTTGGCCAGGAGCTGTGAATCACTGGGCTGGCCATCACTCGGTTTTCCTGGCTTTTATTCCTCCCTCTGTCCTCTTTTATAATTATTATTATCATTCTAATATTTTATTTTGTTTCAATTAAACTGTTCTTATCTCCACTCTTTGGTACTTGGCTGCCAGCTGGGGTTAAACCACCACAACAAACCAGAATGAATCTTGCTGTTTTTATTTCTAAAAGCAATAAAGAATTATCAATGATGGGTTTGAAATACAACATTTCAGAGTGTAATTTGAAAAAAACAAACTGTCTGCTTTTCATCCAGCCCCTCACTGAGGTTTAGACCACAGTTACTCTACCCAAGGCACCTCTGGTGTCTTCATGCTCCCAAGGGCAAGAGGCAAGTGATACTCAAGTAAGAAACTCCTATTTCCTTGAAAAGAAATACAGCAGGACTAGAAACATGCAGAGGAGTGGGATGTAGTAGAAGAGCCTTTGCAGGAGGAAAAAATTAAACTAATTAGGACTGTTCTGCCTAGGAAAAAAAATTATGGTTAAGATGAAGCTTTATTGGAAATCTTTTTAGAGAACTACCATTCTTCAAACTTGGAGACACCAACACTCTCCCTGTATTCCTGGGATGAAAAACTGACACCAATATTCTCTGGGAAGACTGAGGGTTTACCCACACCTCTGGTGACAAAATCAGATGTGAGAATTTCTGTTATTCCAAAAACACAAGCTGCCGCCCTGCACTCTGGCAGTGAAAAGACTGTGGGGAAGGAGGAGCAGAAAAGCAGTGAGGGTAATGGTAATTTTCTTTAATGGCTCCATTAGAAAACCAGACAGATCTTTCAATTTTCTATACAAGAGAAGACACAAAGAAAGAGACAATGCTCAACATATCTGTTATTTGTTCAGTGTAGCTCATCAGACACTTTCAGCTCCAGGTAACCTGCCAGTAACCTTCTCCTGACAGCACAGCAGTGTCTGTTCCAAGCCACAAAGGGCCTCTTTTTGTTCCCTTTCAGGATCACAGGGGAGAAACACAGGAGCTTAAAGGCATGAGATTTATGCACACAATCACAGAAAATGATGAAGTTCCCCCCACCTGAAACACTTCTGCACAAACACATTTAGAAATGCTCAGCAGTACATGGACTGAGCCTGCACTCACCTCCCACTCCTTGGCATATCTCATGACAATCCCTCTGCACTCTTTGTTGTAAGCTTCAATGCCCATCTTTGCCACATCCTCTGGCCCTTTAATGCCCAAAGTCTTGTCAATCTCATATTCCTGGAGCATGGAAAACAGCCAAACAAAACAGCCTGTTAGCAAAAGCCTTCAGGAGTCTCCTGGATACTCTGTGTCCTGTGCATTCTAATGAGGCTCAGGGGCCTCCTTTAACCTTTTGGGATTTCATGGGAGCTGCACCTGAACTAGGCAGGGATTTCACAGGCTCACTCTGGTGTGACTGTTTCTTTAGTTTCTTTAGAAAAATAAACAAAACACCACTTTCTGAAATATGAGCCAAATAAATACAGGTTCATAGCAATGACCAGAAGGAAGCTCCTGAACTCACCACACACAAAAGCCAGAGAAACACACTGGACAAGGAACTTCCATTTCTCTTTTAGCAACAATGTCAGGCATAAAAGCAACAGAAATATGAGTGATAAGCAGGGAACAACAGGGAGAGAAGAACCTACAGAAGTATCTGCAGTAAATTCCTGACACATACCACAGGCAAGCCATGGCAATCCCAGCCAAACCTCCTCTCAACATGGAAACCACTCTGATGAGCAAATCTGGTCACAATGTCTTTGATGGTTCCTGCAAGAATGTGGCCATAGTGGGGGAGCCCCGTGGCAAACGGGGGGCCGTCGTAGAAGTTGAACCTACAACACAAAACATTCCTCATAAAAACTGCAAAAACTGAGCAGCAGGTCAGTGACAGGTGACTCCATGCTTGCACTACTTGTGTTTCACTTGGAAAATGTCCATTCCTTCCTCCTCCATCATCAGGTGCTGGCAGTGGCACTGCAGGGAACATCCCAGCCTGTTCCATGGCACACCCAGCACAGTGGGAAGAGCTCCTTGCTTCCCTCCCCATTTCTCTTACCAACCCACAAGGCAGGAAATTACAGGTTCATTACAAGGGTTTGAACACTGATCTTCACCAAGTGAAATATAAAGCGACAGCAGAAAGAGCCAGGCTTGCTGCTGGCAAAGGGAGCAGCTGCTGTTTACAGAATCAAGGAAAAACAAAGAGTAACCACAGCCAAGCCAGCCCTGCACTGCCACACACAATTGCTGCAGCTTTTAACAATTCTTACCTAGGTCTGTTCTTTGATTGCTTCAGGCATTCCTTGAAACAATTTAGATTTTTCCAGAGTGTCAAGATCTTCTCTTCCTCGTTTGGAAAGTTTATGTTTTCTGGGACTTGTTGAACCATTCTTTCCCAACAAAGATCGATAAGAGAAAAAGACACATTGAACAGAAGTGAGAAAAAATAACTCTACAAATACAGCTTTTATCTTTCAAACCCACATCACCAATCCGAAGAGCCTGATTCATTGCAGGCATGGAAGCAAGCACTCAATTCTAAAAAAAGCCTAATTTTGACTGACTCACACCAAAGTTTTGGAACAGGAAAAGGATTCTCCATTCATTCAACTAGGATTGTTCCCTTTTTTATCATGTTTTTATTTCTGTTTCCCAGAGAAAACAGTCAAAGGGAAAATTATGTTTTGGTTACAGGGGTTTTCTTCAGGAAAAGCCTCTGAGTTCAAACTGACCCTTCAGCACCAGTTTTTATCAGAGTTTCACTTTCAACTACTGAAGAAAGAGCAACTTTTCCTTGTTCATCTATTCACAAACTTTTTAGATGTTTAAAGGAGCATTTTCCATCAGGCTGTGCCAGCAATCTCAGATGCCCATAAAAGCAGCCAGACTGCAGAGAGCACAGCTGAAAAACTGCAAAGATGAACATGAGTTTTATAAGTACATAAAAACTTGTACAGGCCACTTGTGTACAAGCAACACAGGGAAGAGGAATTCTCAACACTATTAGGAACACACAGCAGTTGCCTGGTTCCAGAGCTGCTATGAGATAGAAAGGGGTCAATAAAATGCCACAGCAAGAACTAAACAAAGCTCTGTTTTAAGACAGCAGCTCCCTATAAGGAGAAAATTGGTTATGAAGGTTGTAACAGATGATGCTAAAGGATAAAAGGGTTCTTCCACCTCTCACTTCAGTGCTGCTGCTCCTGAGCACATTTACACCAGAAGTAGCTACTACAGCTTGAGTTGCACTCAGCATTAGAGAATTACAAGTAACAGCACAAGGCCTGAGTTTTGGGATTTACTCAGATTTATAAATACTGACCATAAAGCAGCAAAGGCAAATGCATGAAGACAATTCTTCCAGATACAGCTGGAGCTCCAAAACATTTCCTTAAACAGAACCCAGAACACCACAAAAACTGCCAGCTCAAGGCTTCAACCCCTATGAAAAAATGTGCTACAGACCAACTCCATCACTTTTGTATTCATGACAAATCATTCTCTCCACTAACAAACCCAAATTATCCTTTATCACATTATTATAATTGAGAATCCCACGACCTGGAGCACAGGCAACACAGCATTTGGAAGGGAAATCAGAGGCTGACAAGGAACATGTGGACATGGCCTGGATGTATTTTGAAAGGTAACAACCAGCCTGAGCACAGTGAGTTACTCTACACAACCTGGAGTTTTCACCATTCTGCCTCAGAGCACTGATTAGACTGTGACTTGATCACAGAGACAATGGAACTGATAAAATAATTCAGCCTTAAAGCTTTTATCTCCCACAAGCCAGCTGACCTGAGGTTTAAGGATCTGCATGTTCTACTCAGCTCCATGTCACATTTTTTCAAAAAATCCCTTTGCCCAGGATTTTTCTCCTGGGAAGCTGAGAAGCCTCAGAGAAAAGGGAAACAATCCTTATCTCATTTGCTTCTCCTGTGTTTTGCTAGTCTGGAATGTGTTTGGAGATTGTTTGCCCACAGGTGATTGTTCCATTGGATTCTGCTGGGAGTTGTTTTCACTCTCTGGCCAGTCAGGGCCAAGCTGTGTCAGGACTCTGGAGAGAGTCACAAGTTTTCATTATTATCTTTTTAGCATTCTGTAAGTATCCTTTCTGTACTCTTTAGTATAGTTTAGCATTCTTTAATATAATATAGTAACATAAAACAATAAATGAGCCTTCTGAGAACATGGGAGTCAGATTCACCATTCCTCCCTTTGTCTGGGGCAGCTCAAATACAAACTCAGCTCAGGGATCTGCATGTTCTGCTCAGCCCCAGCTCAGTATAAATCAGCGTAACTCCCAAATCAGTGTAGCTACAAAGTGTCTGGAGCCTGGCCAGCTGTGAGGAAGCAGAGGCAGGCTGGTTC
The DNA here is from genome assembly GCF_027579445.1 of Ammospiza nelsoni. Lineage (NCBI taxonomy): Eukaryota > Metazoa > Chordata > Aves > Passeriformes > Passerellidae > Ammospiza > Ammospiza nelsoni. The sequence goes on along the minus strand of NC_080643.1, from coordinate 17,530,176 downwards.
GGGGTGTGCCTGGGGCAGGGCTGAGGAGGCTGCTCAGGGCTCACAGCCTCCCTGCGTTGCCCCAGGGTCACTGTGGGCCCATTCTCCAACTGAAGCACTGCACAGGCACAGCAGTGTCCAGCAACCACAGGGCACAAACCACCACACCCTCAGCAACAGCAGCACTTCACTGCATCAGGAGCGGGGGGGGGAAATACTGCTGGGAATTAATGCGCAACCATCACTCCCCGTTATATTTTACAAAATACAAACCAGAATTTTATGGAGATTTAGAATTTTAAACAGAATTTTAAACAGACTGACTTAAAAGGCAAAAAGCACATTGAAAATCTTGCCATGGCTCAAGCTCAGCTGAGAAAAAAAGCCAAAGTACAACAATCATTCTATAGACAGAGGTATGAATACCCCTACAGCACAGAAAAAAAAAGCTTGTTATAAGCAATCTAGTTATTTTCAATCACAAAATAATGGAGAATAACTTCATTACTTTGAACACAGTGTGAGCAAAAACATCACAAACCATATTACAAAAATTATACAAACACATCTAGTAAACCCCACTTTCATACAACACCACATCTACAGAGATCAGAAAACACATGAAGCAGACAAGAAGTGTTAAAGTTTAAGACAATGCACCATTAACTAACTTTTTATTAAGTACACTCACTTTTTTAGAGGATAACAACATTCACTAGCAAAGGTGTCAAAATTTGGAGATTGTGCTACAGCAGTCAGAGACTTAAGCTGGGCTTCTTATCTACAAGCAAAAAAAAACATGCATTAAAACCATAAAAGCAAGTTCCCATTAACTTTTTTTAAATATTAATTTTTTAAGAAACAATAAAAATTCAGTTAAAACACCACTATGAATAAAGTGAACCCACATCTGAGAAATATTGCTGTACTTCCCATACATCACATATGTGATTAAAACAAAGTGGATTTCATTATATTAATCATTTTGTCACCTGAGAAATGATAAATATAAAAACACAGGATGAACTAAAGGTGAACAAAAGGTTTCTGATTTCCAGGGGTTTATGATCAGTCTCTTATTCTTGTTCCAGTCACCTTCTCCCACAAACTATTCTATAAAAGAGACCAAAGCTCCCTCCAAAGACAAGGAGCTTCCTTTCTCCACATACAGCTGCTTTCTCCAAAGTCAAACAATGCTCCATTTTCCATATTTTCCACATCTAGCACCCATTTCTGTCTTTTCAGGTCCTGTTCTGGAGTAACATCAGTCTAAACCATTCACCTGATCATCAAAATTCTCCATTTCAAGAAGGGGTGCAAACAGCAAAGTTTAAAACAAAAGGAAGGAAGGATGGGAACAGAACACTGAACTACAGAACAAACATTACTTCTGAAAACCTTGTGTCTTATCCAGGGAATAAAACTGCAACACCAGCCCAGCTGTCCCCCTGCAAGGATTTGCTTTAACATTGAGAGGCCAATTAAAACATTGCTAAAACAATAAGCACACTCATCAATTAATGCTGTCCTTAGATACAAACATTTCATGCTATGCAAGAGCCCAGTTTTACACTGTATCTTGTGCTGGCTTAGGAAATGTTTGTTGTCATCCTGCTACATTGATTAAAAATGTAACATCATTGGGAACAAAGGAAATCTAGGTTATCTTGAAATAACTTTGAACTACATCTTTTTAATAAAAACTCAGAAACCAGCATCAGCTGAGTTACTGAACACTGCTTTCATGTGACAAATTAATTCTATCACCTGACAGCTGCTTTCTAAAGGTGTCACCACCAAACCGAATTAAAGCCTCAGAAAGGGTGTGGAAGCCAAAGTTTGCTGGAGATATCAAAATCACTGCAGCTGCAGCAATAAAAAGGGTGCATTCATCAACCCCCCAGTTAAAAGGATATTGAAGGGAATGCTTAAGGTATTACACATTGTAAGGGACTGTAAGTTCTTTGTACAAATAACTAAGGAAACCAAGACTTGCTAAGCATGAAGCCCTGCAATACAAATAACTAATGAACTCAAGCCTTGCTAAGCATGAAGCCCTGCAATACAAATAACTGATGAACCCAAGCCTTGCTAAGCATGAAGCCCTGCAATAAGGCACCAGGCTACCCTTTAATAAGCACCTCCTCTAAGTAATCCCTAAATTGCCGAAAAAGCAATAAATCCGCACAGCACCCAGGCAGTAAATCACGCACATGAACGGGACGCTGTACACTCAGAACACACGAGCTAACAACGCCCAAGGCCGCAGGGAGCCGCAAGCCCGGCCGCAGCCGCTCCCGCCGTGACAGCACCGGCACTGCCGGCCCGGGAGCCGCCGCCTCCCGGGACACCCTGAAGGAGCCGCTCCCCGGCACGGCGCTGGAGCCGGCCCGCTCTGGTGTGTCGGACCGGCCGCACGGAGCTCAGCCCGGCCGGGCCGTGAGGGACCGAGGCTCCGGCCGGGCCCCCCCCGCTCACCTCCGTCCCGCCATGATGCAATCGCGCCCGGCGCAGCATGGCCGGAAGCGCCTCCAGGGCCACGGCCAATCGGCGCGCGGCTCTGTGTGGCCGCACAACGGCGCTTTGTAAGGCGGCCACCCATTGGGTGTGAGCTCACTCGGGGCGGCGCGTCACGGCGGCGCGAGGCAGCTCGGGAAATCCTGATTGGGCGGGGCGAGGAGGGGCGGGGCTTGGGGAAGGGGTCGGGCGGGGCAGGGGCGGGGCCGGCAGTTCCCCTCACGGCACGGGGGTGAAAGGAGCTCGGTCCGTCGCAGGGCAGCCGAGCCCAAACCCGGGCAGGAGCTGTGCTGGGCGTCCTGAGAACCCCGCCCGGCTCTGACCCACCGAGAGCAGGACGCTGGGCTTCCCCCAGTAACTGGATACCAAGGGCCTCCACTGAATCCCTCTTGGGAGCTCGACCTTACCTCCGTTAAAGGGATTCTCTTAAATACCTCAAAATATCAATTCTTAAGGCTGTAGCTACAACAGAAGTCCCTCCTTTGCTGCTAAATAAATAAATAAATAAATAAATTTTTAAAACCAAACTTGTAGATGGGTTCTCCCATGTCAAAGAAAACGGTTTGAAAAAATATTATTGCTGGCTGGCAACCACTGAGAAATTACAAAACGTTTCATGATACATCAAAAAAACATTTCCTCCACTTTTCCAGTGCTGAAATCAGCTGTGAAAAGGCTCTGGAAAGGGAAAAATAGAAGTGAGGCAGGAAGGTGAGGGAAGGAGATTTCCCAGCCTGCACACCTGAACCCTGCCCAGAACAGAGCCTGGGGAATGAAGGCCAGGTCAATAATGGCACAAATAGTTCAGCTGTAATGATTTCAAATTGCTCAAAAAATTTATTTACTTATAGAGATGTAGGTACCAATAAAGGTTTCAATAAAAGCTTTATGTTTTGATTTGCAGGACTGGGTGCAGGATGAATTCAGTGGTCTGTGCAGGGCAGTGTCAGTGTGTGGATTAGAGATAATCCAGATGTGAAGGGAGGCACATTAACTGGAATTCTCTCCTGCACAAAGTAGCACAAGGCTCCTTTCTACACACAATTTCCTACATCCTTCTAGAGCAGCTAAAAGAAATGCAGACTCAATCTGCACCAAAATGAGAGAAACAGAAGAGAAAATGGGAACTGAGGCCAGACTGAGCTGGGCTGACCAGCCAGACAGGAGAGACTGGCTGCATGTGGTTGCCAGGGCAGAGTCCCCTGTACAAACACAGAGTTCTGGCATGTTCTGTATCCAGGAGAGAAGTTTGGAGTGGCAGAAGTTTATTCAAGCCACACTGCTGCCTAATACATCTATGAAAAAGCCTGTGACAACTGGAGATGTGGATTCTACCCCATGATGTGGATTTCTTTATAAACATCCTCAGAGGCTGCACATTTTAGACAGCTGCTGCTTGCTCCAGTGCCAAGCCCTTCTATTTTGGCCTTTAGTTTGTAAAACACACAGGTGATAACACCAGCTGAGTTTAAATGGAACACCATATAATTCCTGAATGGAATTTGAAACAAACACTGAATTAGAAATACATACTGTAATGCAGTGAAACAGACAAACGTGGGCAATTTGGTTTGGGCAAGGTTCATTCCATGTTTAGCTCAAATCCAGACTTTTACCTTGTCTCCCTCAGTTTATTTGGTACTTCTTTGCCCTTCACTGTTAAATTGTAATAAAATGTTACCCGCATGGGAGTTGCTGCCCTTGTTCATGCACAGCTTTTACTTGGGAGCCTTTGGGCAACACTGAGCTTGTTTTCCATGAACAGATTGGGAAGGAGTGGGGAGGGGGGGAACGGGGAAGTCACAGTCAGATTAGTTACATGCAGGGCAGAAAAACGCCACCCAAAACAGATTGGAAAATCAGGGGAAATTTGTGGTAGAGGGACCAAGGCCCAGCACAAGTAACTGGGACATTCCCCAAATTACAAAAATGAATGTCTCTGCTCTTGTTTTTCACTCTAGACTGATGAAAAAGCACCGATTCAGCCGGAGAGGTTAAAGGGAAGAAAAAAAAAAAAAAAAAAACAAAAAGTGAAGCCTCAGGAGGGGACCCCCCTGGCGTGAAGCGGCTGAGGGGGAAGGTGCGGGCACCATTTTGTGGGACCCGCGGGAAGGTCACCGCTGCCCAGCGGTGGCGCCGGCCGCAGCCTGGAGCTGCAGAGGAAAGGCGGCCGCGGGCACTGGCACTGAGGGCCGCGGCTTCTCTAGCGCCCGTTGCCGGCCTCAGGCTGCCCCTTCTCCCTCCCCGCTGCTCCCGCGGCCATTTCACCGCCATCCCCCCACCCCAGAGCCCCTCACGGGCGGCATACGCTGTTTGCGTAGCGGTTGGCGTAGCGCCGCTGCTAGGTACAGGCGTCGTACGCGGTTTGCGTAGCGGTTTGCGTGGCGCCACTGCAAGGGCCGGGCGCCGTACGCGGTTTGCGTAGCGCTGCTGCAAGAAACGGGCGGGCAACGGTGCTTGCGCGGCGAGCTGAGCGTAAACGGCCTTCGTGAATAGGAGATGAACAAAATGCGCCCGCAGCTCTGGGCCAAGCCAAAGCGCGCCCAAGGGGGAAGAGATCCCGGGATAACCCGGGATAACACGGGAGATACGAGCGTGCGGGCTGCGGTGCCGCGGAGCCCTCGCACTCCCCGGGCGCGGAGAGCCAAGTTTGGCGGGGACAGGCCAGCTGAGGAGCGGCTGTGCCGCCCCGGCTCCCCCCGCGGCGCGGCGGCCGTTGGACTGCGCCGGAGGTGATAACTAGGGGCTGCGCGGGAGCGCGTCGGCAGTGGGCGCGGGGCGGCGGGCGGTGCGCGCGCTCCCTGTGCGGTCCCTGAGCCTCGGCGCCTTCCCCTCACCTCGCTCGCTTCGCTCCCGGGCCCTGCCCCGGCCCGCCGTGCCCGGCGCAGCGCTGACAGCCCGGCAGCGCCCGGCCGGGGAGTAGGCGAGACCATCTCCGAAGAGGCGGCTTGGAACCCGTCAAGCTGCCCCGCAGCCCGCAGCCGTTCAGCCAGGCTATGCGCTGCCAACGGGCTCCGCTCAAGAAAAAAACAGAGCGGATCGTGAAAAGGTAGAGGCGTCCGCAGAGGCCCCCGCAGGGCTCTTGGGAAGCGGCCGCTCAGCCCGGAGAGAAGCTGAGGACGCGCCGGAGAGACGACGGCGCAGGAGCAGCGCGGCGGGGGCGTCCCGGCGGCTCGGAGCATGTGAGAGGCCGGGGGGCCGCGATGTTGCGACGCGCGGAGTTCATCGTGTGCCCGCCCTGGGAGCCCGCCCGCGGCGAGGGGGTGCCGGGGGGCGCCTCCCCGACACCGCTGAAGGGCGGCGAGCCCCGGCGGGGCGGCAGCCGCTCCCGTTGGCCGCCCGGGCGGCGCGGCAGGGTCCCCGGTGGGGCGCGGAAGCTGCTGGGCAGCCGCACGCACAGCCACTTCCAGCACTACCAGCAGCTGCAGCAGCAGCACTGCCGCGCCTTCCGCCGCTGCCACCGCCCGGCGCGGCCGCGGGTGCTGCTCTCCCTGCGGCCCGTCAATGTGCTGGGCCGGCGGGCGCCGGGCATGCGGGCGCCCCGCAACACCAACCAGTTCCTGATGCGGGAGAAGTACCAGCTCATGCACCTGCGCTCGGACTCGGTGGGCACCGAGAGCGGCGGGTCGGACTGCGAGATGGACCCGCTGGACATGGACTCGTACCTGGGGGTGCTGGAGAACGCCCGCGGGGCGCTGATGGAGTGCGCGGGGGATCCCGGAGCCGCCGCCCGCTCCCCGCCCGCCCGGGCCGGGGCCGATGCGGCCGCGGGCTCCCCGCAGGAGGAGAGCCAGCAGTACTTCCCCTCGGAGGACGATGTGATCGAGAGCGAGCTCTTCATGGAGAGGGACTTCGACGAGTTCTGCAGCAGGATCGCCTGAGCCCCTGGCCTGGGGGGAGCAGAGCCCCGCTGGCTTGGAGCCTTTCCGCCTCGGAGGGGGGGGAGAGGTTTATTTATTTCTCAGCCATTCCTTTGCGTTTTTGTCAGGGGGGTCGGCTAATTTTACAAATGGGCGCGTGTAAACAGGGGGGAGCCCCCCTTGTAAATAAAGTGAACTTTTCTGAAGGCGACATCAAAGCGGATCGCGCTTTTTGGGTTTTGGGGGAGAGCGGGGACAGCCGGAGCCGCCGTCGGGGGCAGTGCAGAGACCGGCAGGGAGGGAGGGAGGGACGGGCAGGGACCGGGCCCGGGGGCGGTGACGGCCAAAGTCACGGCGGAAAAGTTTCACGCCTCCCTGGCACTCGCCCCGATTGTGGTTTACGACGGCAAAGTCGTTTAATGACCGCGGAGGGCGGCCGAGGAAGCGGCCCTTGACACACGGACACGGGGGGAGCGGCAGCACAGAGAGACAACAGCTCGAAACTCGGCAGCCCTGCCCGGCCCGGCTCGGCTCGGCTCGGCTCGGTGCGAGCACAGCGGGAAGGGAAACACCAAAGCCACTGACCGGCCCTGCAGGTCTTTATTGACCCTCCCTCGCTGGGGGCACTTTGGCCGAAGCTTCCACGGCTGCCCGTGCTCCTGACAGCAGGTTTCTTTCTATTTTACCAACTACAGACATTTTACCAACAAATGTCTGGAAAGAGGTTTAAAGGGCCACCAGCTGAAACAACTGAGCCAGAGGCAGTCAGGGTTAAGTTTAAGTACCGTGCAGGGAGCAGATCTGATCAAAATGAAACTGACCAGTTCCCTGAGAAGGGAAAGAGGAGGCATCAATTCCACTAGAAACGGTTAAAAATTCCAGCAGGTAGCTGGAACGTTCCTGGCACTTGTTGCCAGGGGAGAAGAGAGGGACATTGTTTTAACAGGTCTGAAACAGGAGATGCGGGGCCATAATTTCTCATGGTGCCTCCCTCGGCTCCCTGTCAGGACCTTGTGCTTTCCCCCAGTGCAGACACGCTGAAATCAGAGTGTGCCAGGAGGACAAATGGGAGATGAATTTGCAGATAAAGGTGTCATGGCAGGGGGTTGGAACTGGATGATTTTTAGGGACCCTTCCAACCCAAACCATTCTGGGCTTCTGTGGGATGTTTCTTGCAATTACATAGACACGAGTTAACTGTTATCCTTCCAAAAGAAACTATTTTAAGACAAAATATTCAAAATTCGCTGTACCTCAGTTGTAATCCCATGGAAAGAAATGTCCAAAGACACAATTTTCTTCATTCTTCTTAAGAAACAAAGCTGCTGAACACATTAAGACCAACATCGTGTTTATTTTCTTTGGAATTAGCCAAGTGGTCTATACACACAAACTTCAGTTTGTTTGATGCAGGGTTGCATTACAGCCATGCTTATTCTGGGAATTTCACTCCATGGGAACTTCCAGGAGGGGCACAGGGAGAAATAAACCTCTCACACGGGTAAATAAACCTAAGTTTGCACTGGTTTGGTCATCAGCAAGTTTGTATTTTATTAATGAATCCAGATCTGCACTAACATGTTAAATTAATGGCTTGAATGCATGTTTCCTTTTTTTTTTCCTGACTCGTGATTTGAACAAGTATGACAAAAACTCCCTTAGGAACACTTACTTGGAGCTTGGCCTTCATGCTGCTGCTGAATTTGCATCATAATATGGATGTGCTTGGACACAAGCAAAGCAAAGTAGGAGTGTAAATTAATAAAAGAGCACAGGGCCATAATTACAGGTCACACAGAGCCTGACAGAATTACAGAGATTTTCCACTGGGGAAGGTTTTCTCCCCCAGACAGAGACTTTCCTTTAATGATCCATTCCTGTTGAAACCCTGGAAGTTCCTCCAGGCACCAGCCTTGCTCCCCTCCCAAAGGTAATTCTCTTACAGACCTTTCCCTGGTGTGTTACTTGTGTTACTCAGATCTGGCTTAACTGTCTTTTTTTTTTTTCCTGTTTCCTTCCCTTCTCACTTGAATTAGGAATTTCCTGAATGTTTGGAAAGTGTCTGCCTTGCAATAGCTGCAGACACAACACCTTCCTACTAGATTTGAAAATACTTAACAAAGCTGAAATTCAAAATATAACCAAGTTCCTCAACATCAAGGCTGGGAAAAGAAACCAAAAGCTGTTGGTCCAGAAGATCACCCATCAACCCAGTGGCCAACAAACTTGCTCAACTCAAACCTTACAAAAACAAGTTTTATAAATTCCTAGGTTTCCCCGTTATAGACACACTTCTCATACAGGTGAGCTTTACACATTTAAGCAAATGTGATGACCAGAACCTTATATATCAAGTCTTTACTTTGGTGAATTTTTGTTAGGGGTCCAGCTGGAAGTCACGTATAAATAAATACAAACGACTGGGAAGTCCAAGGCAAACAGAAGAAAAATTAAAGCCTTTGTTCCAACGCAAAGGGTTCTGTTGTAACCTGTGTAAGGGATTTTTATGGCCACTCTGGGCACAGGATGACTTAGGATTTTGTAAACGTTCCTGGAGAAAAGAAGGGTTTGGTAATGTTCTGAAGGAGGCAGCAGCATTTATTATTCATTATTGCCATTTCATCACACTGCTGAGCAGGTGCAGTAGCAGTTTGTGGGGCTGTTTGAAGCCTCCAGCATGGCAGAAATGCTGATTTTTGCTGAGGAACAGTAATGCTACACAGCTCTGAAAGGTTTTCAGCCACATTCCTGGAGGAAAAGTAACCATGAGTGGAAGAAAATGATCAGCCTGTCACCCCTCATTTCCAACTGTGCATTTGTCATGGATCTGAGGATGTTCAATTCAACATGGGGTAATAAAAATAATTTTTGAACTGTTTGCTGTAAAAGCAGTGACCATTTTGCTGTTATATGTTCCAATTACATTCAAATGTCTCTGGTTATTTTTTCTTAGCTCTTGTATTCTTTTCAAGGCAAAAATTAATGGCTAATAAAATTCACATTAGGTGCAATTTATTTTAGCTGGGTGGGGATACCCTTTTTCACCATGCAGAAAAAACAAAAATAAAAACTTCAATCAAACTGGGTGCAGCTCATGACCCCTCCTGGCTGTAGTGCTGCTACATCACAGCCAGCCACAACAGGCCATTTTTAGTTTGGAAACAAGAAAATAAAGTATCACATGAAAAGAAGCTTCTATCTCCTCTTCAACAAACACTTTTGCATTTCATATTATCTTTAATCACAGAATCACAGAATCACAGAAGTTCAAGACTGGAAGAGACCTATAAGATCATCAAGTCCAGCCGATGTTCTAACTGATCCCTTTATCCTGAAATTTCATAGTGAAGAAAGATCAAATGTTTTATGCAATTCAGTATAAGGAAAGGAGTTCAGGAAAAAATTTTAATTTATGTGCCACTCCTCCCCGTGTTTCTTCAGGAAAAGAAACCCAAAGTGTAACAGTAGCAGATTGAAACTGAAATAAATAAACACCCCATTCATTTATAATAACTGGCTGTTATTCCCAGCCAGTTAAAGGTCTTTTCCAGATGATTAATCCTTTATTTAATAGCAACAATTTAATCAAAAGTTGATTCAAAATAATTAAAATTCCAGGCTCCAGAATAGTTCCTTTCAATATAACCAGCAACTTCTGCCAAGAAAAAAAAGAGCCTGAGCACTCCAGGCAGGGTGAGGAGACTGAAGGAGGGAAGTGCTACAGGAGCTCTGCCCCACCAACATCCCCAGAGCCCACCCAGCTGGACACTGAGCCACTGATCTTTGCTTCACTAAGTGTCCAAGGCCCCAGAACATCAAGGAAATGTGGATTTCCTTCCATAAAGGAAATGTGGATTTCCTTCCATCAAGGAAATGGGCTCATTTTGTTGTTTCCAGGGTTCTTGCAAGGGTTAAGTCAGGGGTAAGAAGTGTGCCAGACCCTCACCTGTGGTGGTGTTCACAGGGGTCCCAGGATGAGGGAAGAGATGAGGATCTGACTCAATGTTTCAGAAGGCTTGATTTATTATATTTTGATATATATTATATTAAAACTATACTAAAAGAATAGAAGAAAGGATTTCATCAGAAGGCTAGCCAAGAATAGAATAGGAAAGAATGATAACAAAGGTTTGTGGCTCTGCTCTCTGTCCAAGCCAGCTGACTGTGATTGGCCATTAATTTGAAACAGCCACATGAGACCAATCACAGATGCACCTGTTGCATTCCACAGCAGCAGATAATCATTGTTTACATTTTGTTCCTGAGGCCCCTCAGCTTCTCAGGAGAAAAAACCCTAAGGAAAGGATTTTCATAAAACATGTCTGTGACACTGACCAGTGAGTCAGGGCAGCAGTGCTGCTGCTGCTGCCAGGAGCAGGGCACAGCAGAGTTTCCTCCTGGCTGCTACCACAGACACTTGTCCAGGCCAGCATTTCCCAGTTATGGTGCTCCACTCCTTTTCCCTCCACAAGTGAACCCTGTCATGCAGTTGCTGTCCTTACCAGCCCCAAAGCAGGAATCCTGCAGGCACACTGTGCTGCTCCAGCCCCAGGCCTGCTCCCCGCCTCGGGCCATCTCCAGCCAGGTGTGCCCCACAGAGAACATCCTCTGCCTCCTGTGTTTGCACAGCTTGCTGCCACAGGATCCTCAGCACGGCTCTGCATGGAGCAGGGCTGTCAGCTGAGCTCATTTCCCAGGTCAGTGAAAGGTTCTGCTGTTCCCCTGCCAGCACAGTGAAACCATCCCTGTCACCCTGCAGTGCCCACCCTTGCCCATGGAATCTGTCAGGGCAGCAGGGAGATGGATGAGCACTCCCCAGCTATGTGGCACCTACTTGAAGTCTCACTGTGTTTACTGCAGGTCAAATGCCCAGCAGTCTTTCTGCACAGCAAAACCAACCAAACCATGCTCCCCATCAGCTGTGTCCTCAGCACATTTCTATTTCCTCTAACACCTCACTCCCTCAAAGCAAGGAGACTTTGAGGTCCTTTGGGAACAAGCTCCCCAATGTGAAAAAATGCATATTTTATGATTGGATTTTTGCAAATATTAGAGTGAGTATTATATGTGTTGTGTTAGAAAGTGATGCTGTATTAATTCTCTTAAGTAGTGTGGTAAATATAGTTTTGGGTTATAAAAAAATGTTAAAATAGAAACGATGCTATGTAGGATATTTTTTTAACGAAAGGACTCGCAGCAAGACAGCAGCCGCAGGACACCTAAATCTTTCAGAGAAAAAGAATTTATTGCTCCATTATCAGAAGAAATTAACTTCTTCCTGCCTTGAAGGCACTGTTAAGATTCAGAGGAAGAAGCTGACAATGACCAGACAAAATCCTGTGTTTGAATGGAATTTATACGTCATGTATGAGGTGTATGAATATGCAACAGCCTGTTGTTTTTAAGGGTTAATCCTTTGTTAAAAGGTGTCCTTTTCCAGGCTTATTTTGCCCAGAAAAAGGTACCCAGATGTCTGTACCTCTTTCTCTCTATTGTCTCATATTGTCCTAATCCAAATTGTCCAAATTATCATTAATCTATTTGTATTACTATTTTTATAACCATTTTATTACTATTAAACTTTTGAAATTAAAAAAAAAAAAACAACAAACAAGTGATTGGTGTTTTTCACACCAAGTTCACCCTGGATTCCCCCACACACTGACTCCATCAGGCTTGTGCAATGCCTCCAGAGCTCTTGTATTAGATCTGCTGAACAGCCAGTCTTTATCTCATCTCACTGAGGGTTTTATAACCTCTCCTGCATTCCAGGTTGTCTCTTCTCTGACCTGAAGGTTTCTGCAATAATCATCTCTTCCTCACACTGGGATCCACACAGAATTGTTGCATCTCCTCTTGCAGCCTCTCTAATCAGTTTCTCTCTGAGTCACTGATGCTATCTAAACATTCATTATCTACAAATGCAATCTTTGTGTTTTGGCTTGTAAAAGTAGAGGTGACTTGTACCTGAAAATGTCTTGCTCCTAGGAAGGTCATATTTTATAACTGAGATCACCTCATTCCAACCAAAAGTTACTTGGTTGTTAAATTAGTTTTACCTACCTAGTTTTAATTGATCTATGGATCAATTACAATAAATAAATGTTTCCGTTTTTTAAAATTGTATCCAAGAAAATACAATTAAATGCAATTCTAAATAGAGAGAATTTTTGTTCAGTATTGGGAAGGAAGGAATATTTCAAATGTTGCATGCTTGCCAGGTGGAAAACTTCTTGTGGTTAACTGAATGTAGGTGCTCAGTTGGATTTACCATCTTCTACTTAACAGCATAAAACTGGACCCAGCAGTTTGTAAACAAGCAAAAAGTACTTGCTTCCAAATTGAAAAAAAAACAAAACAGGAAGGAAAATCAGATTACAGCTCTCAGGTACTCCTTATCAATACCCAGTACAGAGAGAAAACCCATTTATGATTTGAGAAGCCAGAGGGGGAATGGGGAAGGGAGGGCAACAATTCCTTGTCACACTGCAGTCCTGGAGTCACATCACCCCAAGCTCAGCTGCTGGAAGAAATGCTGAGCAGAGTTGCAGCTAAAATCCACCCCTTGGATTGGGGCAGCTTTCCAGCAGGCTCGTGCCTGGTTGTTGGCTGAATTATTTTCAATGTTTTTATCACAAATGTTTCTGCATCACCAGTTCATCCCTCTCTGATGACCGTCTGAAAACTGACAGAGAGGAGAAGCTTTAACTGGGAGGAAAATCTGGGGCTTTCTTTTGTGGGTCCTTTGATGCACAGGTTGGGCTCATGCTGCATTCTTTAATGCAGCACCAGGCTGTGTATTTCCCTGTACAGAAAAATGACTGATGTGTCCTACCTTTGAGATCTCTACACTTGGCTCCATAAATTATTATAAGGGACGGATGAAAATGTTGTTGTTATCTTATTGTATTTCATATTTTTGGAGTCCCATCTTAAAGTCCATACCTTCTTGCTGGTCCTATTATGCAGCTCCTCTCTGCAGCACAGTTCCTCATGGCTTCCATAGGGGCTCCTCTCTGCAGCACAGTTCCTCATGGCTTCCATAGGGGCTCCTCCTGGGCTCTCGACCCAACCCCCTTTTATCCCAGAGCCCTTCATGAGCTACAGCTGCTACCCAACCAAGGATCCCACAGCTGTAGCTCATCCAGAGCAACAGGACCCACCTATCTAATACATAGGACTCTCACTACATATATATATTCACAAGGACTCCTTTATAACAATACATATATTCAGGCCCCTACATTTCCCCCCTTTTCTTTTAACAATTTCTCAATTACACAGTTACAATATCCATATCTGTCCCAGCTCCCAGGCTGCCACAGCTCTCAGCTGTCCTATCTTCCACTGTCCCAGCTCTCCGGCTGCCACAGCTCTCGGCTGTCCTATCTTCCACTGTCCCAGCTCTCCGGCTGCCACAGCTCTCGGCTGTCCGGGGGATTCCATACCTAATACATATATTCAGGCCCCTACATGAAAAGACAGCAGCATGATCCCTAAGAGACAAAGCTAGGAAAGAAAAATAATAATACACATTTCAAAACATCTGCACAAGTGTTATTATCCTGTAGCTTGTGGTAAAGTACTTCCAGTGTTCAGCTTTAGAGCACACACAGGAAGGTGCCATCGCTACTGAAACCTGCTTTTTCCATGGATTATTCCATTACTTAGTCCTGATCCATCTACACCATCACTGAGTACCAGAGCAGTTGCATGAGCACAGGGACACCACACACAGGAGTAAAGAAACATTCAGAGTGGGTCTCACAAATACCAAGGAAATGTTGGATTAAAAGAGATTATTTTATGCTGCTGACATCAGTTTTCCTGCATCACTATTTCATTGACACGTTATGAGAAAAGACAAATCATACTTCCAGAACTGCTTCAATCCATTTTGCAGATAAGAAAAGCCCAGTTGCACATTTCACACCATCAAGAAATTCTCTCTGGGCACAAGAGAACACACTTTTCTCCCTTCTGTAACCAATTACTACAAAATCCAGCAAGTATCAGATATCCACCTAAGAACATTTACATGAGAGAGCAGGGTAAAGCTACCAGAACATCAGACAGCCTCACACAGAGGTTTGATATTTCCCATTTTTGTTCAGAGAGGAGAAATGAGTCAGGCACACTTGACTCTGGTTTGCCTTTGGATCTCAGACATACTATTTAATTATCATTAAAGTCATGCAAGCATGAAAGAATCCATAAGCATGCATGGATTATTTCTTTGCTAACACTTGCATGAGGAAAGTTGGTCCTAAAAGGCTTGGAACAGTAAAGCCAGATATTTATTCTACCTTTGCCATTCACACAATGCAAGTGTTGTTGTGTTCTGATCCCCTTATAGGCCAGAATTCAGCATATCAATCAAAATCCTATTAATTACAAAAAAACCCTGAGTTGGACACTAACAAAATTAGAAGATTTCCTTTTAGTACTGATTTTACTCATTGATTATTGGGGGGTACACTTGATTATTGATTATTTTGGGGTACACTTGAAGAGGAAGCTTAGAAGTAAATTACCCCATTTTCAGGGCTCTCTTGAGGGATAGCTGCCCAAATGTGTGCCATTGCAGGGGTACAAATCCAGCCTTAGAAAGCTGAAGCAAGCCTTCTCATAGTGATCAGAAGGAATTCCTCACGTCTCTGATTTCTGGAAATTACTTCTTGTGTTCACATTACTCCATTTGCTTGAGCATCCTCCTGCTCCAGCCTTCTCCTTTCCCTTCTCTTCTTAAAGTCCCCATTTCTCCCCTTTCCTTCAGATCTCTCCTTGTCTTGCCCTCCTTACAGTTCCTACACACTAAACCCTTCTCTCAGTGGGACTGTAAGAGAGACTGATCATCAGAACAAGAAACAGCTTCCCCTTCCCACTGCTTGGATGTGAGGACCAAAAACAATCACAAGGCAGCCAAGTTTAAGCTGGAAACATCACTGGTGAGAGCAGGGCTCCTTCCAGCTGCTGTCTGCACACATCTGCTTCCTACCATTTGTCCCCTCACATCCCCCCAACATGCACATTGTTATGCTAAATGTTCCCATTCGTTTATGGATCTGTCATCACAAATGGGGCTCATCCCTGATGCAATCTGTCCCACCTCTCTTCCTGGGCTCTGTGTGTACACTGCTTTCTCTGAATTAGTCTAAATTTAAGCCTTCACTCTGTTCTGCTGTTTTAGGATTTAAGCCACCTGATATTTCATAGAGGAAACACAAGAAACATTTAACAAGTACCAAAAATATGGAACTATTCTAAAGCTGCTTCAGTATCACCCATTTTCCCTCAGTTCCTTGGGCCAGGAAAGCTTCAGCAGTCCTGCAGCACAACCTCATGCAAGGCAGGTCTGCACTGGTGCCAGGGCAGCCTCACAGCAGCACTCTGGAGCTGGTTCAGCTCTGCCAGAGCCAGGCAGAGCAGCAGGAGCTGTGTCTGCACTTGTCAGGACAGAGCCCTGTGCTCCTGCAGCTCTGCAGAGCCATCTGAAATCCTCTGGGGTGGAACAAACTCCACTGCAGAGCTCTACTTGGTCAAAGAATATACAACTAACTTCTGCTAGACTTTTTTCCTCTTTTTAGAAATATATCCATACTTTCATTACATTCCCAACCCCTCAGGTTCTACTTCAACATATTTTGGATTGTCCTGCATTCAAGAAATATAAAAACTAACAAAAAGTTTACTTGTGCAATAGTATAGCAAGAAAGGGAAAAAGTTAGAAAAAAACTTCTGCTAGACAGTCTTTTTCTATTTTTAGAAATAAATCCATACTTTCATTACATTCCCAAGCCCTCATGTTCTACTTCAACATATTTTGTATTGCTCTCACATTCAGGAAATACAAGAACTAACAAAAATAAGAGCTGAATTGTGCAGTAGTATAGCAGGAAAGGAAAAAAGTTAGAGGTTTACATTTAAGCACTTTCAGCTTTTCTGAGAAACTTTTTTAAACCAAAATCCTTGTACAAATGAGTTTCTTGCTTGATTATGATTCCTCTGAATATTATATGTGTTGTGTTAGAAAGTAATGCTTTAAAATTAATGTATTAATTTTCTTAGGTAGTGTGTTAAATATAGTTTTGGGTTATAAAAAAAATGTTAAAATAGAAACGATGCTATGTAGGATATTTTTTTTTAAAGAAAGGACTCGAAGCGAGATAGCAGCCACAGGGCACCTGAATCTTTCAGAGAAAAAGAATTTATTGCCCCATTATCAGAAGAAATGAACTTCTTCCCGCCTCGAAGGCGCTGTTAGGATTCAGAGGAAGAAGTTGACAATGACCAGACAGAATCCTGTGTTTGAATGGAATTTATGCATCATGTATGAGGTGTATGAATATGCAACAGGTTACTGCTTTTAAGGGTTAATCCTCTGTAAACGTGTGTGTCCTTTTTCGCTCAGAAAAATGTACCCAGGCTGTCTGTAACTCTTTCTCTCTATTGTCTCATATTGTCCTAATCCAAATTGTCCAAATTATTATTACTCTAATTGTATTACTATTTTATAACCATTTTATTACTATTAAACTTTTAAAATTTTAAAATCAATTGATTGGTGTTTTTCACAAACACAACCTCTCATTTTAGAAGGCGGCTTGCATGGGGCCTGCCCACGCTCCTGAGAGCTGACCTGCTTTCTGTGTGCTGGGCTGGTGTTCCCTGAGCCCTGGATGTTGTTTTGGAAAGTTTTTAGACACTGAACTGAGATGGCACAGACCGAGCTGAGGATGGGAAGGGGGATCTGCTCCCCCAGGAGCTGCAGCTCTGTGCCCTCCATGCTGAGCACATCCTCCAGACCTGCTGGGAAAAGGGGAAAAATATCCACAGTGCTTTAACTTCCATTAAAATACAGCTTTAAAATCTAGCTAAGCACGAGCAAGAAACAGTTAAGCTCACAGAGAAAAAAAAAAAAAAAAAAAAAAAAAAAAAAAAAAAAAAAAAAAAAAAAAAAGTTGGCTTCTGATCAGAAGGAGGAGCTTGGCTTTCAGTGACTTTGAATGAGCAGTAAATCCAGGCTATGGTGAAGCTTCCTGCCCGAGCCTGGCTGCCTCAGGGTGCCCTCAGCAGCCCCAGGGTGGGTCCAGCACCCCTCTTTAGGAGCCAGCACCCCTCTTTAGCTGCCAGCACCCCTCTTTAGTATCCAGCACCCTTCATTTCCATGGCCAGGGGACACAGTGAGCCCCCCAGCAATCCTCACTGCCCCAGGCAGAGGAACATTTTCAAGCCATTAAGGCTTCGATCACTAATTTATTTGAGTTGTGTAAATTGTGAGGGGATTGTCTGTGCTGTAAGAGGGGCTGGGGAGCCTGCACAGAGTCCCCCACCTTGCCAAAGCTCCCAGGATGGCATTCTGTGGGACACAGAGGGAGCACAAGTTTTGGAAGAGTCCAACAGGTGCCAAAGGGCCTTTGCAGAGGGGCCATTGCGGATTTGTGGAACCACCGAGGTTGGAAAACACCTCTGAGGTCAAGTGCAGCCACTTAACCCCTGCAGATGTGACCCCAGTGAAGCTCAGCTGCAGATGTGGGGTCAGGAGCCTTGATATGGGTCAGGGCAGCTCCAGGGGTAGCAAAGGCTGCTCTGGCTGCTCCAGGGGAACTGAAATCCATAGGGATTCCTGTCTCACACACAGAATGCAGCAGAGCTCAGTGCCATACCCCATTTCACCTCCTGCCTCGCTGCCTGTGCCCTCACACCGGTGTGACCAGATCTGTTAATGTTTGAGGGTGTTTTTTCTAGAAATAACTCCTGTTCCTGCTGAGCAGCGTTACCCTTTGAACTCCTGCCCTCACCCTCTCCTCCCTCAGTAACTCTGTGTTTTTCACTCTCACATCTTCATTCCTTTTACTCTTTTTGATTTTTCAGTCATTAGCCTCTGCACTGGGTTGTTCTTTTGGTTTTGGTTTCTTTTTCTTTTTTTTCCCTTCTGTTATTTTGTGAGGACATGAAAGCCAATGCATGAGAGGTTTACAATACAAATGGCTAAACAACCTGAACCTGATGTTTTGCCTCTGATTTAGTGGTGAAAAAGGGAAGGCGGGACATAGACTCAGTAGGGCCAGAAGGAGGATGCTCATCAGCTGAGACACAACAGAGGAAAGTCACACTTACTGAGACCTGAGCTCTTTAACCTTCCTGAGGTACTGAGAAATGCTCCCCAGCACTAACTTTCTATTGCCTGTTTATTTCTCACATTGTGGCCATTATTTTGACTGCCCCATTATTCAATAATCTACAGTTCCTCTCCTTGCATTAGCCTGGATTCTACTTTGAAAAAATACTTTTGTGTATCAGAAAAAAATGGCATGGAAAAAAAGGGTTAAAATTTAGGCAGAGCAAATGTTTAAAAGCTTCAGGAACCATTTCCTTTCTAGTGAAAGAAAAAAAAAGCACAAAAAAAGAAGAGTTTTCTGCTTGTTTCTCTGACTTAAGGTTTATTTTCTATTTCTCCAGTTTTCCAGGATTCCAATAGCTCTAGAGGGTTCAGTAATCCAGATCTGCCTTAGGTGCACAGAAAGTCTATTTTGACCTTCCAGTACCTACAAGAAGCCCACAAGAAAGATGGAAATAAACTTTTTACAGGGGCCTGGAGAGACAGAGCAAGGGGGAATGTTTTCAGACTGACAGAAGGTAAGTTTAGTTAAGATATTGGGAAAAAATTCTCCCAGTTTGGGAGTAAGGCCCTGGCATAGGTTGCTCAGAGCTGCTGTGGCTGCCCTGGATCCCTGGCAGTGCCCAAGGCCAGGCTGGACAGGGCTGGGAGCACCTGGGATGGTGGAAGGGGTCGCTGCCATGGCAGGAGGGTGGGAATGAGATGAGCTTTAAGGTCCCCTCCAACCCAGGCCATTCTAGGATTGTCCAGTTCTGTGCTGGCTGTGAAGAGATGCCTCATGCCAGGGAATCTCTCCAGTTCTGAAGTCCTGGCCTCTGCCACTTCCCCCCCAGAAGGGTTTTGTTCAGGAACACTTACAGAGAGCAGCAGCCCTTCTCAGGCTGCAGTGTTTGCACAGCAGCTGGTATTTGTATGGCATTTTTACAGGCACCAGAGCTGCTGCACACCTGTCCCTGACGCAGGTGAGGGTGTTCCTGCAGGGAAGGGCTGCACGTGTGGCACTCCTGCTCCAGGGTGGGCACTGCCAGCTCCTGCCAGAGGCACCAGCCTGCTGCTCCTGCCCCACACAGCTCCTCTGCTCACCCTCCTGCAAATTCACTTCTGTGCACGTGATCTGTTCCAATACCTCTGCACTCAACAATTTTAGAAAGTTGAATTTTAACTCAAACCTGTAAGAATAATTCAAAAGTAACAATGAATTAACCTGATCAAGTTTGCAAGCGTATATTCTCCCTCATTTTTCAAGGTTTGTTGTAATTATCCATCAGGAATGAATGTGCTCCAGAGAGTTTAAAAATATTGGAAATTCAGGGCTGCAGGACAAAAGGGTTGTGCTCAGAAAGCAGCATAAGAAAGATTTTGTCATTAATGCTACAAGTGATTAGGTAACAAGTGGCATCAAATTCAGTGTATTGTAAAAAATCAGAATCCCATGTTTCCAGGTGTTCTGGACTGGACAGCAAAGTATGGAGTACTCAGAGACTGAGAGTCAGTTGTTTCCATCTCTGCACCCTGTGTTCAAACATTGGGTCTACAGTAAAAGTCATAAAAATATCCCCTGAGTGTCTCTCTCTCTTCACTAAGGAGGAGATGTGCATGTCTGAACACAGCCCCAGGAATCCAGAATTAATGAATATTTTATAGTCACATTCTAAGGACACACACATAAATAAGAGGCTGGCCTAACTGATATTTATTCAGAGCTGCTGCCATAATAAGAAACCAAATTAATGAAAACCATCAGCAACTACAGCTAACAGGAGAAGGGGAACAGATAAATACAAAATGTACACAACTGTTACTGCAAACTTTCACTGGGACAAAGAGAAGCACTACTTTTCCAGCCTAAAACATTTTGATGTGGATTAATTTACCCATCACTAAAAATCAAATTAATTTGCTCAGCTGTTAGTAGTTTGATCAAAATGTTAACAAAACCCTGTTAATAGATCAATTCAGGAGGGACCTATAGCTCCCTGGCACAGTAACAAAAGCCAGAATTCCAGCTTAGGTTAGAAACTGGAGTTTTGTGACAATTTACATTGCCAGTGTTGCCTCAGATGGTATTTGTGACCCTTAAACATCTCCCTTAGCCTCCCCAGCCCCAGCTGTAAGGAATGGAAGAGGTTATTTCTGAGGAAGTAACACTTGTTCCAAGCTGGGATCTCTGAATGATTATTTGTGAAAGGCTTTTTTTTTAATAGGTTTGGATTAAAGCTATTCTCACTTTTTAGTCCATTCCAACGCACCTATGAAACAAGTCTGAAAAATGCACTCAGAATTACAATGCAGTAATTTGTGACAGAGCTAAAAAAGATTCTCAGGTGACAAAAGAAGGGGGAAATAGGGAAAACACAAGTTCCCTGCTGGATAACTATTTCTAAGATATTTTCCCTCGGTGATCATGGCACAGACCTTGCTATTGCAGAGCAGGAACCTGCCTCCTAGAACAGCCACTATAAATATGACATCACAGTAATTAACCTTTCTTTAATTCCTCTGCATGAGTGACATTACAGTGGAAAGTCTAAGATAATGTGCTCATTAACTTTTCCATTCTTTGAAGCAGTAAACTGAAACACTCAAGCAGAAGTACTTGAAACAAGCTCCACTTGTCTCATTTTTTCCTGGATTATCTGCTCAGCATAAGAGACAGCTTGTTTCTCATGCATGAAGCAACAATAACCTGAAATGTTCTTTTCTGTACCTGTTTCACCCTGAAGCGGCTCATTCACTCACAGGGGGCTTTTGAGCAGACAGTGGAGCTGCAGCCATGACTAAGTGACAATAACGAGACCAGACAGTTTAAAACCTTGATATTGTTTCTGCCTCGTACCCAAGCTGGCACCCCACTGAGATCCTTCCACATTTGCCTCCCTTTGTGGTACTGCAAAAGGCACAGCTCATCAGAAACAACGGCATTAATGAGATTTCTATTGGGATTGCAATACATTTTTCTATTGGGACCATTTGGACACTACTATTTGCTTAATTATTCCTCTCCTAATTAATTCTGCTGGCAGTTGCAGATCTTCAGTTACGTAAATACTCTCCTGTGTTTGTTCAATTAAGTGGAAAGATTCCTGTAACCTAATATGTTAACATTAGGATAAAACAGCCTCATAACCTCCCCCCAATACAGAAAATCCTGGAGTTCTCTGAAGGAAAAGCCTCTCAAAGCTCCTTAGACCTCTTAATTTTTTCCCCTGTAGTTTCCCATGATTTTTAGAAGTATATTCCAAATATTTTTTTCTATTCTTCAGAGCTGGTAAAAGATATTAGACTACCAGTGAATAAAAAATTGTATTTCTTTGGAGAGCGACATGGCAAAGAGCTTTACTACAACTTTACTATACAAATGATACTACTTAAATCTTAAAAGGCTTAAGGAGTAAGAGTTCAGCACTCTGCTACATTATCCATCACCCACACACAGAGCTGGGGATGACAACAAAAGGTCCTGGTGCATTTTGTTTTCCTGGCTTCCATTCCAGTGGGGATGGAGAGTGGACTCTGTCCCCAACTGGGGACTCATTCACCCAATTCTTTGGAGGAGCCACTGTCAGTCCTGTCTCAGCAAATGGGGCCAAAATCCACTAAAGGAGACCCACAGAAAAATGGAATTTTTCCAGCAGGAAAAATAATTTAATTGTGCAAAAGGACAAACTCTCTGCAAGTGCCCACGTGGCCCATGTCACTGTTCCCTGACTGCTCCATTCCTGTGCTGACAGGACACTTCCCATGCCAAGTTTTCCTACCCAGACCCTTCCCACCTCCAACTTCAAGCTACTTCAGACTGGCACCTTTTTAAACAATCACAAATAACGTAGAAGGACATCCTCAGTAATTGCACGTCAGTGTTTCTGTGCTTTGCAGTGTGTGCACAGCAGCCTGATTGCTTTGGTTTATGGCCAGTGATTTACACTGAAAATTGCTTTTCAGGGCATGAAGGACATGCCAGCAGGTAAGCACTCAGCACTACAGGCAGAATTAGCTTTTAGGAGATGGCAATCTCATATTTAGGGATGTGTTTAGGACAGCCAGAGTTACACAGAGTGTTTCAGGAGGCAGAATTAGCTTTTAGGAAATGACAATCTCAAATTTAGGGATGTGTTTAGGACAGCCAGAGTTGCACAGAGTGTGTCAGGGGGCCAGGTGGTGGCTGCAATTCAGTTATAACCATGGATTTGGTATCTAAATGTTCTTATCAGGGAGGTCTGCCATTTCAGCAAGGTAAAAGTAGAACAAGTGTTTTAACTCCAGTGGATTTTGACAGTTCTCGTGATTATGCACTTCTAAAACAAACACCTCAGGGCACATGACAGGCTCTGCTCACAATGTCTGCATTGGCTCTCCCTTATCACAGACTTATTTAAGTTTCCAGTTGGAAGTCATCAGCTTGGAGAGAGCTGGTTTGGGGGTATTTTAATGAGCTGCTGACTTGGAACCCAATTCTAATACTCAGAAGGAGCAACAGCTGGTAAGCACCAGCCTTCAAGGCTACATGACACACATTACTTTTTCAGACTATAAACAGGATTATTGAGTGTTACAAAACAGAATTAGACTTTTCATTCTCTAGGACTGTAAAATTATTTCAGTGTGGATTAGCTCTAGGTTTTTCAAACATTATCAATGTTATCAATTCTATTCAATGCAAGAACTTCCAGCTGTGTTAATTAAGACAGCAATTAATACAAAATCATGCCAATTAACCAAAGAGCCTCACAAGATAAAGATGACTCTGACTTCTTTCCAAAAGACACATCCCAGTTAATATAAAACTCCTGTTTAATTGTTCAGCAATGAAGTGCCTCCCATGACTTGGCATTCCTGCTTATTTGGAGTTGTACAAAGATAACCACTCCACAGTAGGTTTGGCATGGATTTGACATTAGTAAACAATATATGTTAAATATTGAATAGAGATGCAGCAGATTGTACTCACAATCACAAAAAGAAAGCCTTGGGTTTTTATCTCACTAGTTCTGAAGCAGGAGAAAACTGTGATAGGAGAAGGATCAGGATCCTTACAACCAGATGGCAGTGAAAATATGGTGGTGGGTCAGATGGTTCAGAATGTCCTTTGGTCTGTCTTCACAAAGATGCAACCTTAGTTCCTAAATCCGGGTGTAGACACTTCCTTCCCCCACACCTAATCTGATCCCTGGTGTTCAGGACACCAAGAGAGCTTCTCTGCAGAGTTCCTTTGCACACCTTTTAACTTCTGCAACCACATTTTTCCTTCCCATTCCTCATGTTTGGAACACAGCAGGTTTCCAGTGCAGTGCAGAGCACAGGCTGGTGCCCTACATGCCAACTTCAGCCTTCCCCCAGAACACAAACCCCCTCTTGAACCTCTTCCCTCCACCCACATCAGCACACAATCCTCCCAACACATTTCAGCAGGAATGACAAAATTCAAACTCAGCTGGAAATTTTAAATTAGAAGGCTTATGGCAAACACCTGTATACTGTATTAAAACCTGCACCTTTCCTGGCAGCCTCATCTATGTGCCTGAGATACTCTGACTGGTGTACATCTAAATAAATACTGTACACCAGTCTGACTGGAGTACATCTAAATAAAATGAGCTCAAATTGGATTTGATCTCACCTATTACTTAACTTTTAAGTAATACAGAACCACAGAAGGGGCTGGGTTGGGAAGGACCTTAAATACCATCCAGTGCCACCCCCTGCCATGGGCAGGGACCCCTTCCACTATCCCAGGTTGCTCCAAGCCCTGTCCAGCCTGGCTTTGAACACTCCCAGGGATGGAGTGCTCCCACTCCCAGCTTCTCTGGGCACCCTGTGTCAGGGCCTTACCACCCTCACAAGGAAGAATTTTTTTCTAATATCTAATCTAAACCTCCTCTCTCTCAGTTTGAAGCCACTTCCCCCTATTCTGTACCTCTAGGCTCTTGTAAAAAGTCTCTCCTTTCTTGTAGGCTCCCTTCAGGTACTGAAAGGTCACAGTTCAATCACCCTGAGGCTTCTCTTCTCCAGGCTAAAGTATACTGATTTTGTTTAAGAGTGGAAGGGCTGAGGGAGGTGGATATAAGAAGACATTGGTGTGTTTTTCTAATTATATCAGCTGATTTTCTTTTTCCAAAGACATATCTCTAATTTTAGAAAATGTTGTCTCCCCCGTACATGCACTGGACATGTAGTCAGTGAATAAATAAGTACCTGGGCTTGCCTCATTCACTACTGAGGCAGAAGAGGCAAGGATCTTCCCTTGTGCTGTAAAACTTCAACCTGAAAACTGCAATTCAATACAGTTCTTCTTCCTTAAAGGAAAAAGAAGAAAACTCATTCATCTGATGACCAGGAAAGAGACCAGCAATTTGTGCTGGGATAAAACCATAGGAAACACTCAGATATATCCTGAATTGGAGCTCCTGCTGTCCCAATCATCAAAATGAAAACATGCATGCTCCCAAAAGTGCAGTTCTTCTCCAACCCCAAAATATGTCCTGTCTTACCCCATCTCCTCTGAAGAACAGAGGACAATCAGTGGTTAAAACAAGCATGGGTAAAATGTAGTAGCACTGCTATAAAACAAGCTTTAGCATAGTCTGCTGATAAATCTGCTGTAATACAAGATGTAAGAATAGCCCTTGTCCTAAAACCACTGAACAAGTGGATCTAAATCTTGTATAGAGTGAAGCTGAATTAGAAAACAACATTAACCACTTGAACTTGCCACCTGCCTCTGGCCCAGGCCCTGCCAGCTGCACCTCAGAGGCAGCAGAAGAGCCCTGTCTCATCCCTCAGACTCACCAAGTTAGCTCAGATCCCCAATTTAAGTCACAAAGCTGCTCTGGCTCACTGTGCCCACAGCAGGACACTCACATCATCCCTCTGGATGCAAAAGGCAGCTGTTCCCAATGGGGACAGGATTAGGGGAAGCTGCAAGTCAGGGGGAAACAAACATCCAATTCCAGCTTTATGTACCAAATGAACATTTCCATAGCAACCACTGACTCCATCAGCCCAATTTGCAGGGTTGGATTTGTATTTATTAAAGAAAAGAAGCATAAAATGTTAATTTGAGGCTGTTACAAAAGGGAAATACTCAGCCTGTTGCTGGAAAGTGCTGGGCCATAAATTAAGAACTACAGTAGATTAAAGTGTTTGTATTTGTGCATTTCTTTGGGGCTCTACATTCGTTCACTCGTGGGGATGTGATCTGTTCAAATACCTCTGCACTCAAAAATTTTTAAAAGTTGAATTTTAACTAAAAACTGTAAGAATAATTGAAAAGTAACAATGAATTAGCCTGATAGAGTTTGCAAGCATATATTCTCCCTCATTTTTCAAGGTTTGTTGTAATTATCCATCAGGAATGAATGTGCTCCACAGAGTTTAAAAATATTGGGGGTTGGACTTGATGCCTTCCAGAGGTCCCTTCCAACCATCTTCTCTAGAGCTAAAGGAGAGAACTGACTGGTTTGTATTTTGTCCAGCTATTTGCTAATTAAAATACATACTAATAACAACATATTAATCAAACTTCCATTGTCCCATACTTCAGTAACCACCATTAAAACAGGTGATTTACACATTAAATTTTAAAACACTTCAAGGCCATAAAATTTCTGGCAATCCAAGTATTACCAAACTTTATATTCCTAGAACTACAGATGATATGAGAGCAAAGCAAACTCTACAGATCAGATTCCACTCCCAGACAATCAGATGAAGGCAGGGAATCAAACCATCACAGCATCAATAAGTCTTCAGCTGACTTTCTGCCATTTATATGCAGCCAAAGGAAAAAGTCAGAGAGGGCAATGCAAAAAAGAGATAAAAATGAAGATTCCATAATTAGCTGATAATGCAGCTGAAATGAGATGCCACTAGCAACTGTTAGGTGTTTAGTTTTGCAATCTTCCCTTTTATCAGCAGCACAAAAGTCAGCATTTCAACAGCTGCTGTATTTTCTGTCTGAAACCTGGCTCCAGAAAGGATTGCAGGGCAATGATGGCTGTTTGCTGGGCTCCAGAACAACTGGTATAGAATCCTTGGAAGCTCTGGAGTAAGTGGGTAATGAGCACATCCCTGAAGGCTGTCTGGGACGTTTTAAAGCTTTTTCGCATGCTGCAGGAGAGAAGTTGGACTGTGAAATAGACTAGGACTGTGTTTGTGGCTGTCACTGTAAGAGGTGATATTGTAAATATTCTGTGTGTATTCTGAGTGTCAATGCCTCTTAATTTCAATGCCAGCAGTCATAAGGTTCAGTGGATCAACATCTTGTCCATTTATTTGTGAAATAAGCAGCTGGAACAACCCCTTGATTCTGATTGCTTCTCCAATAAGAAGGCTGGCAACCTGCTCATGCAAAAGATCTGCTCATTTCCAGTATTGGCACATTTTTGGGGCAGTCACTGGAGCTGTTATTTGTGGCTTGTCACCCTGGTCTGGGATGGCAGGATGAGCAGTAAATTGATTCAGGCTCCTGTTTATAAAATAAACTCTTACCAAAACTTAAATGGGGGGAGGCCTGATATGAAATAGTTACAGTACTTGTGATAAATGAACAAAATTACAAAACTGACGCTATCTTCTAAGGGGTCAAGGCTGGCACCTCTGCTTTTCCTACAGGACAATTTTCACTTTCTGATAATATTTTTTTTTAACTAACCAGCAGAAGAATAAGATAGAAATCAGGGACTTCAGATTGCAGAGGATGGGTCAGATAATCCTACTAATTATTTTCTAGATTAAGCAATAGGAAATGCTATTGAGATAAACAGCTCTCTGTTGTAGTGTGTTCTCTCTAGGTTTTATTAGCATGCCTAGTGTTTATTTGTAATTATATAATCCCTTTATGTTGTCCTCCCCCTACCTCCTGGAGTGGGGCAGATTCTCTATTTTGTATCCAGTGTTCTAAAATCAGACTTGCACCCTCATTGTTATTCAGCTCTGTTAAGTGTCAGTCCTGTTTGTTCCCCCTCCCCTCCCCAGCTGTCAATCCCCTCTATCCCTACCCTTTTCTCCAGAACCTTCCTTGCTCCTCCTGCCATTAGATGTCAATCCTTCCCTGAACCTGCCCTCTCTCCAGAAATTCCCCTGTCAATTTGGTATCCCTTAGAACCTTATTGGTTTACTCAAGTTATTCCGTTCCCTGGTGTCCCTCCACATAAAATACCCCTCCTCAGACCCCTCCCCAACCATACCCCTGTAGGTTTGCTGCCCTAAACCCTTCCTCCCAAGACATGTTATGAAAACCTCTGGAAGCCTCGAGTCTAGGTCTTGGGTGTCTTGGGATTTTGGTCTTGGGGAGGCTGTTATCAAATAAAATCACCCCAGTTCCACCCCGAGAGCCGTGCTGCTGTTCCTTTGTTCCCTGCTGGACCATCTCTGGTAGCTGGGATCAGCAGAGCTTGCCAGGGGCTCTGCTGTGCCCCTGTTGTCACCAAGCTGGGTCACTTTAACCTCAGCACAGCACGACAGCTGTTATAAATGAGAAGCTTGACTAGGCCAATATTCAAGCAGCAATCAATTTATTAATTAATATGGTAAAGTATGAGCAATACAGCGCTGGGTACAGTGGGGGAAGTTTTCCCTCCAACTGCACACCCATAGTTGAGGCTTACAGGTATTTATAGGGGTACTCATCAGCTTTCTCAGAAGTTTCTATTACCAATTTTTACATCACAATTCTATACACTATTGTGATTTAGTTTTTCTCAGGATGTATCCCAAAAGGAGTATCCCCTACTCCTCCCCAGATGCTGGTGGTCCGGTTTTTGAAAGAAGGAAGGAGTATCCCATCTGGTGAGGTCCAGATTCCAAATATGGGTCCACCTTTGATTGCAAGGACTATAAATCTCATAACAGTGATGCCCAGCTTCCCTTGGGCAAAACTATTAATCCTGGAGTTGATGTTCATTTTCCTTTCTCAAGCTGCTTTTCTCTGTTTTGTTAAGGTGTGAGATAAGCATGTTTCCTTTTTATATATTCTAAAGCTGTAGTTTCAAAGATCCTTACTATAGGCAATATTCTAAAATTATACTTCAGAAGGTTATTATTGCAAAACTCTTTAAGGCTTAGCTACAAACAGAAAGTTCCTGTCAAAAAGCAACATCCTTAAAGCTTTAATTCAAATGCTCCTAAATCAACTTAAGATCTATAAAGGTTAATTGCAAACAAAGGATAAGTTCAAAGGCCTTCTTCCATGCTTTACTTTCCTCAGTTATTGTCATAATTCATCTTTATAACTGTCCCATGGTCGGTTTCCACACATATTACAATCACTAATACACACACTGCCTGTATGTACCTGACACGAAACACAGCTTGGTATTTCACACAGCTCTCTTTTCTTTTCCCCTTAACAGCAGAGATTAGGAAGAACTTAAAAAAAAAAAAAAAACAGTAAAAAGGGAAACCAAGAAGGGCAGTTGGGCACAAAAGTCCACTGACAGCCTGCAGGAGCCTGACACCTCAGTTTTATTTGTTATTCTTAAAATATTCTCCTGCTGCCAAGGCTACAGAGTTGATGTGCTCTGTTTACAGCAGGAGAAGCCAGAGCCCAGGACAAGTGCAGCCCTGCCAGGCCTGGAGGTGAAGGCACTGCTTTGTTCCAGGGGCATTCAATGCCCGAATCCTCAGCGAAGGAAGAGAATCACCAATGGCTACGGCTGAATAAACACAAAGCACATTTCAATGGGCAGCTGAAGTGCCCAGGGAAGACAGACATTAACCACCCTCACACTCATCCTCGGGACACTCTTGTGTCCACATTTGACAGTTCTTCCCTTGAATGTTGTTTGGTTTGTTATAACTCAGAAGCTTAAAGTAACAGTGCCCAGTGTAGTTATTAAACCTCAAAACAGCCCTCTAACAATTGCTTAATTTATTTCCCACTGTCATGTCCCAAGACTTTTATCTTAGTTCAGAACAAAAGAATTCCAGCGTCCTGCCCACGTTAGACAGAGAGAGATTTTGAAAGGATATAAGGACAAGCATTATTTGTTGGGAGGTTATTTATGAAGAACAGGAAGTTCAGGGGAGATGGAAAGAAGTCAAATTGCTTTCCAAGAACAGAAAGAAAAGCTTTTTAAAACCTTTGTATAGTTTGCCACTTTATCTTTGCTTCTGTCCCAATACAAAAGATTTTCATTTGTGACTTTACCACAATTAGTTTTGTATCTAGAAAATAAAATGTCACTGTTCTCTAAAATGATAAAGCTGCAAAATCTAAAATTAAAAAAAAAAAAAACAAAAAAAAACAAAAAAAAACCAAACCAAAAGAAACAAAGTATTTGTCAATTCAACTGCAATATAGATAAAATGCTCCTGGCAGGTTCTGCCAGGGTGCAAAGGCTTCCAAACCAGCCTTGAAAGAGTCCTGTGCAGATTCATCACAGCAGAGAAGTTTAGCAGGACCTGAGCAAATACAAAGATCATCCTTTCAGAAATCAGACACAGGAAACAATTCCTTCAAAGCTCTCTGCTACAGTTTCAGTTCATGATCTACCAGAAGAAAAAAAAAGGTAAATCAGGCCTTTAAAACAGACTATCAAACCAATAGTGGAGTTTTCAAGAATGAGTAATTTTCTCTACTCTATGGGACTGAAGCAGATCCCACCATTGAAAGGAGCCTAGGAGCACAAATACAGAACAGGCAATTCCACCCTGTCAGGAAGAGGAGCTGCTCTTTCCACTCTCTGTGGTCATACAGTTTGTCTTTTCCAGACTGAGAAGTTGGAAATTTGTTGTTAAATTACACTTCTAACACATTTAGGAGCTCTAGATATTGCTTCAATAAAAACTATTTTTATTACATCTCCTTTCCTATATAAAAATTATTGTCTTTAAAATTAAGTTTAAAGCACTACTGCAATATAAAAGAAACGTTTTTTAAAAAATACTTTATCCCCCAGAATTCAAATAAGGTTATATAAATAGACACGCATTTGTTACCATACAGAATCTAAGAAGCCTTTTGTCTCAGTTATTGTCTAATTTTTTTTTCTTTTGGTGTAAAATGCTGACACATTTGGTAGGTGCCAACAGGTTGAGTAATCCAACTCTTTTCACTACCCACCATTCCCTTCACACCATGAAGACTGCTTTTTGTCAAAATAAATGAGGCTATTCCATATGACAACACATTTTCCCCCACTAACTCCAACAGCTGTAACCTGAAAACAGAAAAAAATACTTAACTGCCAACTTAACCTCAAAACTTTTTATTCATTTAGAATTTAAAACAGTGACTGCACCTCTTGTTTTTATGCTTTTTTCTCCCTAATGTTCTTGTCAGTACAAAACACATACAATGCATGCTTAGAACCTGGTATGTTCCCAGTTAAATCAAAGAACATGGCAGCATCCAAGCATCCACAATTACCTGCATTGAGACATAAATGGATCATCATTTATCAGTCACTTTGCTTATGCAAAGGTATTGAAGGAGTGTGTGCAGAAGGTGTCTAGGAGATAAAAATCTATGTGGATCTAAGGCAGAAAACATGCTTTTAACCTAAAAAAAAAATCAAACCTCACAGCTGCCTTTGGGAAACGACAGCACATCAAATTCAGCTTTGCTTTCGCTTACATCATCTCTCTTGGAAAGGCTGTAGATGTTGGGGGGGGTTTTCTTCAAATTTAAGCTTTTTCTAAAACTGGGCTAGGAAAAAACTGAGACTGCTCTTTGAGTAGAATTTCCTAGAGGAAACAACTTCATGTGAGAAGCCTGTGAAGATGATGTTGAAATCAATGGCTTCCCTTCGTGCTGTGCCCTTTCCCTCCACCATGACTGCACTTCATTTACCGGTATTGACAGCACAGAGGAGAGCCAAGATAAGAGAAGGAATTTAAAAAGCTGTGATGGTTTCTATGCCATTACTTCAAGTGCCACATGCAAACCTAAGCTAACAGCCCTCTCTACACACAGAGGAACTAAAATAAGATCTTGCACCCTGCATGTCAGGTAGGAGTGAATGTATTTGTGAAAATTACTGTAGAACAGGTACTGCATCACAAGTGGCAAAAATTCCTTCCCGGGAAGATTCCAGCAGGGAGAAGGTTGCAGACACTTGAATTTGGTTTTCAGGTACTGTGCAGTTCGTTGGCATCTGACCCAAGGGCACAGCTCCCACACACAAATACTTTGGAATATCTAAGCATGGGAATAAGTGCTCTGGCTTGCTAAAGAACTCAGTGTTCAGTGGCTTGCAGTGGGGGGTGTTCTTAGGGTGCACTCAGAAATAAACCAAAATTAGGCCCATTATGGCTTTGGGGGTTAGTGTTTCTTGGTGTTTGTTTTGTTCTTTCGGGGGTGGCTTTTTAAAGATGTGTAGAGAAGTTCTAGTGGTAAGCACTTTACATTATTAGACCACACTAGTTGTCTTACCACTGAGCACAATGAAAAATTTATTATTTTTATCCGGCATTATTGGTGATTCAAGATGTGACAACACAAATATCGTAGCCTTACAAAAACAATGTGGGTTTTTTTCACATTCAGGTGAAACAAACCCCCACAAATATTCTATTTATAGAAATGAATGATAAGTTCAACATTTGCACACTTGTTTTTAAAAAATCAAAGGGGCAAAGGACTAACTTTCAACTGATACTCCCCATTCTAAAAAGAAAAAAGTTACCAAAGGACAAATGTAACGCTGACCATTAAACAAAGTAAAGGTTCCACCTTTCTTCAGATAAGCACTGGAAACACCACACATAATCAATCTGCCAGTGAGCTTATTCTTTGGGAAGGAGACTCCTCATTCCCCAAGGGTGCCATGGCCTGCTGTGTGCCCACAGGTCAGTGTTCTCACCTGCCTCACAGCCTGGCAGCTGAGCAACAGGGCTTCTGGCTTTGGGTAAGGCAATGTTTGAAATACAGAGGCAAACAAGGCTGCAGGATATGAAACACCATAAAGCTAAGTTCAGGAACTTGTCAGACACAGCAGGTCAAGTTACTGAGCAGGACAAAGGGTTCTGAGCTTAAGAACCTGGCTTGAAAGAGACACCACGTGTGTCTTACCTGGAACTCAGCTGCTGGTATGGGACATTGGACTTAGTCACCAAAGCAGAGCCTGCCTGCCACCACACTCTCAAATGAACTTGAGAGCTGGGCTGGAGATGGAAGGAGGGGTGAACAATTAACCATTTGCTTAGCAAATGAGAATTGAATTTAAACAATTTTTTTGCCTTTTCCTCTGTTCCAAAACACAGAGTAATAGAGAGGAGATTCAGAGATCCCTTTCTTCCATTGTGGTATTATGCAGCTGTTTTAGATACCTGGAAGGTGGGGCCAGAGTTCAGGTCCTCAGTTTTTGTGAATTACATTCACTGCTCAACCTCTTTCCGATTCCTTAGGGTGCCCCAGGCTGCCTGGCAGGATGCTCACTCCAGCCCAGCATCCACACTGACACCAGCATTAGCCACTTCTGATTGTGCAGCCACAGCTCAGCACCATTTGATGCAGCTCTCCAGCTCTCCTGTCCCCCTCTACTCCAGCCTCACTAATCAAAATGGATGTTGGCAAACTGCAGTAAATGCCAATGAAATTTCTTCAGTGTCTCCTAAGTCCGCTTGAAAACTGTGTACGTGGAAATTCAGACGTTTCACTGAGCTGCACTGCACAGCTGACCCTGCAGCACAGCTTTTGAGAAATGCAAAGGAAAACAAAATACAGAACCTTCTCCTGGCATAAACAGGTCACAGCTAAATGATTGAACAGAAAATGTTTGGTTTAACCAAGTTCTACTGCACAAACCAGAGTGAAAGCATCAGGACATCACCTTATGTGGTGGGGAGGGAAAAACATATTAAAAATAAAAGCAGAGGAAGTGCCACAAATGCTTCCAGTGCGCCGAGCATCTCTGCAATTGGCCAGGAGAGCTGCTGCTGCACAAACTCTGCCTGCTCCTGCCCACAGAGTAAGCCCTGCTCCCTGTTACAGCAGGCTGAAGCACAGCACGGCAAGCTGTCCCCAGCTGCTATCCCTGATGGCCATCCCCACTCAAGCTAACAACAGTAACAGGTTTGCCCAAGATCCTAAAAATCCCTCAAATTGAGCTGTGTGTGGGTGGAAAATTGTAGTCCACAAACGTTTCATGCTAAGCCCAGCAAACTTGTCTTCTGTAACTTCTGGTTTCCAAAGCAACAGAACATGGTTCAAATCCCTGCTGGGGTATTGTCCGATAAAAATCCCTTTCAAGTGCGTCATCACTGTAAGAAGGAAAGCAGGGAAACAAAGGTGAGGCAATTTCAAAAGGTACTAAACTCAAGGCAGAAAGTAAATTAAACCCCCTCCTCAAAGAAAACAAGCCTTGATTTTACAACTAAAATACCTTTACAGGGGATTATTTTCAATTTTTAAATAAGAAAAGTTTTCCCTTTTGTGGGACCCGTGTATTAAAATCAACACAGACAAAACTGTACCTGAGTGTCTAAAAGTCTCACCTGTCCCAGGTGTAACTCTTTGTATTGGAAATCAAAGGTGTGCCATAGCCTGGGGAAAAGTGCTGTAAAAATACCTGCTGCTTTAAGATATGAAATGGAAAAGCTAACATCCTACCTCTTCAGCTCCTACTCTAATGCAAAGCAATGTTGAATTTGGAACAAACCCCAGAAACTTAATAAAATTACCAGCTTTAATGTCCTGACAACTGATATGCTGGAGCAAGCCCTGAAGGGCCCATGGGATTCAGTAATACACTTTGATCATATAAAGGGGTAGCAAAGTGAATTATCCCAAATAGCAGGCCAAGCTCCTGAGAAAATTCCCAACATATAATTAAAAAGACTGAATTAATAAGGATGTTGAATTAACTCAGGTCCATCAATAAAACAACTCTAACAGCTTTAGGTATCATCTTCAAAACCAGCATGTGGAAGTGTTCAGCAGAAAGTCAGACTTAAATAGCCAGCACTAGAACGTGATTTATTTGTGGTGAATAGGAAATTTATTCTGCAATTACAAAAATTAACTGGCCAAGATGTCACAAGTCCCTTATCACAGGAATCACACATGGAAATTACAGGATGTGCCTTTTTTAGGAATTGCAACAATACACAAGAGGTATATAATAAATAAGAGCATGTACAAACAGGTTGCCAATAAAACTGAATTCTGTAGTTCTGGTTTGAAGAGTATTCTCACTCCTCAGTCACATCACAAAGTTTTATTCCTACAAAAAGGCACAGTAAAATGGCTATAGCAGCCAGGCTAGGGCCAGATTTGACTGCTTCAAGCTTTAGAAGCCTCTTGGGAAACCGGGACACTTGCTCAGTTTGTAAACCCACTCCAAACTCTGTGTTTCTATTTGGGTACTGTTGTACTCAGTCCAGCTGGATTAAAGCTAAGCAGAGAAATGCCTTCTGAACATAGCAAAGCCATAGCCTCAGGCTCCCTGGACCTGTAGGGAGCATGTCCTCACTCCCTAGCTGAACAAGCTATTTTTAGATTACACAAAATGGATATCAACAGACCTGCTGTAATCAAACACTGGTTAAAAACAGCACCTGTCTTCAGCAAAGAGATGGCTCGTGATGGCTCCCACAAATGTTCCTAAAATGCTGTGCTGCCCTAGTCAGTTTTCCAAAGGTTCTTCATGCATCAAGGTCTTGGGATGTGCACATGTCAGAGTGACATCAGGTGAAGAAGGAGAAGAAAACACTGTTACATAACAGAGAGCTGGCTTTTGAATCTGGACGCAACTGGTCTCTCGTTTGGCATCTTTCTATTGTCACCATCTTTCACAGCCACCAGCTTAGACTCCAAGGTCTGGAAGCACACGGTGCCAGCATGACACACAGCACAGTGCAACACTCAACTCAGTGGCGGTGTGGCACACGCCACCAGTGTGACACTGTGCAGCACTAGAGTCACATGCAAAACACTGCCAGTGTGACAGAGCTGGGACACAGAGCGGGGTGGGGGGTCTCTGTGTGCAGCTGACACATGCCAGCTGAGGTGCAGAAAACCACAGTTGTCTGTGCAAACAAGTGAGTTCTTTATCCTGCGTGAACACAGACCTTGGACACGAACAGTTGGCTGAAAGGCAGGGGCATTGCTTTACCCCCAAAATGGTGCAGGCATGGTGCAGATGTGTAGGAAGGCCTGCCTGGAATGCTGAGCTTGGGCACAGAAAGTCAAAGCTCGATAAGCACAGCTCTGTCAAAAAATGCCATGAAAGGGCAGAAGGAGTGGGGCGATATTAAACGCCGTGTTCAATTTGGCTGCACCAGCTCCCTCCATCCAGCTCGGTCTGTGCAACACCAACCGCCTCATGCAGGAGTTTGCACCGCCCTGAGGAAAACCGGCCATGGAGCGGGGCTGGGACTGTGACACCTCCGGGAAACCGGCCATGGAGCTGGGCTGGGGCTGTCAGTTCTCAGGGAACTCACCATGGCAGCCACCTCCCGAGATTTTGAAGTACTTGTTTCTTGGTTTAATGCCCTTCCAAGATCAATCTAGCATCTTTGCATATGAGCCTGACATACAAGGGTATTTAAAATTGAGTCTGATCCAATCATCAAAGACAATGGATGTTACCTCTAAACTTACCTTTTCATGATTGTCAAACAATATGGAACTTTTCTTATGTCTGACTTAAAATATCCAGAATGCAAAATTCATTCTCAAGACAGGAAAAAAGAAAAGAATGAAAATAGGATATAGGCAGTCTTCAAAAGGCACAGAGAAGAAAATAAACATTAGAAAACCTTAGAAAAATTAGGTTTTCTTCTTCATCTTCTCAGTATGTGTTGTTTGAACATTGGTTGTCTTACTTGTCCCTCGCAAAACAAGGCATGTTACAGCTTTATTGTCTCAGTGCTG
Organism: Ammospiza nelsoni; assembly: GCF_027579445.1. Taxonomy (NCBI): domain Eukaryota; kingdom Metazoa; phylum Chordata; class Aves; order Passeriformes; family Passerellidae; genus Ammospiza; species Ammospiza nelsoni. The sequence continues at coordinate 17,493,884 of NC_080643.1, read as the reverse complement.
CATTTCCCCAATCGCTGACTTGCCATTTAGGCTCTGCTTTTTTGGAAATATACAACAAGGGACTCTCTATGGAAGAGAGTTGCACAAGCCTCTGGATTCCTGACCGTTCACCTCTGCCAATGCTCACAGTATTCTCCTAACACACCTGAGCTTCCTGTCTTTCAGAGAGAGAAAGATTCAGCTAAAGTCAAGCAAACAGGGCAGGGCAGATGGAAACCTTCCCTTGAGATGCTTTTGGGAAGGCCTGCAAGCACCCTGCCTTCCCTTGGCACAGAGGTGGTCACCTCAATGCATGGCGTTGCCTGACTTGCCCGAGGTGCCCCTCTATTCCAGAAGGACTTTTGCCCGCTTCATCACTTGTCTGTCCCTCCAGTTCCAGGGCCTCAAACCTGCTCTGTAAGGCACTAAACCTTTTAGTCAGCTGTAAGTTTTCAGAATAAGGCACTGACTGTGGCTCGAACTAGTTTTTTTAGTCAGGTTTACAATATATATTGAGAAAAAGAAGGAGCAGAGAAGGTGTGGAAAATGCATATTATATGATTGGCTTTTCGCAAATATTAAAATTAATACTATATGTGTGATGTTGGAAAGTTATGTTGTATTCATCCTTTTTTGTAGTGCTATGCTAATCTTTTAAAGTAGTGTGGTGAATATAGTTTTAGGCTACAGAAACTCTGTGATGTAAGATACTTTTTCTAAATAGCTCATGGAGAGATAACAGTAACAAGACACCAAAACTCTGAGAAAAGAAATATTGCCTCCTTATCGGGAAGAACCAGACTTTGAGGGACCAAGACAATTGATTTACAAGATGAAGGAGGGGTTGACAAGAACAAGAAAACACCCATTGTTTGAAAAGAATTTTGGCATCATGTATGAGATATATGAATATGCAACAGGCTATTACTTTTAAGGGTTAATCCTTTGTTAGCAAAGTGTCTTCTGAGGCAGAGCAGAGCACCCAGACATCTGCAATTCTTTGCTTTTTTAATTGCCCTTTATCATCCTACCTCTAATTGTCCAAATTATTTTTTCTCTAATTTTTATTCTTGTTTTTATAACTAATTTATTACTATTAAACTTTTAAAATTTTAAAGCAAGTGAAATTCTGCATCCTTTGTGTCCACTATCAGTGGGAATCCCTCTTCCCAAGCTTTGTCAACCCCCCTCTGGGTTTGAGATCAGTGAAACGTGCCCAGCCTGGAGTCTTGGAAGACAATTCTAGCAACAAGTACTTTGCTTTTCTAACCCCTGGCCATCACTTCGAGCTTGTAGGCTGCTATGTGTGTCACAGGTTAAACGTCTCTTCCTGTTGATCAGGCTTGGAAGTGTGTAAAGCCCAGGCATGACAGGACATGTTTTCTTCAGGAAATGGGACGTAGGGCCCAGTTTGCAACGGGTCCGGGCCCGCGCCTTCCAGAGCGCCAGAAGGTTCGCGGCGCCGTTGCAGGGCTCAGGGCGCCGCCTTGTGGGCGAGAGCCGCCATGACAGCGCGGGCGCCGCGCGGCGGGGCCGGAGGGCGGGAAGGGGCGGGCGGGTGTGAGGGGCGGGGCGGTTCGTGCCCAGAGCCGAGCCCGCGCTGTTCCTGGGCGCATTCCCGGCTCGGTGTTGGGAGCGTGCAGCCGCTGCTCGGGCTCTGGGAGAAGCGTGCGGCCGCTGCGGGGTCCCAGCCCTCAGAGCTGGCTGCCGGCCGAGGCTGCAGTGCCAGAGCTGCCGTGCGCCGTGGCAGTGCCAGAGTCCCTGGCAGAGCCGGGCTGGCACTGCCAGCTCCTGAGGGAAGCCCGGCCATGGCAGCGCCGGGCTGGCAGTGCCGACAGCTGAGGGGAGCCCGGCCATGGCAGCGCCGGGCTGGCAGTGCCGACAGCTGAGGGGAGCCCGGCCATGGCAGCGCCGGGCTGGCAGTGCCGACAGCTGAGGGGAGCCCGGCCATGGCAGCGCCGGGGCCGCTCCTGCCCCGCGGCCGCCCGAAGGAGCGACCTCTGGGACCTGCCGGCAGACTGGCACTGCTTGGCCCTCTTCAGTAGATCGACGGAGTGGCAGCACAGATAGCAAAATATTAAAATATCTGATTTAAAACACCGGAGGGAAACCATAGAATTGAAAAGAAAATGAAGGTGTACCAAAATACTCAGGGCATGAATGGGAAAACTGAAAAGATACAGATTCTAATTATTTATATAATCTCAACTATATCATCAGAAACATGAGGGTGAAAATACCTTCTAAAAGTTTTGACAATATAATGGTTCAGCTGTGTAGTTTTGCTAGTACATTAAAGTCTTAAAAAGCAGTCATGTATTCCTTTGTCCAGTGCTATGAATTTAATAATGGGATTTGTTACAGTTGTCCCTCAAATACCCCTCATAAAGAGAGTTGAGTGCTTAGATTCGATGGAAGCCATCAGTTAGTAAATGTAGTGTTGTGGTTTTTAGTAGTTCTGTAGAAAGTAGTTAGTAAAAGAAGTCATTGCTTTGCCAATGGAACCTGATCCCTGATATATTCAAGCTGGTTCAATGGAAAGGCAAATTTTAGTAATAGGCTATTGGAAAACATGACTTTTCTGCTGGTAGCAGGTACAAACACATTGCTTTTACTGGTAGAAACTGAAGCAACTTGAGATGCCTGCTCCTTCTTCTCCACCTATGTTTAAAGGAGATCCATGCAGGTTAAAACATGAACCAAACCTCGAGGCTCTGGGCCTGTCCTGCTGGCTCACCTGCCTCACCCAACAATCAGCAGAGGAACAGCAAGAGGACACTGCAGTGTTCCTCAACGCAATCATGGGAGCAGAAGGTGGGCAGGAGCAGGGCTCACATAGACAGAGACGATCAGCATTTCAAAGCAACCACATCATTCAAGGGACAGGGACTGACTGCTGACAGCTGCCCTGTGAAACAGCAAGCAGGAGGGCGCTGGTGCCAGGGAGCCAGGTGAGGGCAAAGCAGCCCTCTGACAGCCTGGCCCAGGGGCTCTTGTGGCAGCAGGCAGCGTGGGGATCAGAGCAGAGGCAGGGGGAGGCAGGAGCTGCTCGGCCATGCCGGGGCTGGGAGCCTCCTTCCTGCCCAAGTGGAGCCCAGCTGGGCCAGGGGGCAGCTCCTGGGACAGCCGTGCCCACAATGGCCCCTGCTCTGCAAGGCCTCCAGCCCTGCCCATCAGCCAGGCAGGGACAGAGCAGCCCTGGGGCCAAGGCTGCTGCAAGCTCTGAGCCCCACAGAGCTGCTCGTGCCCCGTGCCATTGGCTCTGTCCCCTGTAGCCTGCATGCTGTGTCGCCGTGCCGAGGCTGAGCCCTGTGCCTCCCCAGGCCCTGGCCACTGCTCCTGTGCTGCTCCTGCACAGCCCAGAGCACCCACGGGCCCTGCTCAGGCCTCACGCAGACCAGAACCAGCTGGGGCTGTGACAGCTCTGCTGCTCTGGGCCCAGCCCTCGGACAAAGCACCCGCCTGTCCCTGGGCTGGGGGCAGTGCCCAGGCTGGGCTTGGCAGAGCCCGTCCGCTCCTGGAGGGCTGGGGGCACTGCTCTGGCCTGGCCTGGCCCGGCCCTGGGCTCCCTTGGCATTCCTGCTTGCCCTTGCATCCACCAGGGATGGGCTGCAGCTCAATGGCCCCGGCCTGGCCGCACACTCAGGCCTGGAGCCTTCCCGTGGCTCCCCAGGGCACGAGAGCCTCAGCCCCAGCTCCCAAACACGGCCTAACAGGCTTTGCTGATATTGATCCCTGTCAGAGCTTTGAAAGCATTTTCAAAGTAACCTTGTTTGGCAACACTTTCAAGGAACAAACGGGACTCGCTTCTAATCGGTAAAAACTTTATTGGTTTGCTTGCACTTCCTATAGGGTATCCTAATGCTTCCTTTGGCGTTCCAGAAAATAATGAAAATCTAACAAATTCTAAAGAGAAGTTCCTGAATCCACTATGAGGAGAAGTCTCTACATTCACTGTCCTTACATACAGTTAAGAAGCTGCTCCTGTAACACACAAAGATGGAGTGGTTTACCTGACTGGACCACACAACATGATGTTTTATACACACCGCTACACTACAAAACTTCTCGTCCCTGTTCATTACAAATTTGAAGCTCTTCTCGAGGTCCTGACTTATTTTTGCAAGCACATTCATACCTGCAATCCCTCCCCATGCTCAGCTTTCACCTAGACTTACCAGGGAACAGATGTTCCATACTCACCTCAAGCAATAATCTACGTCTGTCTTCCTAACCCTCTTTTTCTTCACTGACTTCTGCTAATCTACAAAATAACTGCGGACCCTCTGCACAAAAGAAACATCCAATTAATAGCCTTAAACACTTGTGATTGTGCTGCTGCTTCTAACAATCATGTCCAACGCAGCACTAAAATCAGAAATCAATTCTCACACCCTTCCTATTCTCCTGCCCCCACCACACCTTGGCTCCAGCAGAAATGTTCCCTACTGCAGCCTGGTGTGCTAAGAACAATCAAAGGCAGCAGCACTTTCCCTCAACATGCTGCAATCTGAATTGCACTGAAATTGCAGCTGTTGCATTAGAAGCTCAGCACCAGCACCCCCAGAACTGAGGCCTGAGCTCTCCATTTCAACACACCCTGTGAATCAGGCTGCCTGGAAGATTGCAGGCTGGGAACTGTGTGAACACAGCAGTGCATTTCAGCAGAGTTATGGAATCAATCTCATGGAAGGCACATCCTTTAAGCTTGTCTTAATATTCTATTCTACAAAATCTAACCAGCAATTGTTTTGGTGGCCTGTGCAGGTTTTGGGGACTGTGCATGTTTCCTTTGGATGTTGTTTTCTTTGTTTCTAAATACAAAATTCACTGGATTCAGAAGACAAAGCCCCAGATTCATTAGGACAAAGAACCACAGGGACATATGTGGCTGACAAGAACACTCAACATTCCTAACGGTAACACCAGAAAGAGAGGAAAAAGACAAAGATGATTTAAATACCTGAAAGGATCCAAAATGTCTATGTAAGCTGTCAAGTGACTAAGTTTTTGGTAAACTCTAAAAGTCCAGATTCCTATTGGGTAATTGTCTGAAAGAAAAGAAAGCCAGAAATCTGCTTGACCTTCATTTTGCCAGGACTTTCTCACAGGATTCTGCCACAACTTGGATCACAAGTGAGGGTGGCAAATTTTGACTAGAAACTTGGATAACTAGGCAGCGTTTTTTCAACCTCACTGAATTACAGGAAGGGTTTAAAAGGAAAAAAAAAATATTAAACATGGTAAAGAAATTCTGTCATACCTCTAAGGCGTTCATCATCTTTGGAGAAGAAAAAAAAAACTCTAGCACTTCCTGTGCGTGGTAAATAAAAGAAACCTAGAAAAGGAAAAAAGGGATTTGAGCATCCTAAATTGTACTATCAAATTCCATGAACACAAGTTAAACCTGTAGTGCTTCAGAGAAATGGCATCCATTGAAAAGCTTTATTCCCTAGGAACCCAACAGAGCTTTTTATTTTACAAAACCCTCTTTTAAAGAGAAAACTGACTGTGTCTTGGGCTTTTGGCCAAACTCAGTTTGGAGTTGGTCAAAGCAAAATGACCCTGTTAGTTTCTTGTGCTCTACTCTTTCTTTCCATATTCACATTCACATCCAATGGGCTGCTGGGAGTTTTGACTCTGTGCAGCACACACGGTTTTCCAAGACGACTTTCATTGCTCAGAGGTGTGCAATGTCACTTTCCCATTCCCTGAGTGCTGCTATTAATATTCCCACAGCATCCAACTACTACAGCCAAGTAGACAGCAAAGAGAAATGCAACTTGCATTTCTTGGTCCTGTTCCATTTCTGTCATCTCAGGCTCATCGTCACCCTCAGAACTGCTGTCCTGGAAACATGGATCCTCTTGCCACGTGGCTTTTACCGGCTTTATTGTCCCAAGCGCGTGAGGCTCTGCAATGACAGCACCAATAGAGAATAAAAGCCAAAACCAGATTATTCCTCTACTCGTCAGGAAAAATTCCTCCTTTCACGTGAAATACTTACAGTGGAGAAGAGAGATTTAGGAAGGACAGAATCTGACCCTGCCAGATTTTCTAAGCTACATCTCTGCTCCAGTATTTTCCAGTTTGTTCCAGGAATCCCTTATGTATTCTTAAACATATCTCATTGCATTCAGAAGACACTGAATACCTTCTCAGTTCAGCACAAGTCTGGGGGGCTCGTTGCTTTGTGCTGTTGCATTGGGTTTTTTAATATTTTGGATAACTTCACGGGGTTTCTTTTCTCTCCTACATGACTGGGACTAGAGTCAATGTTGTTTCATCTTCATTTCAGACGGCCTCATTTTATCTAAGTTTAGGACACCCCAATGATCATGTGTCATTCCATTTCCTTTTTCTAAAGGTCCAAGAGTAGAATTCAGTAACAAACAGAATATTCATGGATCTTGGGGGCAGCTCTCGGACTTTGCTCCTCCCCCTACATTAACGCACATTTCCTTAAAAGCCTTGTGAGGTCCTATGAAACTTGATATGACTGGTGTGTCACCTTTTTCCCTGTTTGAGGAATTCAGGGCATGAGAACAAGCTTTTTCACCACTCAGCAAAAACCCCAATGCCTTCTCAAAGCGTGCCTTTCAGAATTCCTGAGATGCAAGCATGAGGCACCTCTCATTAATCTACCACAGCCCTGGCAAGCAGAAATGAAGATCAAAATGCTTCTGCCTAATTACTGACTTCTGTTGCTGAAAATCCCCTGCATCCTGACCTTCTTTACACCATATTGCCCTACAGTGCCTGCCAGAAGCTCTTCCTTAGCAATGGCACTGTTAGAAGGGTTCTGCTGTTACCTTCTTTGATGCCCAACTCCTCCGTGCCTCCAAAGAAGGAAAACTTGAAAGAACTCATCTCCTGAGCTGCGTCGTTCTCAGGCAAAGGTCCCAAATGGTCATCTGGGGCAGAGTGCTGTGCATCCTCTTTGTCCCAGGGTTTTTCCTCAGTCTGTTCTGGTTTGTTCTTTGAAGGTCTTTCAAAGAAGAAACCAGAATAGACGGAGGAAATACCGTCTATTCTGGTTTGTTCTTTGAAAGGCCTCTTTCAAATCCGCAGCAATGCTGTAGTTGTCTTCAGACACTTGAGGCAGTGTCTCACTCTCTTTCTTCTTATTTTGGCTCTACTGAAATGAGATTGTTCAAGGATAGCAACACAGCACACGTCCTTTTCAGACACAGCTTCCCTAAGAGCCACCTTGCTCTGAATGTCTCCCTAAGCATATCCAAGCCCATTAAGGAGTGGTTCATAATCAAGGGTAAGCACTGGGGAAACATCTGTGGTTGGAGTGTAAAGGCAGGACCAAGAGTCCTTTTTAATTAGCCACATCCTTAACTGACGTTTCACTGACTACACGGTTACACAGAAATGAAGGTATTTAGCCCAGACTTCTTCCTGCCAGTAGAAACATCAAGAGCTAATCGGGTTTGCTTACAGAGCTGCACATCTCAGGGTCCCTGCACTGACCGTTCTCACCTTCACTTCCGGCAAGGAACACACGGCCTAGAAAGAAAAGATGACTGCGCTACGTGCTGCTGTTGGAGGTCCCAGTTGAGGTCCGACGTCGCTGGTGGGAGCGGCTGCTCCTGCGCGATGTCTCCGACCACGTCCCCCTACGCCTGGGCCTCTCAGCTCTGGCTGCTGTCGTCCTGCTCCTGTCCTGGCGACTCCTGGACCGCACAGTTTGAGCCGAGGCCCGGCGCTGCTGGCGGGAGCGGCTGCGTCTGGGGGCCGTCCCCGATGATGTGTCCCTTCGCCTGGGCCTCTCAGCTCTTGGCCTTGTCCTGCTGCTGCTGCCACGGCGACTCCTGGAGCGGACAGGTGGACTCTGGGCCCAGCCTTGCTGGCGGGAGCGCCTGCGTCTGGGGGATGGCCCTGACCATGTCCCCCTACGCCTGGGCCTCTCAGTGCTTGGCCCTGTCCCACTGCTCCTGTCACAGACACTCCTGGAGCGGACAGGTGGACCCTGGGCCCAGATTTGCTGACGGGAGCGCCTGCGTCTGGGGGATGGCCCAGGCCATGTCCCCCTACGCCTGAGCCTCTCAGTGCTTGGCCCTGTCCCACTGTTCCTGTCATGGCAGCTCCTGGAGCAGACGGGTGGACTCTGGGCCCAGCCTTGCTGGCGGGAGCGCCTGCGTCTGGGGGATGGCCCTGGCCACGTCCCCCTACGCCTGAGCCTCTCAGTGCTTGGCCCTGTCCCTCTGTTCCTGTCATGGCAGCTCCTGGAGCGGACGGGTGGACTCTGGGCCCAGCCTTGCTGGTTGGAGCACTTGCGTCTGGGGGATGTCCGTGATGGTGTCTCCCTTCGCCTGGGCCTCTCAGCCCTTGGCCCTGTCCCGCTGCTCCTGTCACAGCGGCTCCTGGAGCGGACAGGTGGACTCTGGGCACGACTTTGCCGGCGAGAGCAGCTTCGCCTGCGGCTGGGCCCAGCACGTCTGGCACGGACCCTGTCCTCAGGGTCAGGGGACGTGCTGCGTGTTGCCCTTGATCTGCTTATGCTGCTGGTGTCCAGTGAGGAAGATGGCAGCGCCTGCTGCCATGCTGCGTGGTGGGGCCTGCTGTGGCTGCCCGTCTCTGGAGATGGAGACGGGGAAACCAGCACCAATGGCACAGGGCTGTGGGAGCTGGGGCTGATGGCCTCAGATTCTGACCAGCCATGAGCAGATTGTAGTCCTGACTGTCTGGCCGGCCTGGGGCCATTGAGCTCTGTCTCATCCCTGGCGGCTGTAAGGGCAAGCAGGAATGTCAAAGATCGCCCAGGCCCCGGCTAGGCCAGGCCAGATCAGTGCCCCCAGCCCTCCAGCAGTGGATGCTGCGCTCTGCCAAGCCCGGCCTGGGCACTGCCCCCAGCCCAGGGACACCGGGGACTTTGACTCATACATGTTCCGAGCCCAGCACAGCTGTCACACTCCCATCTCTGTGTGCTGTTCCTCAGGCCAGAGCAGCGCCGGTGGGTGCCTTCAGCAGCACAGGAGGAGCACAGGAGCAATTGCCAGGGCCTGGGGAGGCAAACAGGCTCATAGCACTGAGAACAAAGTGTACCAGCACGTGGTTGTCTGGCCAAGCACTTCCGGTTTTCCCGCTTTGAGCCCTTGCCGAGACACAGGTTCCCTGCAGAGCCCCAGGTGCAGCTTCCCAACTTACCCCCGTTCCTCTGCCTCCTCCCTGCCCCCAGGGTAAAGGCAATCCCTGGCGTTGCACTGGCTGTGCCTCACTCCTAGATCTGCGAAGGCATCGTTGTCCTCCCATGTTGGGTCTCTGATGGAGAAAGGAAGATATGAAGAATTTCTGCTGCACTACCCTCATGGAGATCCAAGGTGTCCCAGCTCTTTCTCCAGAGCTTTTCCAAGTTGGGGGTGAAGCTGAAGCCCAGACTGATGGGACAGGACAGGGCCTGGGCTCCTGGGGCAGGGCCTGGCACAGCACAGCACTTGCACCCTCCTGCCTGGTGGGCCAGGCAGAAGGACACCAACCTGAAGGGGACTCGGATCCCCAAGATGAGCATTTCAAAAGGGAATTCCTCACTATCTCTGCACAGGGGGCACTGGAAATACAAAGCACCAGCGCACAAGGCCTGTCCCTGCAGGGCAAACACAGGCAGGCTGAGCGAGGCCCTGCTGCTGCTGCTGCTGAGCACCTGCTGTGCCCCGGGGCTGAGGGGAGGGCTCCTACCTGGATGCAGTCCCTGTGGAACCAGGCCCTTTTGCACGTTGGGCACACCAGGGTTGTGAAGGTCTTTCTGTCCTCCACAGGCTCCAGGCAGATGAGGCAGACGGTGTCCGGCTCAGGAGTGGCCTCCACCTCCTGCTCTGGACGGTGCTCAGGGCAGAAGGACCTGGAGGAAAATGGATGGGGAAAGTGAGAAATGCTGGATCATTCCCCAGGGATGGCCATAAAGAGAGATGAGGTACCTGAACGGAGTAATGTATACATTGACACAGCCGCCCTCCTTGGCACAGGGCAGGTGGAACCATCTGTCACAGTCCGGCACACAGCACATGATGGTTGCCCCGCTCTGGCCGCAGACGCAGCAGCGCTGGAAAGAGCCAAGCAGCCGCGTCAGCAGCAGCAGCAGCAGCCTCGAGGCCTCCCCGGGCAGCCGCAGGGCTCTGGGCAGGGCGCAGGACATGGCCGCTGCCGACTCCCAGCCCACAGAGCTACCTGCTGGAGGAGGGAGGCTCCTGTGCCAGGGCCTCTGTGCCACAGCTGTTGGGAGCCAGACTTTGTCCCAGCTGTTGGGCCAGCCTTTCTTTCCTGCAGTCTGGGCTAAGTTCTGGCAAACCTCGCCAGGCACAAATCTCCCTGCTCTTGTAAGGCTCTCACCTTCTGTGCCGCCCGACAGGCCGCAATTTGGAGATCTCGTGGGAGAAATCCCAGGAGTCCATCGTAGCGGTTCTCTTGCCGAAATAGAAGAGTGGCGAAGAGCTGCAGGCAAGGGGAGGAGCTGATGAGGAGAGGGCGGCAGGAGCTGCCCATTGCAAAGGTGGAGGGAGCGCCTGGAGCCACTCACCATGCAGAACCTGTGAGCACAGAACGCACCCATCTGCAGTTTGTCACCGCACATGTCCGGGTCAGCCTCGGCACGGCGACACAGCATGCAGGCTGCAGGGGACAGAGCCAATGGCACGGGGCATGAGCAGCTCTGTGGGGCTCAGAGCTTGCAGCAGCATCGGCCCCAAGGCCACTCTGTCCCTGCCTGGCTGATGGGCAGGGCTGGAGGCCTTGCAGAGCAGGGGCCATTGTGGGCACGGCTGTCCCAGGAGCTGCCCCCTGGCCCAGCTGGGCCCCACTTGGGCTGGAAGGAGGCTCCCAGCCCCAGCATGGCCGAGCAGCTCCTGCCTCCCCCTGCCTCTGCTCTGATCCCCACGCTGCCTGCTGCCACAAGAGCCCCTGGGCCAGGCTGTCAGAGGGCTGCTTTGCCCTCACCTGGCTCCCTGGCACCAGGGCCCTCCTGCTTGCTCCCAGACATGGCGTCACTCTGTGGTGAGTCCGTGTCCTTGAGGCACGTTGTCACTGCGAGGTGCAGATAATCTCTGTCTAGGGGAGAAAGAAGGGGGGGGAGTTTGCAGAACAGGCCCAGAGCCACGAGGCTCTACTCCCTGCTCAGGCCTGCGTGAGCCCTGCTCCTGTCCACTTTCTCCTCCCGTTGTCGCGCTGAGGAACACCGCAGTGTCCTGGCTGTTCCTCCGCTGATTCTGGGAAGGGAGAGGCAGGTGAGACTGCAGCACAGGCCCAGAGCCCCGAGGTGTGGGGCCCCTCTGATCCCTGGGCAGCCACGTCCCCGCCCTACCTTCTCCTCCCGGTGTCAGGTCGCACTGACGCTCGAACTGAGCCCAGCGTCCCCCTTTGTGGCCTTGGTGGCACAGGTCACAATGGCCACTCTGACATCAGAGCCGTGTGCCCAAAATCGGGTAGCCATGGCCTCAGGTCCCTGGCAACCACTTGTGGCGGCTCCCTCGGGCACCGAGCTTCTGAGCTGGGTCCGAGCGTTTGCTCGGGGTGGAAGCACAGCCGGGAATCCGGCAGCAAGTGCAGGGTCAAATGCCAGGCCCTGGGGCAGCCATCCGGGGTGGCACTGTGGGCAGGGAGGTGCTGTTCAGGCACCGCCACGCCAGGGCTCTAGCCCCGGCCAAGGGAAATCTCTGCTCCTGCCCCTGGCAGGCGGTGGCCCAGAGAGCCCTTGCGGAGGCAGCTGCACTGCAGGGATTCAAATCCTGCTCTAGGTGAACTGATGTTTTCCTCTAGACCTGTCTGCAGAAAACTAAGATGAACCTGATTTGATGCTGCTGCTGATCACCATTGGGTACTGGAGATAAACCTGGACACCACCACAGCTGCCTCCAGACCTCAGTTATCTGTCATCCTATGAACTAACAACTTTCACATTTCATATAAATGGAAAAATTAGTATTAAGCTTCTGAGAAAGGTCATCTTTTAGACTGACTCAGTGGAAAGAACACAAAATGCACTGAGAATTTTGTGTGTACATTTGACAGGAGAGCTTGCAACTGTCCTCCACTCAAGTCAAATACAGGAGGATGTTTTTCCTACATTATATAAACTTTGCCAGTTTGGTCCATGCTTTCCTACTAGAAAATACATTGGAAAAATTCAGCAAGAGAATCACAAACAATTCTTGTCAATTTTTCTCTTTCGTGTCTTTGCAAACATGCTCCTGGAAATCCAGATCCATGACTTCTAGAACAATCAGTGGCATCTCTGGGAAGCAGGGCAGGGGCTGACAGGCAGGGACACCCTGCAGCTGCCTGATGCTGGGGCAGCAGGAGTTTGTCCATTTTCCTGTCTCCATGGCAGAGTCACCTTGGCTGGGAAATGATCCCTTCCCTGCTCTAGGAGGGAGGCACAGCCAGTGCAATGCCAGGGAGTGCCTTTACCCTGGAGGCAGGGAGGAGGCAGAGGGGGAAGTTGGGAAGCTGCACCCGGGGCTCTGCAGGGCTCCCGGCCAGGGCTCGAAGCACAAGGAGCCAGAAGAGCTTGGCCGGACAATCCCGAGCTCTGGACACCGTGTCCTCAGCACCGGGAACCCGTTTGCTTCTCCAGGCCCTGGGCACTGCTCCCGTGCTGCTCATGCAAGTCACACACAGACACAGAGCTACCTGCTCTGTCTCAACCCTCTTCAGCACTGGACAGCACAACACAGTAACATGTTCTCTTCAGTGCATGGTCTAATTATTAATAGTCCTGCAAAGACTCACATTCAAAGCACACACACACAAAAACCCAAGCCCTAGTACACACTTTGCATGAAGCCTTGGTACAGACCTTGCATCAACACAAAATGCATGTTGCTGTTCAGAAACACAGGGCAGCACTTTTGGCCAATGCTTTTTTCCTGCAAGATCTTTCAAAGGATTGCAAAAGTGACTTTGTTTGGCAACTTCTTCAAGGAGCAAACAGGAGAGGCTTCTGAGTTTTTAAAGATTTATTGATTTGCTTTCACTTTTTTTTTTTTTTTTTGGCATCCTTACACTTATCCCTGCATTCCAGAAAATCGTGAAGATCCAAAAAAATATCAGGGCAGGTTTCTGAATTCTTTCATGTTTCTCTCAAAGACTTTCTTGACGTACATACAAGGGACTGGTTCGATAACATACAGAGAAGCAGTGGTTTCCCTCATTGGACATTACAAGACAACGTTATAGACTCCACTACACTAAAACACTTCTGTTGCCTGGTCATTACAAAGCCTGAAGCTCTTCTAGAGGCTTTTCCCAGTGCAACTTCATTAGGTTCCTCTCTGCTCAACTCTCGAGCCTGTCCAGGTCTCACTGAAGGGCAGCAGAGCCTTGTGGTGCCTCAAGCCCTGCTCCCAGTTCTGTCCCATCAGCAAACACTGAGGGAGCGCTCCATCCCTTCTGCCAGGTCCCTGGGGAATAAGGCAAACAAGGCTGGGCCCAGCACGGCCCCCTGAGCTCACAGCTACCTGAGTTTGGAGCTCCCCTGTCCACTTCTCTGCCCCACTGTCCCTGAGCTGCCTCAGGGGCCTGTTATGGCAGGCAGGGACAAAGCCTTGCTGAAGTCCCAGCTGACAACAGCCACTGCTCTCCCCTCACAAGCCCAACCAGGCACTGCAGCACAGGTGCCTATGGGATTGGTCAAGCATGGTTTCCATTCCTGTTATTCCACAGGCTTAAAGATGGCGTCCAAGAGGAGTTGTTCTGTCTCCTTTCTGGGGATGGAGCTGAGGCTTATGGGCCTGCAGTTTCCTGGCTCCTTCTTGGTGTCCTTTTGCAAGACTGCAGTGATGCTGGCTTTCCTCCACTGCTCATGCCTCTCTCCGGGGCTGTCTCCTTCCCTGACCTGCTGGCAGAGCGCCCTGTGCCAGAGGCAGGAGCAGAGATTTCCCTTGGCCCCAAAAGGGAACGCTGGGCTCAGGCCGAGTGTCAGTGCGACCTGACAACGGGAGGAGAAGGAGGGAAGGAGCAGGGCTGACACAGGGCTGAGCAGGGAGTAGAGCCCTCGTGTCTCTGGGCCTACTCTGCAAGCTCCCTGGCCTGTACTTTCTCCACAGAGAGAGAGCAACAGCACCTCGAAGTGACCAGGAAACCCGGCCATGGAGCGGGTCTGGGGCTGTCAGCCCTCAGGGACACCGGCCATGGAGCGGGGCTGGGGCTGTGACACCTCAGGGAAACCGGCCATGGAGCGGGGCTGGGGCCGTGACACCTCAGGGACACCGGCCATGGAGCGGGGCTGGGGCTGTCAGCCCTCAGGGAAACCGGCCATGGAGCAAGACTGGGGCTGTGACACCTCAGGGACACCGGCCATGGAGCGGGGCTGGGGCCGTGACACCTCATGGAACTCACCATGGCAGCCACCTCCCGAGATTTTGAAGTACTTGTTTCTTGGTTTAATGCCCTTCCAAGATCAATCTAGCATCTTTGCATATGAGCCTGACATACAAGGGTATTTAAAATTGAGTCTGATCCAGTCATCAAAGACAATGGATGTTACCTCTAAACTTACCTTTTCATGATTGTCAAAAAATATGGAACTTTTCTTATGTCTGACTTAAAATATCCAGAATGCAAAATTCATTCTCAAGACAGGAAAAAAGAAAACAATGAAAATAGGATATAGGCAGTCTTCAAAAGGCACAGAGAAGAAAATAAACATTAGAAAACCTTAGAAAAATTAGGTTTTCTTCTTCATCTTCTCAGTATGTGTTGTTTGAACATTGGTTGTCTTACTTGTCCCTCGCAAAACAAGGCATGTTACAGCTTTATTGTCTCAGTGCTGCATTTCCCCAATCGCTGACTTGCCATTTAGGCTCTGCTTTTTTGGAAATATACAACAAGGGACTCTCTATGGAAGAGAGTTGCACAAGCCTCTGGATTCCTGACCGTTCACCTCTGCCAATGCTCACAGTATTCTCCTAACACACCTGAGCTTCCTGTCTTTCAGAGAGAGAAAGATTCAGCTAAAGTCAAGCAAACAGGGCAGGGCAGATGGAAACCTTCCCTTGAGATGCTTTTGGGAAGGCCTGCAAGCACCCTGCCTTCCCTTGGCACAGAGGTGGTCACCTCAATGCATGGCGTTGCCTGACTTGCCCGAGGTGCCCCTCTATTCCAGAAGGACTTTTGCCCGCTTCATCACTTGTCTGTCCCTCCAGTTCCAGGGCCTCAAACCTGCTCTGTAAGGCACTAAACCTTTTAGTCAGCTGTAAGTTTTCAGAATAAGGCACTGACTGTGGCTCGAACTAGTTTTTTTAGTCAGGTTTACAATATATATTGAGAAAAAGAAGGAGCAGAGAAGGTGTGGAAAATGCATATTATATGATTGGCTTTTCGCAAATATTAAAATTAATACTATATGTGTGATGTTGGAAAGTTATGTTGTATTCATCCTTTTTTGTAGTGCTATGCTAATCTTTTAAAGTAGTGTGGTGAATATAGTTTTAGGCTACAGAAACTCTGTGATGTAAGATACTTTTTCTAAATAGCTCATGGAGAGATAACAGTAACAAGACACCAAAACTCTGAGAAAAGAAATATTGCCTCCTTATCGGGAAGAACCAGACTTTGAGGGACCAAGACAATTGATTTACAAGATGAAGGAGGGGTTGACAAGAACAAGAAAACACCCATTGTTTGAAAAGAATTTTGGCATCATGTATGAGATATATGAATAGGCAACAGGCTATTACTTTTAAGGGTTAATCCTTTGTTAGCAAAGTGTCTTCTGAGGCAGAGCAGAGCACCCAGACATCTGCAATTCTTTGCTTTTTTAATTGCCCTTTATTGTCCTACCTCTAATTGTCCAAATTATTTTTTCTCTAATTTTTATTCTTATTTTTATAACTAATTTATTACTATTAAACTTTTAAAATTTTAAAGCAAGTGAAATTCTGCATCCTTTGTGTCCACTATCAGTGGGAATCCCTCTTCCCAAGCTTTGTCAACCCCCCTCTGGGTTTGAGATCAGTGAAACGTGCCCAGCCTGGAGTCTTGGAAGACAATTCTAGCAACAAGTACTTTGCTTTTCTAACCCCTGGCCATCACTTCGAGCTTGTAGGCTGCTATGTGTGTCACAGGTTAAACGTCTCTTCCTGTTGATCAGGCTTGGAAGTGTGTAAAGCCCAGGCATGACAGGACATGTTTTCTTCAGGAAATGGGACGTAGGGCCCAGTTTGCAACGGGTCCGGGCCCGCGCCTTCCAGAGCGCCAGAAGGTTCGCGGCGCCGTTGCAGGGCTCAGGGCGCCGCCTTGTGGGCGAGAGCCGCCATGACAGCGCGGGCGCCGCGCGGCGGGGCCGGAGGGCGGGAAGGGGCGGGCGGGTGTGAGGGGCGGGGCGGTTCGTGCCCAGAGCCGAGCCCGCGCTGTTCCTGGGCGCATTCCCGGCTCGGTGTTGGGAGCGTGCAGCCGCTGCTCGGGCTCTGGGAGAAGCGTGCGGCCGCTGCGGGGTCCCAGCCCTCAGAGCTGGCTGCCGGCCGAGGCTGCAGTGCCAGAGCTGCCGTGCGCCGTGGCAGTGCCAGAGTCCCTGGCAGAGCCGGGCTGGCACTGCCAGCTCCTGAGGGAAGCCCGGCCATGGCAGCGCCGGGCTGGCAGTGCCGACAGCTGAGGGGAGCCCGGCCATGGCAGCGCCGGGCTGGCAGTGCCGACAGCTGAGGGGAGCCCGGCCATGGCAGCGCCGGGGCCGCTCCTGCCCCGCGGCCGCCCGAAGGAGCGACCTCTGGGACCTGCCGGCAGACTGGCACTGCTTGGCCCTCTTCAGTAGATCGACGGAGTGGCAGCACAGATAGCAAAATATTAAAACATCTGATTTAAAACACCGGAGGGAAACCATAGAATTGAAAAGAAAATGAAGGTGTACCAAAATACTCAGGGCATGAATGGGAAAACTGAAAAGATACAGATTCTAATTATTTATATAATCTCAACTATATCATCAGAAACATGAGGGTGAAAATACCTTCTAAAAGTTTTGACAATAGAATGGTTCAGCTGTGTAGTTTTGCTAGTACATTAAAGTCTTAAAAAGCAGTCATGTATTCCTTTGTCCAGTGCTATGAATTTAATAATGGGATTTGTTACAGTTGTCCCTCAAATACCCCTCATAAAGAGAGTTGAGTGCTTAGATTCGATGGAAGCCATCAGTTAGTAAATGTAGTGTTGTGGTTTTTAGTAGTTCTGTAGTAAGTAGTTAGTTAAAGAAGGGATCATTCTGCCAATGGATGCTGATCCCTGATGCGTTTGTGCTGGTTCAATGGAAAGGCAAATTTTTAGTAATAGGCTATTGGAAAACATGTCTTTTCTGCTGGTAGCAGGCACAAACACATTGCTTTTACTGGTAGAAACTGAAGCAACTTGAGATGCCTGCTCCTTCTTCTCCACCCATGTTTAAAGGAGATCCATGCAGGTTAAAACATGAACCAAACCTCGAGGCTCTGGGCCTGTCCTGCTGGCTCACCGGCCTCACCCAACAATCAGCAGAGGAACAGCAAGAGGACACTGCAGTGTTCCTCAATGCAACAAGGGGAGGAGAAGGTGGGCAGGAGCAGGGCTCACATAGACAGAGAGGATCAGCACCTCAAAGTGACAACATCATTCAAGGGACAGGGACTGACTGCTGACAGCTGCCCTGTGAAACAGCAAGCAGGAGGGCCCTGGTGCCAGGGAGCCAGGTGAGGGCAAAGCAGCCCTCTGACAGCCTGGCCCAGGGCCTCTTGTGGCAGCAGGCAGCGTGGGGATCAGAGCAGAGGCAGGGGGAGGCAGGAGCTGCTCGGCCATGCCGGGGCTGGGAGCCTCCTTCCAGCCCAAGTGGGGCCCAGCTGGGCCAGGGGGCAGCTCCTGGGACAGCCGTGCCCACAATGGCCCCTGCTCTGCAAGGCCTCCAGCCCTGCCCATCAGCCAGGCAGGGACAGAGCAGCCCTGGGGCCAAGGCTGCTGCAAGCTCTGAGCCCCACAGAGCTGCTCGTGCCCCGTGCCATTGGCTCTGTCCCCTGCAGCCTGCATGCTGTGTCGCCATGCCGAGGCTGACCCGGACATGTGCGGTGACAAACAGCAGAAGAGTGGGCTCTGTGTCCACAGGTTCTGCATGGTGAGGGGCTCTGGGCGCTCCCTCCACCTTTGCAATGGGCAGCTCCTGCCGCCCTCTCCTCATCAGCTCCTCCCCTTGCCTGCAGCTCTTTGCCAGTCTGCAATTTCGGCAAGAGAAACGCCACGTTAGACTCGTGGAGTTTCTCCTGTGAGATCTCCTTATTGCAGTGAGGGAGGCAGCAGAGAAGGTGGGCAGGGAGCTTTGTGCCTGGGGAGGTTTGCCAGAGCTTAGCCCAGACAGCAGGAAAGAAAGGCTGGCCCAGCAGCCGGGACAAAGTCTGGCTCCCAGCGGCTCTGGCACAGAGGCCCTGGCACAGAAGCCTCCCTCCTCCAGCAGGCAGCTCTGTGGGCTGGGAGCCGGCAGCGGCTTTGGGCCTGTCCTGCAAAATGCCCCCCTCAATTCCTTCTCCCCTAGACAGAGAGTATCTGCACCTCGCAGCAACAACGTCCCTCGAGGACAGCGACTCACTCCAGAGTGACGCCATGTCTGACAGCAAGCAGGAGGGCCCTGGTGCCAGGGAGCCAGGTGAGGGCAAAGCCGCCCTCTGACAGCCTGGCCCAGGGCCTCTTGTGGCAGCAGGCAGCGTGGGGATCAGAGCAGAGGCAGGGGGAGGCAGGAGCTGCTCGGCTATGCCGGGGGTTGGGAGCCTCCTTCCTGCCCAAGTGGGGCCCAGCTGGGCCAGGGGGCAGCTCCTGGGACAGCCGTGCCCACAATGGCCCCTGCTCTGCAAGGCCTCCAGCCCTGCCCATCAGCCAGGCAGGGACAGAGCAGCCCTGGGGCCAAGGCTGCTGCAAGCTCTGAGCCTCACAGAGCTGCTCGTGCCCCGTGCCATTGGCTCTGTCCCCTGCAGCCTGCATGCTGTGTCGCCGTGCCGAGGCTGAGCCCTGTGCCTCCCCAGGCCCTGGCCACTGCTCCTGTGCTGCTCCTGCACAGCCCAGAGCACCCACGGGCCCTGCTCAGGCCTCACGAAGACCAGAACCAGCTGGGGCTGTGACAGCTCTGCTGCTCTGGGCCCAGCCCTCGGGCAAAGCACCCGCCTGTCCCTGGGCTGGGGGCAGTGCCCAGGCTGGGCTTGGCAGAGCCCGTCCGCTCCTGGAGGGCTGGGGGCACTGCTCTGGCCTGGCCTGGCCCGGCCCTGGGCTCCCTTGGCATTCCTGCTTGCCCTTGCATCCACCAGGGATGGGCTGCAGCTCAATGGCCCCGGCCTGGCCGCACACTCAGGCCTGGAGCCTTCCCGTGGCTCCCCAGGGCACGAGAGCCTCAGCCCCAGCTCCCAAACACGGCCTAACAGGCTTTGCTGATATTGATCCCTGTCAGAGCTTTGAAAGCATTTTCAAAGTAACCTTGTTTGGCAACACTTTCAAGAAACAAACGGGACTCGCTTCTAATCGGTAAAAACTTTATTGGTTTGCTTGCACTTCCTATAGGGTATCCTAATGCTTCCTTTGGCGTTCCAGAAAATAATGAAAATCTAACAAATTCTAAAGAGAAGTTCCTGAATCCACTATGAGGAGAAGTCTCTACATTCACTGTCCTTACATACAGTTAAGAAGCTGCTCCTGTAACACACAAAGATGGAGTGGTTTACCTGACTGGACCACACAACATGATGTTTTATACACACCGCTACACTACAAAACTTCTCGTCCCTGTTCATTACAAATTTGAAGCTCTTCTCGAGGTCCTGACTTATTTTTGCATGCACATTCATACCTGCAATCCCTCCCCATGCTCAGCTTTCACCTAGACTTACCAGGGAACAGATGTTCCATACTCACCTCAAGCAATAATCTACGTCTGTCTTCCTAACCCTCTTTTTCTTCACTGACTTCTGCTAATCTACAAAATAACTGCGGACCCTCTGCACAAAAGAAACATCCAATTAATAGCCTTAAACACTTGTGATTGTGCTGCTGCTTCTAACAATCATGTCCAACGCAGCACTAAAATCAGAAATCAATTCTCACACCCTTCCTATTCTCCTGCCCCCACCACACCTTGGCTCCAGCAGAAATGTTCCCTACTGCAGCCTGGTGTGCTAAGAACAATCAAAGGCAGCAGCACTTTCCCTCAACATGCTGCAATCTGAATTGCACTGAAATTGCAGCTGTTGCATTAGAAGCTCAGCACCAGCACCCCCAGAACTGAGGCCTGAGCTCTCCATTTCAACACACCCTGTGAATCAGGCTGCCTGGAAGATTGCAGGCCAGGAACTGTGTGAACACAGCAGTGCATTTCAGCAGAGTTATGGAATCAATCTCATGGAAGGCACATCCTTTAAGCTTGTCTTAATATTCTATTCTACAAAATCTAACCAGCAATTGTTTTGGTGGCCTGTGCAGGTTTTGGGGACTGTGCATGTTTCCTTTGGATGTTGTTTTCTTTGTTTCTAAATACAAAATTCACTGGATTCAGAAGACAAAGCCCCAGATTCATTAGGACAAAGAACCACAGGGACATATGTGGCTGACAAGAACACTCAACATTCCTAACGGTAACACCAGAAAGAGAGGAAAAAGACAAAGATGATTTAAATACCTGAAAGGATCCAAAATGTCTATGTAAGCTGTCAAGTGACTAAGTTTTTGGTAAACTCTAAAAGTCCAGATTCCTATTGGGTAATTGTCTGAAAGAAAAGAAAGCCAGAAATCTGCTTGACCTTCATTTTGCCAGGACTTTCTCACAGGATTCTGCCACAACTTGGATCACAAGTGAGGGTGGCAAATTTTGACTAGAAAACTTGGATAACTAGGCAGCGTTTTTTCAACCTCACTGAATTACAGGAAGGGTTTAAAAGGAAAAACAAAATATTAAACATGGTAAAGAAATTCTGTCATACCTCTAAGGCGTTCATCATCTTTGGAGAAGAAAAAAAAAACTCTAGCACTTCCCGTGCGTGGTAAAAAAAAGAAACCTAGAAAAGGAAAAAAGGGATTTGAGCATCCTAAATTGTACTATCAAATTCCATGAACACAAGTTAAACCTGTAGTGCTTCAGAGAAATGGCATCCATTGAAAAGCTTTATTCCCTAGGAACCCAACAGAGCTTTTTATTTTACAAAACCCTCTTTTAAAGAGAAAACTGACTGTGTCTTGGGCTTTTGGCCAAACTCAGTTTGGAGTTGGTCAAAGCAAAATGACCCTGTTAGTTTCTTGTGCTCTACTCTTTCTTTCCATATTCACATTCACATCCAATGGGCTGCTGGGAGTTTTGACTGTGTGCAGCACAAACGGTTTTCCAAGACGACTTTCATTGCTCAGAGGTGTGCAATGTCACTTTCCCATTCCCTGAGTGCTGCTATTAATATTCCCACAGCATCCAACTACTACAGCCAAGTAGACAGCAAAGAGAAATGCAACTTGCATTTCTTGGTCCTGTTCCATTTCTGTCATCTCAGGCTCATCGTCACCCTCAGAACTGCTGTCCTGGAAACGTGGATCCTCTTGCCACGTGGCTTTTACCGGCTTTATTGTCCCAAGCGCGTGAGGCTCTGCAATGACAGCACCAATAGAGAAAAAAAGCCAAAACCAGATTATTCCTCTACTTGTCAGGAAAAATTCTTCCTTTCACGTGAAATACTTACAGTGGAGAAGAGAGATTTAGGAAGGACAGAATCTGACCCTGCCAGATTTTCTAAGCTACATCTCTGCTCCAGTATTTTCCAGTTTGTTCCAGGAATCCCTTATGTATTCTTAAACATTTCTCATTGCATTCAGAAGACACTGAATACCTTCTCAGTTCAGCACAAGTCTGGGGGGCTCATTGCTTTGTGCTGTTGCATTGGGTTTTTTAATATTTTGGATAACTTCACGGGGTTTCTTTTCTCTCCTACATGACTGGGACTAGAGTTAATGTTGTTTCATCTTCATTTCAGACGGCCTCATTTTATCTAAGGTTAGGACACCCCAATGATCATGTGTCATTCCATTTCCTTTTTCTAAAGGTCCAAGAGTAGAATTCAGTAACAAACAGAATATTCATGGATCTTGGGGGCAGCTCTCGGACTTTGCTCCTCCCCCTACATTAACGCACATTTCCTTAAAAGCCTTGTGAGGTCCTATGAAACTTGATATGACTGGTGTGTCACCTTTTTCCCTGTTTGAGGAATTCAGGGCATGAGAACAAGCTTTTTCACCACTCAGCAAAAACCCCAATGCCTTCTCAAAGCGTGCCTTTCAGAATTCCTGAGATGCAAGCATGAGACACCTCTCATTAATCTACCACAGCCCTGGCAAGCAGAAATGAAGATCAAAATGCTTCTGCCTAATTACTGACTTCTGTTGCTGAAAATCCCCTGCATCCTGACCTTCTTTACACCATATTGCCCTACAGTGCCTGCCAGAAGCTCTTCCTTAGCAATGGCACTGTTAGAAGGGTTCTGCTGTTACCTTCTTTGATGCCCAACTCCTCCGTGCCTCCATAGAAGGAAAACTTGAAAGAACTCATCTCCTGAGCCGCGTCGTTCTCAGGCAAAGGTCCCAAATGGTCATCTGGGGCAGAGTGCTGTGCATCCTCTTTGTCCCAGGGTTTTTCCTCAGTCTGTTCTGGTTTGTTCTTTGAAGGTCTTTCAAAGAAGAAACCAGAATAGACGGAGGAAATACCGTCTATTCTGGTTTGTTCTTTGAAAGGCCTCTTTCAAATCCGCAGCAATGCTGTAGAAGTTGTCTTCAGACACTTGAGGCAGTGTCTCACTCTCTTTCTTCTTTTTTTGGCTTTACTGAAATGAGATTGTTCAAGGATAGCAACACAGCACACGTCCTTTTCAGACACAGCTTCCCTAAGAGCCACCTTGCTCTGAATGTCTCCCTAAGCATATCCAAGCCCATTAAGGAGTGGTTCATCATCAAGGGTAAGCACTGGGGAAACACTGGGTTGGAGTGTAAAGGCAGGAACCAGAGTCCTTTTTAATTAGCCACATCCTTAAGTGACTTTTCACTGACTACACGGTTACACAGATATCAAGGTATTTAGCACAGACTTCTTCCTGCCAGTAGAAACATCAAGAGCTAATCGGGTTTGCTTACAGAGCTGCACATCTCAGGGTCCCTGCACTGACCGTTCTCACCTTCACTTCCGGCAAGGAACACACGGCCTAGAAAGAAAAGATGACTGCGCTACGTGCTGCTGTTGGAGGTCCCAGTTGAGGTCCGACGTCGCTGGTGGGAGCGGCTGCTCCTGCGCGATGTCCCCGACCACGTCCCCCTACGCCTGGGCCTCTCAGCTCTGGCTGCTGTCGTCCTGCTCCTGTCCTGGCGACTCCTGGACCGCACAGTTTGAGCCGAGGCCCGGCGCTGCTGGCGGGAGCGGCTGCGTCTGGGGGCCGTCCCCGATGATGTGTCCCTTCGCCTGGGCCTCTCAGCCCTTGGCCTTGTCCTGCTGCTGCTGCCACGGCGACTCCTGGAGCGGACAGGTGGACTCTGGGCCCAGCCTTGCTGGCGGGAGCGCCTGCGTCTGGGGGATGGCCCGGACCATGTCCCCCTACGCCTGGGCCTCTCAGTCCTTGGCCCTGTCCCACTGCCTCTGTCACAGACACTCCTGGAGCGGACAGGTGGACTCTGGGCCCAGCCTTGCTGGCGGGAGCGCCTGCGTCTGGGAGATGGCCCTGACCATGTCTCCCTTCGCCTGGGCCTCTCCGTCCTTGGCCCTGTCCCTCTGTTCCTGTCATGGCAGCTCCTGGAGCGGACAGGTGGACTCTGGGCCCAGCCTTGCTGGCGGGAGCACCTGCGTCTGGGGGATGTCCGTGATGGTGTCTCCCTTCGCCTGGGCCTCTCAGCCCTTGGCCCTGTCCCGCTGCTCCTGTCACAGCGGCTCCTGGAGCGGACAGGTGGACTCTGGGCACGACTTTGCCGGCGAGAGCAGCTTCGCCTGCGGCTGGGCCCAGCACGTCTGGCACGGACCCTGTCCTCAGGGTCAGGGGACGTGCTGCGTGTTGCCCTTGATCTGCTGATGCTGCTGGTGTCCAGTGAGGAAGATGGCAGCGCCTGCTGCCATGCTGCGTGGTGGGGCCTGCTGTGGCTGCCCGTCTCTGGAGATGGAGACGGGGAAACCAGCACCAATGGCACAGGGCTGTGGGAGCTGGGGCTGATGGCCTCAGATTCTGACCAGCCATGAGCAGATTGTAGTCCTGACTGTCTGGCCGGCCTGGGGCCATTGAGCTCTGTCTCATCCCTGGCGGCTGTAAGGGCAAGCAGGAATGTCAAAGATCGCCCAGGCCCCGGCCAGGCCAGGCCAGAGCAGTGCCCCCAGCCCTCCAGCAGTGGATGCTGCGCTCTGCCAAGCCCGGCCTGGGCACTGCCCCCAGCCCAGGGACACCGGGGACTTTGACTCATACATGTTCCGAGCCCAGCACAGCTGTCACACTCCCATCTCTGTGTGCTGTTCCTCAGGCCAGAGCAGCGCCGGTGGGTGCCTTCAGCAGCACAGGAGGAGCACAGGAGCAATTGCCAGGGCCTGGGGAGGCAAACAGGCTCATAGCACTGAGAACAAAGTGTACCAGCACGTGGTTGTCTGGCCAAGCGCTTCCGGTTCTTCCCGCTCTGAGCCCTTGCCGAGACACAGGTTCCCTGCAGAGCCCCAGGTGCAGCTTCCCAACTTACCCCCGTTCCTCTGCCTCCTCCCTGCCTCCAGGGTAAAGGCAATCCCTGGCGTTGCACTGGCCGTGCCTCACTCCTAGATCTGCGAAAGCATCGTTGTCCTCCCATGTTGGGTCTCTGATGGAGAAAGGAAGTGATGATGAATTTCTGCTGCTCTCCCTCACGGAGCTCCATGGTGTATCAGCTCTTTCTCCAGAGATTTTCCAAGTTGGGGGTGAAGCTGAAGCCCAGACTGATGGGACAGGACACGGCCAGGGCTCCTGGGGCAGGGCCTGGCACAGCACAGCACTTGCACCCTCCTGCCTGGTGGGCCAGGCAGAAGGACACCAACCTGAAGGGGACTCGGATCCCCAAGATGAGCATTTCAACAGGGAATTCCCCACTATCTCTGCACAGGGGGCACTGGAAATAGAAAGCACCAGCGCACAAGGCCTGTCCCTGCAGGGCAAACAGAGGCAGGCTGAGCGAGGCCCTGCTGCTGCTGCTGCTGAGCACCTGCTGTGCCCCGGGGCTGAGGGGAGGGCTCCTACCTGGATGCAGTCCCTGTGGAACCAGGCCCTTTTGCACGTTGGGCACACCAGGGTTGTGAAGGTCTTTCTGTCCTCCACAGGCTCCAGGCAGATGAGGCAAACGGTGTCCGGCTCAGGAGTCGCCTCCACCACCTGCTCTGGACGGTGCTCAGGGCAGAAGGACCTGGAGGAAAATGGATGGCGAAAGTGAGAAATGCTGGATCATTCCCCAGGGGTGGTCATAAAGAGAGATGAGGTACCTGAACGGAATAAGGTATACATTGACACAGCCGCCCTCCTTGGCACAGGGCAGGTGGAACCATCTGTCACAGTCCTCCGTGCAGCACATGATGGTTGCCCCGCTCTGGCCGCAGACGCAGCAGCGCTGGAAAGAGCCAAGCAGCCGCGTCAGCAGCAGCAGCAGCAGCCTCGAGGCCTCCCCGGGCAGCCGCAGGGCTCTGGGCAGGGCGCAGGACATGGCCGCTGCCGACTCCCAGCCCACAGAGCCGCCTGCTGGAGGAGGGAGGCTCCTGTGCCAGGGCCTCTGTGCCACAGCTGCTGGGAGCCAGACTTTGTTCCAGCTGCTGGGCCGGCCTTTCTTTCCTGCACTCTGGGCTAAGCTCTGGCAAACCTCGCCAGGCACAAGTCTTCCTGCTCTTGTCAGGCTCTCACCTTCTGTGCCGCCCGCCGCACTGCAATTAGGAGGTCTCGTGGGAGAAAGTCCATCACTCCAACGTGGCGTTTCTCTTGCCGAAATAGGAGACTGGCAAAGAGCTGCAGGCAAGGGGAGGAGCTGATGAGGAGAGGGTGACAGGAGCTGCCCATTGCAATGGTGGAGGAAGCGCCCAGAGCCACTCACCATGCAGAACACGTGGGCACAGAGCCCACCCTTCTGCAGTTTTTCACCGCACATGTCCGGGTCAGCCTCGGCACGGCGACACAGCATGCAGGCTGCAGGGGACAGAGCCAATGGCACGGGGCATGAGCAGCTCTGCGGGGCTCAGAGCCTGCAGCAGCATCGGCCCCAAGGCTGCTCTGTCCCTGCCTGGCTGATGGGCAGGGCTGGAGGCCTTGCAGAGCAGGGGCCATTGTGGGCACGGCTGTCCCAGGAGCTGCCCCCTGGCCCAGCTGGGCCCCACTTGGGCAGGAAGGAGGCTCCCAGCCCCGGCATGGCCGAGCAGCTCCTGCCTCCCCCTGCCTCTGCTCTGATCCCCACGCTGCCTGCTGCCACAAGAGCCCCTGGGCCAGGCTGTCAGAGGGCTGCTTTGCCCTCACCTGGCTCCCTGGCACCAGGGCCCTCCTGCTTGCTCCCAGACATGGCGACTGTCTGTCCTTCGTCTCTGTCCTCGAGGGACTTCGTCTCTGTCCTTGAGGGACCGTACTCTCGGTCTAGGGGAGAAAGAAGGGGGGGGAGTTTGCAGAACAGGCCCAGAGCCACGAGGCTCTACTCCCTGCTCAGGCCTGCGTGAGCCCTGCTCCTGTCCGCTTTCTCCTCCCGTTGTCGCGCTGAGGAACACCGCAGTGTCCTGGCTGTTCCTCCGCTGATTCTGGGAAGGGAGAGGCAGGTGAGACTGCAGCACAGGCCCAGAGCCCCGAGGTGTGGGGCCCCTCTGATCCCTGGGCAGCCACGTCCCCGCCCTACCTTCTCCTCCCGGTGTCAGGTTGCACTGACGCTCGAACTGAGCCCAGCGTCCCCTTTTGTGGCCTTGGTGGCACAGGTCACAATGGCCACTATGACATCAGAACCGTGTACCCAAAATCGGGCAGCCATGGCCTCAAGTCCCTGGAAACCACTTGTGGCGGCCCCCTCGGGCACCGAGCTTCTGAGCTGGGTCCGAGCGTTTGCTCGGGGTGGAAGCACGGCCGGGAATCCGGCAGCAAGTGCAGGGTCAAATGCCAGGCCCTGGGGCAGCCATCCGGGGTGGCACTGTGGGCAGGGAGGTGCTGTTCAGGCACCGCCACGCCAGGGCTCTGGCCCCGGCCAAGGGAAATCTCTGCTCCTGCCCCTGGCAGGCGGTGGCCCAGAGAGCCCTTGCGGAGGCAGCTGCACTGCAGGGATTCAAATCCTGCTCTTGGTGAACTGATGTTTTCCTCTAGACCTGTCTGCAGAAAACTAAGATGAACCTGATTTGATGCTGCTGCTGATCACCATTGGGTACTGGAGATAAACCTGGACACCACCACAGCTGCCTCCAGACCTCAGTTATCTGTCATCCTATGAACTAACAACTTTCACATTTCATATAAATGGAAAAATTAGTATTAAGCTTCTGAGAAAGGTCATCTTTTAGACTGACTCAGTGGAAAGAACACAAAATGCACTGAGAATTTTGTGTGTACATTTGACAGGAGAGCTTGCAACTGTCCTCCACTCAAGTCAAATACAGGAGGATGTTTTTCCTACATTATATAAACTTTGCCAGTTTGGTCCGTGCTTTCCTACTAGAAGATACATTGGAAAAATTCAGCAAGAGAAGCACAAACAATTCTTGTCAATTTTTCTCTTTCGTGTCTTTGCAAACATGCTCCTGGAAATCCAGATCCATGACTTCTAGAACAATCAGTGGCATCTCTGGGAAGCAGGGCAGGGGCTGACAGGCAGGGACACCCTGCAGCTGCCTGATGCTGGGGCAGCAGGAGTTTGTCCATTTTCCTGTCTCCATGGCAGAGTCACCTTGGCTGGGAAATGATCCCTTCCCTGCTCTAGGAGGGAGGCACAGCCAGTGCAATGCCAGGGAGTGCCTTTACCCTGGAGGCAGGGAGGAGGCAGAGGGGGAAGTTGGGAAGCTGCACCCGGGGCTCTGCAGGGCTCCCGGCCAGGGCTCGAAGCACAAGGAGCCAGAAGAGCTTGGCCGGACAATCCCGAGCTCTGGACACCGTGTCCTCAGCACCGGGAACCCGTTTGCTTCTCCAGGCCCTGGGCACTGCTCCCGTGCTGCTCATGCAAGTCACACACAGACACAGAGCTACCTGCTCTGTCTCAACCCTCTTCAGCACTGGACAGCACAACACAGTAACATGTTCTCTTCAGTGCATGGTCTAATTATTAATAGTCCTGCAAAGACTCACATTCAAAGCACACACACACAAAAACCCAAGCCTTAGTACACACTTTGCATGAAGCCTTGGTACAGACCTTGCATCAACACAAAATGCATGTTGCTGTTCAGAAACACAGGGCAGCACTTTTGGCCAATGCTTTTTTCCTGCAAGATCTTTCAAAGGATTGCAAAAGTGACTTTGTTTGGCAACTTCTTCAAGGAGCAAACAGGAGAGGCTTCTGAGTTTTTAAAGATTTATTGATTTGCTTTCACTTTTTTTTTTTTTTTTTTGGCATCCTTACACTTATCCCTGCATTCCAGAAAATCGTGAAGATCCAAAAAAATATCAGGGCAGGTTTCTGAATTCTTTCATGTTTCTCTCAAAGACTTTCTTGACGTACATACAAGGGACTGGTCCGATAACATACAGAGAAGCAGTGGTTTCCCTCATTGGACATTACAAGACAACGTTATAGACTCCACTACACTAAAACACTTCTGTTGCCTGGTCATTACAAAGCCTGAAGCTCTTCTAGAGGCTTTTCCCAGTGCAACTTCATTAGGTTCCTCTCTGCTCAACTCTCCAGCCTGTCCAGGTCTCACTGAAGGGCAGCAGAGCCTTGTGGTGCCTCAAGCCCTGCTCCCAGTTCTGTCCCATCAGCAAACACTGAGGGAGCGCTCCATCCCTTCTGCCAGGTCCCTGGGGAATAAGGCAAACAAGGCTGGGCCCAGCACGGCCCCCTGAGCTCACAGCTACCTGAGTTTGGAGCTCCCCTGTCCACTTCTCTGCCCCACTGTCCCTGAGCTGCCTCAGGGGCCTGTTATGGCAGGCAGGGACAAAGCCTTGCTGAAGTCCCAGCTGACAACAGCCACTGCTCTCCCCTCACAAGCCCAACCAGGCACTGCAGCACAGGTGCCTATGGGATTGGTCAAGCATGGTTTCCATTCCTGTTATTCCACAGGCTTAAAGATGGCGTCCAAGAGGAGTTGTTCTGTCTCCTTTCTGGGGATGGAGCTGAGGCTTATGGGCCTGCAGTTTCCTGGCTCCTTCTTGGTGTCCTTTTGCAAGACTGCAGTGATGCTGGCTTTCCTCCACTGCTCATGCCTCTCTCCGGGGCTGTCTCCTTCCCTGACCTGCTGGCAGAGCGCCCTGTGCCAGAGGCAGGAGCAGAGATTTCCCTTGGCCCCAAAAGGGAACGCTGGGCTCAGGCCGAGTGTCAGTGCGACCTGACAACGGGAGGAGAAGGAGGGAAGGAGCAGGGCTGACACAGGGCTGAGCAGGGAGTAGAGCCCTC
Organism: Ammospiza nelsoni; assembly: GCF_027579445.1. Lineage (NCBI taxonomy): Eukaryota > Metazoa > Chordata > Aves > Passeriformes > Passerellidae > Ammospiza > Ammospiza nelsoni. Next base: position 17,464,397 of record NC_080643.1, on the reverse strand, counting down.
GTGTCTCTGGGCCTACTCTGCAAGCTCCCTGGCCTGTACTTTCTCCACAGAGAGAGAGCAACAGCACCTCGAAGTGACCAGGAAACCCGGCCATGGAGCGGGTCTGGGGCTGTCAGCCCTCAGGGACACCGGCCATGGAGCGGGGCTGGGGCCGTGACACCTCAGGGACACCGGCCATGGAGCGGGGCTGGGGCCGTGACACCTCAGGGACACCGGCCATGGAGCGGGGCTGGGGCTGTCAGCCCTCAGGGAAACCGGCCATGGAGCAAGACTGGGGCTGTGACACCTCAGGGACACCGGCCATGGAGCGGGGCTGGGGCCGTGACACCTCATGGAACTCACCATGGCAGCCACCTCCCGAGATTTTGAAGTACTTGTTTCTTGGTTTAATGCCCTTCCAAGATCAATCTAGCATCTTTGCATATGAGCCTGACATACAAGGGTATTTAAAATTGAGTCTGATCCAGTCATCAAAGACAATGGATGTTACCTCTAAACTTACCTTTTCATGATTGTCAAACAATATGGAACTTTTCTTATGTCTGACTTAAAATATCCAGAATGCAAAATTCATTCTCAAGACAGGAAAAAAGAAAAGAATGAAAATAGGATATAGGCAGTCTTCAAAAGGCACAGAGAAGAAAATAAACATTAGAAAACCTTAGAAAAATTAGGTTTTCTTCTTCATCTTCTCAGTATGTGTTGTTTGAACATTGGTTGTCTTACTTGTCCCTCGCAAAACAAGGCATGTTACAGCTTTATTGTCTCAGTGCTGCATTTCCCCAATCGCTGACTTGCCATTTAGGCTCTGCTTTTTTGGAAATATACAACAAGGGACTCTCTATGGAAGAGAGTTGCACAAGCCTCTGGATTCCTGACCGTTCACCTCTGCCAATGCTCACAGTATTCTCCTAACACACCTGAGCTTCCTGTCTTTCAGAGAGAGAAAGATTCAGCTAAAGTCAAGCAAACAGGGCAGGGCAGATGGAAACCTTCCCTTGAGATGCTTTTGGGAAGGCCTGCAAGCACCCTGCCTTCCCTTGGCACAGAGGTGGTCACCTCAATGCATGGCGTTGCCTGACTTGCCCGAGGTGCCCCTCTATTCCAGAAGGACTTTTGCCCGCTTCATCACTTGTCTGTCCCTCCAGTTCCAGGGCCTCAAACCTGCTCTGTAAGGCACTAAACCTTTTAGTCAGCTGTAAGTTTTCAGAATAAGGCACTGACTGTGGCTCGAACTAGTTTTTTTAGTCAGGTTTACAATATATATTGAGAAAAAGAAGGAGCAGAGAAGGTGTGGAAAATGCATATTATATGATTGGCTTTTCGCAAATATTAAAATTAATACTATATGTGTGATGTTGGAAAGTTATGTTGTATTCATCCTTTTTTGTAGTGCTATGCTAATCTTTTAAAGTAGTGTGGTGAATATAGTTTTAGGCTACAGAAACTCTGTGATGTAAGATACTTTTTCTAAATAGCTCATGGAGAGATAACAGTAACAAGACACCAAAACTCTGAGAAAAGAAATATTGCCTCCTTATCGGGAAGAACCAGACTTTGAGGGACCAAGACAATTGATTTACAAGATGAAGGAGGGGTTGACAAGAACAAGAAAACACCCATTGTTTGAAAAGAATTTTGGCATCATGTATGAGATATATGAATAGGCAACAGGCTATTACTTTTAAGGGTTAATCCTTTGTTAGCAAAGTGTCTTCTGAGGCAGAGCAGAGCACCCAGACATCTGCAATTCTTTGCTTTTTTAATTGCCCTTTATTGTCCTACCTCTAATTGTCCAAATTATTTTTTCTCTAATTTTTATTCTTATTTTTATAACTAATTTATTACTATTAAACTTTTAAAATTTTAAAGCAAGTGAAATTCTGCATCCTTTGTGTCCACTATCAGTGGGAATCCCTCTTCCCAAGCTTTGTCAACCCCCCTCTGGGTTTGAGATCAGTGAAACGTGCCCAGCCTGGAGTCTTGGAAGACAATTCTAGCAACAAGTACTTTGCTTTTCTAACCCCTGGCCATCACTTCGAGCTTGTAGGCTGCTATGTGTGTCACAGGTTAAACGTCTCTTCCTGTTGATCAGGCTTGGAAGTGTGTAAAGCCCAGGCATGACAGGACATGTTTTCTTCAGGAAATGGGACGTAGGGCCCAGTTTGCAACGGGTCCGGGCCCGCGCCTTCCAGAGCGCCAGAAGGTTCGCGGCGCCGTTGCAGGGCTCAGGGCGCCGCCTTGTGGGCGAGAGCCGCCATGACAGCGCGGGCGCCGCGCGGCGGGGCCGGAGGGCGGGAAGGGGCGGGCGGGTGTGAGGGGCGGGGCGGTTCGTGCCCAGAGCCGAGCCCGCGCTGTTCCTGGGCGCATTCCCGGCTCGGTGTTGGGAGCGTGCAGCCGCTGCTCGGGCTCTGGGAGAAGCGTGCGGCCGCTGCGGGGTCCCAGCCCTCAGAGCTGGCTGCCGGCCGAGGCTGCAGTGCCAGAGCTGCCGTGCGCCGTGGCAGTGCCAGAGTCCCTGGCAGAGCCGGGCTGGCACTGCCAGCTCCTGAGGGAAGCCCTGCCATGGCCGTGCCGGGCTGGCAGTGCCGACAGCTGAGGGGAGCCCGGCCATGGCAGCGCCGGGCTGGCAGTGCCGACAGCTGAGGGGAGCCCGGCCATGGCAGCGCCGGGGCCGCTCCTGCCCCGCGGCCGCCCGAAGGAGCGACCTCTGGGACCTGCCGGCAGACTGGCACTGCTTGGCCCTCTTCAGTAGATCGACGGAGTGGCAGCACAGATAGCAAAATATTAAAACATCTGATTTAAAACACCGGAGGGAAACCATAGAATTGAAAAGAAAATGAAGGTGTACCAAAATACTCAGGGCATGAATGGGAAAACTGAAAAGATACAGATTCTAATTATTTATATAATCTCAACTATATCATCAGAAACATGAGGGTGAAAATACCTTCTAAAAGTTTTGACAATAGAATGGTTCAGCTGTGTAGTTTTGCTAGTACATTAAAGTCTTAAAAAGCAGTCATGTATTCCTTTGTCCAGTGCTATGAATTTAATAATGGGATTTGTTACAGTTGTCCCTCAAATACCCCTCATAAAGAGAGTTGAGTGCTTAGATTCGATGGAAGCCATCAGTTAGTAAATGTAGTGTTGTGGTTTTTAGTAGTTCTGTAGTAAGTAGTTAGTTAAAGAAGTGATCATTCTGCCAATGGATGCTGATCCCTGATGCGTTTGTGCTGGTTCAATGGAAAGGCAAATTTTTAGTAATAGGCTATTGGAAAACATGTCTTTTCTGCTGGTAGCAGGCACAAACACATTGCTTTTACTGGTAGAAACTGAAGCAACTTGAGATGCCTGCTCCTTCTTCTCCACCTATGTTTAAAGGAGATCCATGCAGGTTAAAACATGAACCAAACCTCGAGGCTCTGGGCCTGTCCTGCTGGCTCACCGGCCTCACCCAACAATCAGCAGAGGAACAGCAAGAGGACACTGCAGTGTTCCTCAATGCAACAAGGGGAGGAGAAGGTGGGCAGGAGCAGGGCTCACATAGACAGAGAGGATCAGCACCTCAAAGTGACAACATCATTCAAGGGACAGGGACTGACTGCTGACAGCTGCCCTGTGAAACAGCAAGCAGGAGGGCGCTGGTGCCAGGGAGCCAGGTGAGGGCAAAGCAGCCCTCTGACAGCCTGGCCCAGGGCCTCTTGTGGCAGCAGGCAGCGTGGGGATCAGAGCAGAGGCAGGGGGAGGCAGGAGCTGCTCGGCCATGCCGGGGCTGGGAGCCTCCTTCCTGCCCAAGTGGGGCCCAGCTGGGCCAGGGGGCAGCTCCTGGGACAGCCGTGCCCACAATGGCCCCTGCTCTGCAAGGCCTCCAGCCCTGCCCATCAGCCAGGCAGGGACAGAGCAGCCCTGGGGCCAAGGCTGCTGCAAGCTCTGAGCCCCACAGAGCTGCTCGTGCCCCGTGCCATTGGCTCTGTCCCCTGCAGCCTGCATGCTGTGTCGCCGTGCCGAGGCTGACCCGGACATGTGCGGTGACAAACAGCAGAAGAGTGGGCTCTGTGTCCACAGGTTCTGCATGGTGAGGGGCTCTGGGCGCTCCCTCCACCTTTGCAATGGGCAGCTCCTGCCGCCCTCTCCTCATCAGCTCCTCCCCTTGCCTGCAGCTCTTTGCCAGTCTGCAATTTCGGCAAGAGAAACGCCACGTTAGACTCGTGGAGTTTCTCCTGTGAGATCTCCTTATTGCAGTGAGGGAGGCAGCAGAGAAGGTGGGCAGGGAGCTTTGTGCCTGGGGAGGTTTGCCAGAGCTTAGCCCAGACAGCAGGAAAGAAAGGCTGGCCCAGCAGCCGGGACAAAGTCTGGCTCCCAGCGGCTCTGGCACAGAGGCCCTGGCACAGAAGCCTCCCTCCTCCAGCAGGCAGCTCTGTGGGCTGGGAGCCGGCAGCGGCTTTGGGCCTGTCCTGCAAAATGCCCCCCTCAATTCCTTCTCCCCTAGACAGAGAGTATCTGCACCTCGCAGCAACAACGTCCCTCGAGGACAGCGACTCACTCCAGAGTGACGCCATGTCTGACAGCAAGCAGGAGGGCCCTGGTGCCAGGGAGCCAGGTGAGGGCAAAGCCGCCCTCTGACAGCCTGGCCCAGGGCCTCTTGTGGCAGCAGGCAGCGTGGGGATCAGAGCAGAGGCAGGGGGAGGCAGGAGCTGCTCGGCTATGCCGGGGGTTGGGAGCCTCCTTCCTGCCCAAGTGGGGCCCAGCTGGGCCAGGGGGCAGCTCCTGGGACAGCCGTGCCCACAATGGCCCCTGCTCTGCAAGGCCTCCAGCCCTGCCCATCAGCCAGGCAGGGACAGAGCAGCCCTGGGGCCAAGGCTGCTGCAAGCTCTGAGCCTCACAGAGCTGCTCGTGCCCCGTGCCATTGGCTCTGTCCCCTGCAGCCTGCATGCTGTGTCGCCGTGCCGAGGCTGAGCCCTGTGCCTCCCCAGGCCCTGGCCACTGCTCCTGTGCTGCTCCTGCACAGCCCAGAGCACCCACGGGCCCTGCTCAGGCCTCACGAAGACCAGAACCAGCTGGGGCTGTGACAGCTCTGCTGCTCTGGGCCCAGCCCTCGGGCAAAGCACCCGCCTGTCCCTGGGCTGGGGGCAGTGCCCAGGCTGGGCTTGGCAGAGCCCGTCCGCTCCTGGAGGGCTGGGGGCACTGCTCTGGCCTGGCCTGGCCCGGCCCTGGGCTCCCTTGGCATTCCTGCTTGCCCTTGCATCCACCAGGGATGGGCTGCAGCTCAATGGCCCCGGCCTGGCCGCACACTCAGGCCTGGAGCCTTCCCGTGGCTCCCCAGGGCACGAGAGCCTCAGCCCCAGCTCCCAAACACGGCCTAACAGGCTTTGCTGATATTGATCCCTGTCAGAGCTTTGAAAGCATTTTCAAAGTAACCTTGTTTGGCAACACTTTCAAGGAACAAACGGGACTCGCTTCTAATCGGTAAAAACTTTATTGGTTTGCTTGCACTTCCTATAGGGTATCCTAATGCTTCCTTTGGCGTTCCAGAAAATAATGAAAATCTAACAAATTCTAAAGAGAAGTTCCTGAATCCACTATGAGGAGAAGTCTCTACATTCACTGTCCTTACATACAGTTAAGAAGCTGCTCCTGTAACACACAAAGATGGAGTGGTTTACCTGACTGGACCACACAACATGATGTTTTATACACACCGCTACACTACAAAACTTCTCGTCCCTGTTCATTACAAATTTGAAGCTCTTCTCGAGGTCCTGACTTATTTTTGCATGCACATTCATACCTGCAATCCCTCCCCATGCTCAGCTTTCACCTAGACTTACCAGGGAACAGATGTTCCATACTCACCTCAAGCAATAATCTACGTCTGTCTTCCTAACCCTCTTTTTCTTCACTGACTTCTGCTAATCTACAAAATAACTGCGGACCCTCTGCACAAAAGAAACATCCAATTAATAGCCTTAAACACTTGTGATTGTGCTGCTGCTTCTAACAATCATGTCCAACGCAGCACTAAAACCAGAAATCAATTCTCACACCCTTCCTATTCTCCTGCCCCCACCACACCTTGGCTCCAGCAGAAATGTTTCCTACTGCAGCCTGGTGTGCTAAGAACAATCAAAGGCAGCAGCACTTTCCCTCAACATGCTGCAATCTGAATTGCACTGAAATTGCAGCTGTTGCATTAGAAGCTCAGCACCAGCACCCCCAGAACTGAGGCCTGAGCTCTCCATTTCAACACACCCTGTGAATCAGGCTGCCTGGAATATTGCAGGCTGGGAACTGTGTGAACACAGCAGTGCATTTCAGCAGAGTTATGGAATCAATCTCATGGAAGGCACATCCTTTAAGCTTGTCTTAATATTCTATTCTACAAAATCTAACCAGCAATTGTTTTGGTGGCCTGTGCAGGTTTTGGGGACTGTGCATGTTTCCTTTGGATGTTGTTTTCTTTGTTTCTAAATACAAAATTCACTGGATTCAGAAGACAAAGCCCCAGATTCATTAGGACAAAGAACCACAGGGACATATGTGGCTGACAAGAACACTCAACATTCCTAACGGTAACACCAGAAAGAGAGGAAAAAGACAAAGATGATTTAAATACCTGAAAGGATCCAAAATGTCTATGTAAGCTGTCAAGTGACTAAGTTTTTGGTAAACTCTAAAAGTCCAGATTCCTATTGGGTAATTGTCTGAAAGAAAAGAAAGCCAGAAATCTGCTTGACCTTCATTTTGCCAGGACTTTCTCACAGGATTCTGCCACAACTTGGATCACAAGTGAGGGTGGCAAATTTTGACTAGAAAACTTGGATAACTAGGCAGCGTTTTTTCAACCTCACTGAATTACAGGAAGGGTTTAAAAGGAAAAACAAAATATTAAACATGGTAAAGAAATTCTGTCATACCTCTAAGGCGTTCATCATCTTTGGAGAAGAAAAAAAAAACTCTAGCACTTCCTGTGCGTGGTAAAAAAAAGAAACCTAGAAAAGGAAAAAAGGGATTTGAGCATCCTAAATTGTACTATCAAATTCCATGAACACAAGTTAAACCTGTAGTGCTTCAGAGAAATGGCATCCATTGAAAAGCTTTATTCCCTAGGAACCCAACAGAGCTTTTTATTTTACAAAACCCTCTTTTAAAGAGAAAACTGACTGTGTCTTGGGCTTTTGGCCAAACTCAGTTTGGAGTTGGTCAAAGCAAAATGACCCTGTTAGTTTCTTGTGCTCTACTCTTTCTTTCCATATTCACATTCACATCCAATGGGCTGCTGGGAGTTTTGACTGTGTGCAGCACAAACGGTTTTCCAAGACGACTTTCATTGCTCAGAGGTGTGCAATGTCACTTTCCCATTCCCTGAGTGCTGCTATTAATATTCCCACAGCATCCAACTACTACAGCCAAGTAGACAGCAAAGAGAAATGCAACTTGCATTTCTTGGTCCTGTTCCATTTCTGTCATCTCAGGCTCATCGTCACCCTCAGAACTGCTGTCCTGGAAACGTGGATCCTCTTGCCACGTGGCTTTTACCGGCTTTATTGTCCCAAGCGCATAAGGCTCTGCAATGACAGCACCAATAGAGAAAAAAAGCCAAAACCAGATTATTCCTCTACTTGTCAGGAAAAATTCTTCCTTTCACGTGAAATACTTACAGTGGAGAAGAGAGATTTAGGAAGGACAGAATCTGACCCTGCCAGATTTTCTAAGCTACATCTCTGCTCCAGTATTTTCCAGTTTGTTCCAGGAATCCCTTATGTATTCTTAAACATTTCTCATTGCATTCAGAAGACACTGAATACCTTCTCAGTTCAGCACAAGTCTGGGGGGCTCATTGCTTTGTGCTGTTGCATTGGGTTTTTTAATATTTTGGATAACTTCACGGGGTTTCTTTTCTCTCCTACATGACTGGGACTAGAGTTAATGTTGTTTCATCTTCATTTCAGACGGCCTCATTTTATCTAAGGTTAGGACACCCCAATGATCATGTGTCATTCCATTTCCTTTTTCTAAAGGTCCAAGAGTAGAATTCAGTAACAAACAGAATATTCATGGATCTTGGGGGCAGCTCTCGGACTTTGCTCCTCCCCCTACATTAACGCACATTTCCTTAAAAGCCTTGTGAGGTCCTATGAAACTTGATATGACTGGTGTGTCACCTTTTTCCCTGTTTGAGGAATTCAGGGCATGAGAACAAGCTTTTTCACCGCTCAGCAAAAACCCCAATGCCTTCTCAAAGCGTGCCTTTCAGAATTCCTGAGATGCAAGCATGAGGCACCTCTCATTAATCTACCACAGCCCTGGCAAGCAGAAATGAAGATCAAAATGCTTCTGCCTAATTACTGACTTCTGTTGCTGAAAATCCCCTGCATCCTGACCTTCTTTACACCATATTGCCCTACAGTGCCTGCCAGAAGCTCTTCCTTAGCAATGGCACTGTTAGAAGGGTTCTGCTGTTACCTTCTTTGATGCCCAACTCCTCCGTGCCTCCATAGAAGGAAAACTTGAAAGAACTCATCTCCTGAGCCGCATCGTTCTCAGGCAAAGGTCCCAAATGGTCATCTGGGGCAGAGTGCTGTGCATCCTCTTTGTCCCAGGGTTTTTCCTCAGTCTGTTCTGGTTTGTTCTTTGAAGGTCTTTCAAAGAAGAAACCAGAATAGACGGAGGAAATACCGTCTATTCTGGTTTGTTCTTTGAAAGGCCTCTTTCAAATCCGCAGCAATGCTGTAGAAGTTGTCTTCAGACACTTGAGGCAGTGTCTCACTCTCTTTCTTCTTTTTTTGGCTTTACTGAAATGAGATTGTTCAAGGATAGCAACACAGCACACGTCCTTTTCAGACACAGCTTCCCTAAGAGCCACCTTGCTCTGAATGTCTCCCTAAGCATATCCAAGCCCATTAAGGAGTGGTTCATCATCAAGGGTAAGCACTGGGGAAACACTGGGTTGGAGTGTAAAGGCAGGAACCAGAGTCCTTTTTAATTAGCCACATCCTTAAGTGACTTTTCACTGACTACACGGTTACACAGATATCAAGGTATTTAGCACAGACTTCTTCCTGCCAGTAGAAACATCAAGAGCTAATCGGGTTTGCTTACAGAGCTGCACATCTCAGGGTCCCTGCACTGACCGTTCTCACCTTCACTTCCGGCAAGGAACACACGGCCTAGAAAGAAAAGATGACTGCGCTACGTGCTGCTGTTGGAGGTCCCAGTTGAGGTCCGACGTCGCTGGTGGGAGCGGCTGCTCCTGCGCGATGTCCCCGACCACGTCCCCCTACGCCTGGGCCTCTCAGCTCTGGCTGCTGTCGTCCTGCTCCTGTCCTGGCGACTCCTGGACCGCACAGTTTGAGCCGAGGCCCGGCGCTGCTGGCGGGAGCGGCTGCGTCTGGGGGCCGTCCCCGATGATGTGTCCCTTCGCCTGGGCCTCTCAGCCCTTGGCCTTGTCCTGCTGCTGCTGCCACGGCGACTCCTGGAGCGGACAGGTGGACTCTGGGCCCAGCCTTGCTGGCGGGAGCGCCTGCGTCTGGGGGATGGCCCGGACCATGTCCCCCTACGCCTGGGCCTCTCAGTCCTTGGCCCTGTCCCACTGCCTCTGTCACAGACACTCCTGGAGCGGACAGGTGGACTCTGGGCCCAGCCTTGCTGGCGGGAGCGCCTGCGTCTGGGGGATGGCCCGGACCATGTCCCCCTACGCCTGGGCCTCTCAGTCCTTGGCCCTGTCCCACTGCCTCTGTCACAGACACTCCTGGAGCGGACAGGTGGACTCTGGGCCCAGCCTTGCTGGCGGGAGCGCCTGCGTCTGGGAGATGGCCCTGACCATGTCTCCCTTCGCCTGGGCCTCTCCGTCCTTGGCCCTGTCCCTCTGTTCCTGTCATGGCAGCTCCTGGAGCGGACAGGTGGACTCTGGGCCCAGCCTTGCTGGCGGGAGCACCTGCGTCTGGGGGATGTCCGTGATGGTGTCTCCCTTCGCCTGGGCCTCTCAGCCCTTGGCCCTGTCCCGCTGCTCCTGTCACAGCGGCTCCTGGAGCGGACAGGTGGACTCTGGGCACGACTTTGCCGGCGAGAGCAGCTTCGCCTGCGGCTGGGCCCAGCACGTCTGGAACGGACCCTGTCCTCAGGGTCAGGGGACGTGCTGCGTGTTGCCCTTGATCTGCTGATGCTGCTGGTGTCCAGTGAGGAAGATGGCAGCGCCTGCTGCCATGCTGCGTGGTGGGGCCTGCTGTGGCTGCCCGTCTCTGGAGATGGAGACGGGGAAACCAGCACCAATGGCACAGGGCTGTGGGAGCTGGGGCTGATGGCCTCAGATTCTGACCAGCCATGAGCAGATTGTAGTCCTGACTGTCTGGCCGGCCTGGGGCCATTGAGCTCTGTCTCATCCCTGGCGGCTGTAAGGGCAAGCAGGAATGTCAAAGATCGCCCAGGCCCCGGCCAGGCCAGGCCAGAGCAGTGCCCCCAGCCCTCCAGCAGTGGATGCTGCGCTCTGCCAAGCCCGGCCTGGGCACTGCCCCCAGCCCAGGGACACTGGGGACTTTGACTCATACATGTTCCGAGCCCAGCACAGCTGTCACACTCCCATCTCTGTGTGCTGTTCCTCAGGCCAGAGCAGCGCCGGTGGGTGCCTTCAGCAGCACAGGAGGAGCACAGGAGCAATTGCCAGGGCCTGGGGAGGCAAACAGGCTCATAGCACTGAGAACAAAGTGTACCAGCACGTGGTTGTCTGGCCAAGCGCTTCCGGTTCTTCCCGCTCTGAGCCCTTGCCGAGACACAGGTTCCCTGCAGAGCCCCAGGTGCAGCTTCCCAACTTACCCCCGTTCCTCTGCCTCCTCCCTGCCTCCAGGGTAAAGGCAATCCCTGGCGTTGCACTGGCCGTGCCTCACTCCTAGATCTGCGAAAGCATCGTTGTCCTCCCATGTTGGGTCTCTGATGGAGAAAGGAAGTGATGATGAATTTCTGCTGCTCTCCCTCACGGAGCTCCATGGTGTATCAGCTCTTTCTCCAGAGCTTTTCCAAGTTGGGGGTGAAGCTGAAGCCCAGACTGATGGGACAGGACACGGCCAGGGCTCCTGGGGCAGGGCCTGGCACAGCACAGCACTTGCACCCTCCTGCCTGGTGGGCCAGGCAGAAGGACACCAACCTGAAGGGGACTCGGATCCCCAAGATGAGCATTTCAACAGGGAATTCCCCACTATCTCTGCACAGGGGGCACTGGAAATACAAAGCACCAGCGCACAAGGCCTGTCCCTGCAGGGCAAACAGAGGCAGGCTGAGCGAGGCCCTGCTGCTGCTGCTGCTGAGCACCTGCTGTGCCCCGGGGCTGAGGGGAGGGCTCCTACCTGGATGCAGTCCCTGTGGAACCAGGCCCTTTTGCACGTTGGGCACACCAGGGTTGTGAAGGTCTTTCTGTCCTCCACAGGCTCCAGGCAGATGAGGCAAACGGTGTCCGGCTCAGGAGTCACCTCCACCACCTGCTCTGGACGGTGCTCAGGGCAGAAGGACCTGGAGGAAAATGGATGGCGAAAGTGAGAAATGCTGGATCATTCCCCAGGGGTGGTCATAAAGAGAGATGAGGTACCTGAACGGAATAAGGTATACATTGACACAGCCGCCCTCCTTGGCACAGGGCAGGTGGAACCATCTGTCACAGTCCTCCGTGCAGCACATGATGGTTGCCCCGCTCTGGCCGCAGACGCAGCAGCGCTGGAAAGAGCCAAGCAGCCGCGTCAGCAGCAGCAGCAGCAGCCTCGAGGCCTCCCCGGGCAGCCGCAGGACATGGCCGCTGCCGGCTCCCAGCCCACAGAGCCGCCTGCTGGAGGAGGGAGGCTCCTGTGCCAGGGCCTCTGTGCCACAGCTGCTGGGAGCCAGACTTTGTTCCGGCTGCTGGGCCGGCCTTTCTTTCCTGCACTCTGGGCTAAGCTCTGGCAAACCTCGCCAGGCACAAGTCTTCCTGCTCTTGTCAGGCTCTCACCTTCTGTGCCGCCCGCCGCACTGCAATTAGGAGGTCTCGTGGGAGAAAGTCCATCACTCCAACGTGGCGTTTCTCTTGCCGAAATAGGAGACTGGCAAAGAGCTGCAGGCAAGGGGAGGAGCTGATGAGGAGAGGGTGACAGGAGCTGCCCATTGCAATGGTGGAGGAAGCGCCCAGAGCCACTCACCATGCAGAACACGTGGGCACAGAGCCCACCCTTCTGCAGTTTTTCACCGCACATGTCCGGGTCAGCCTCGGCACGGCGACACAGCATGCAGGCTGCAGGGGACAGAGCCAATGGCACGGGGCATGAGCAGCTCTGCGGGGCTCAGAGCCTGCAGCAGCATCGGCCCCAGGGCTGCTCTGTCCCTGCCTGGCTGATGGGCAGGGCTGGAGGCCTTGCAGAGCAGGGGCCATTGTGGGCACGGCTGTCCCAGGAGCTGCCCCCTGGCCCAGCTGGGCCCCACTTGGGCAGGAAGGAGGCTCCCAGCCCCGGCATGGCCGAGCAGCTCCTGCCTCCCCCTGCCTCTGCTCTGATCCCCACGCTGCCTGCTGCCACAAGAGCCCCTGGGCCAGGCTGTCAGAGGGCTGCTTTGCCCTCACCTGGCTCCCTGGCACCAGGGCCCTCCTGCTTGCTCCCAGACATGGCGACTGTCTGTCCTTCGTCTCTGTCCTCGAGGGACTTCGTCTCTGTCCCTGAGGGACCGTACTCTCGGTCTAGGGGAGAAAGAAGGGGGGGGAGTTTGCAGAACAGGCCCAGAGCCACGAGGCTCTACTCCCTGCTCAGGCCTGCGTGAGCCCTGCTCCTGTCCGCTTTCTCCTCCCGTTGTCGCGCTGAGGAACACCGCAGTGTCCTGGCTGTTCCTCCGCTGATTCTGGGAAGGGAGAGGCAGGTGAGACTGCAGCACAGGCCCAGAGCCCCGAGGTGTGGGGCCCCTCTGATCCCTGGGCAGCCACGTCCCCGCCCTACCTTCTCCTCCCGGTGTCAGGTTGCACTGACGCTCGGCCTGAGCCCAGCGTCCCCTTTTGTGGCCTTGGTGGCACAGGTCACAATGGCCACTATGACATCAGAACCGTGTACCCAAAATCGGGCAGCCATGGCCTCAAGTCCCTGGAAACCACTTGTGGCGGCCCCCTCGGGCACCGAGCTTCTGAGCTGGGTCCGAGCGTTTGCTCGGGGTGGAAGCACGGCCGGGAATCCGGCAGCAAGTGCAGGGTCAAATGCCAGGCCCTGGGGCAGCCAGCCGGGGTGGCACTGTGGGCAGGGAGGTGCTGTTCAGGCACCGCCACGCCAGGGCTCTGGCCCCGGCCAAGGGAAATCTCTGCTCCTGCCCCTGGCAGGCGGTGGCCCAGAGAGCCCTTGCGGAGGCAGCTGCACTGCAGGGATTCAAATCCTGCTCTAGGTGAACTGATGTTTTCCTCTAGACCTGTCTGCAGAAAACTAAGATGAACCTGATTTGATGCTGCTGCTGATCACCATTGGGTACTGGAGATAAACCTGGACACCACCACAGCTGCCTCCAGACCTCAGTTATCTGTCATCCTATGAACTAACAACTTTCACATTTCATATAAATGGAAAAATTAGTATTAAGCTTCTGAGAAAGGTCATCTTTTAGACTGACTCAGTGGAAAGAACACAAAATGCACTGAGAATTTTGTGTGTACATTTGACAGGAGAGCTTGCAACTGTCCTCCACTCAAGTCAAATACAGGAGGATGTTTTTCCTACATTATATAAACTTTGCCAGTTTGGTCCGTGCTTTCCTACTAGAAAATACATTGGAAAAATTCAGCAAGAGAAGCACAAACAATTCTTGTCAATTTTTCTCTTTCGTGTCTTTGCAAACATGCTCCTGGAAATCCAGATCCATGACTTCTAGAACAATCAGTGGCATCTCTGGGAAGCAGGGCAGGGGCTGACAGGCAGGGACACCCTGCAGCTGCCTGATGCTGGGGCAGCAGGAGTTTGTCCATTTTCCTGTCTCCATGGCAGAGTCACCTTGGCTGGGAAATGATCCCTTCCCTGCTCTAGGAGGGAGGCACAGCCAGTGCAATGCCAGGGAGTGCCTTTACCCTGGAGGCAGGGAGGAGGCAGAGGGGGAAGTTGGGAAGCTGCACCCGGGGCTCTGCAGGGCTCCCGGCCAGGGCTCGAAGCACAAGGAGCCAGAAGAGCTTGGCCGGACAATCCCGAGCTCTGGACACCGTGTCCTCAGCACCGGGAACCCGTTTGCTTCTCCAGGCCCTGGGCACTGCTCCCGTGCTGCTCATGCAAGTCACACACAGACACAGAGCTACCTGCTCTGTCTCAACCCTCTTCAGCACTGGACAGCACAACACAGTAACATGTTCTCTTCAGTGCATGGTCTAATTATTAATAGTCCTGCAAAGACTCACATTCAAAGCACACACACACAAAAACCCAAGCCTTAGTACACACTTTGCATGAAGCCTTGGTACAGACCTTGCATCAACACAAAATGCATGTTGCTGTTCAGAAACACAGGGCAGCACTTTTGGCCAATGCTTTTTTCCTGCAAGATCTTTCAAAGGATTGCAAAAGTGACTTTGTTTGGCAACTTCTTCAAGGAGCAAACAGGAGAGGCTTCTGAGTTTTTAAAGATTTATTGATTTGCTTTCACTTTTTTTTTTTTTTTTTTGGCATCCTTACACTTATCCCTGCATTCCAGAAAATCGTGAAGATCCAAAAAAATATCAGGGCAGGTTTCTGAATTCTTTCATGTTTCTCTCAAAGACTTTCTTGACGTACATACAAGGGACTGGTCCGATAACATACAGAGAAGCAGTGGTTTCCCTCACTGGACATTACAAGACAACGTTATAGACTCCACTACACTAAAACACTTCTGTTGCCTGGTCATTACAAAGCCTGAAGCTCTTCTAGAGGCTTTTCCCAGTGCAACTTCATTAGGTTCCTCTCTGCTCAACTCTCGAGCCTGTCCAGGTCTCACTGAAGGGCAGCAGAGCCTTGTGGTGCCTCAAGCCCTGCTCCCAGTTCTGTCCCATCAGCAAACACTGAGGGAGCGCTCCATCCCTTCTGCCAGGTCCCTGGGGAATAAGGCAAACAAGGCTGGGCCCAGCACGGCCCCCTGAGCTCACAGCTACCTGAGTTTGGAGCTCCCCTGTCCACTTCTCTGCCCCACTGTCCCTGAGCTGCCTCAGGGGCCTGTTATGGGAGGCAGGGACAAAGCCTTGCTGAAGTCCCAGCTGACAACAGCCACTGCTCTCCCCTCACAAGCCCAACCAGGCACTGCAGCACAGGTGCCTATGGGATTGGTCAAGCATGGTTTCCATTCCTGTTATTCCACAGGCTTAAAGATGGCGTCCAAGAGGAGTTGTTCTGTCTCCTTTCTGGGGATGGAGCTGAGGCTTATGGGCCTGCAGTTTCCTGGCTCCTTCTTGGTGTCCTTTTGCAAGACTGCAGTGATGCTGGCTTTCCTCCACTGCTCATGCCTCTCTCCGGGGCTGTCTCCTTCCCTGACCTGCTGGCAGAGCGCCCTGTGCCAGAGGCAGGAGCAGAGATTTCCCTTGGCCCCAAAAGGGAACGCTGGGCTCAGGCCGAGTGTCAGTGCGACCTGACAACGGGAGGAGAAGGAGGGAAGGAGCAGGGCTGACACAGGGCTGAGCAGGGAGTAGAGCCCTCGTGTCTCTGGGCCTACTCTGCAAGCTCCCTGGCCTGTACTTTCTCCACAGAGAGAGAGCAACAGCACCTCGAAGTGACCAGGAAACCCGGCCATGGAGCGGGTCTGGGGCTGTCAGCCCTCAGGGACACCGGCCATGGAGCGGGGCTGGGGCTGTGACACCTCAGGGAAACCGGCCATGGAGCGGGGCTGGGGCCGTGACACCTCAGGGAAACCGGCCATGGAGCGGGGCTGGGGCTGTGACACCTCAGGGACACCGGCCATGGAGCGGGGCTGGGGCTGTCAGCCCTCAGGGAAACCGGCCATGGAGCAAGACTGGGGCTGTGACACCTCAGGGACACCGGCCATGGAGCGGGGCTGGGGCCGTGACACCTCATGGAACTCACCATGGCAGCCACCTCCCGAGATTTTGAAGTACTTGTTTCTTGGTTTAATGCCCTTCCAAGATCAATCTAGCATCTTTGCATATGAGCCTGACATACAAGGGTATTTAAAATTGAGTCTGATCCAGTCATCAAAGACAATGGATGTTACCTCTAAACTTACCTTTTCATGATTGTCAAACAATATGGAACTTTTCTTATGTCTGACTTAAAATATCCAGAATGCAAAATTCATTCTCAAGACAGGAAAAAAGAAAAGAATGAAAATAGGATATAGGCAGTCTTCAAAAGGCACAGAGAAGAAAATAAACATTAGAAAACCTTAGAAAAATTAGGTTTTCTTCTTCATCTTCTCAGTATGTGTTGTTTGAACATTGGTTGTCTTACTTGTCCCTCGCAAAACAAGGCATGTTACAGCTTTATTGTCTCAGTGCTGCATTTCCCCAATCGCTGACTTGCCATTTAGGCTCTGCTTTTTTGGAAATATACAACAAGGGACTCTCTATGGAAGAGAGTTGCACAAGCCTCTGGATTCCTGACCGTTCACCTCTGCCAATGCTCACAGTATTCTCCTAACACACCTGAGCTTCCTGTCTTTCAGAGAGAGAAAGATTCAGCTAAAGTCAAGCAAACAGGGCAGGGCAGATGGAAACCTTCCCTTGAGATGCTTTTGGGAAGGCCTGCAAGCACCCTGCCTTCCCTTGGCACAGAGGTGGTCACCTCAATGCATGGCGTTGCCTGACTTGCCCGAGGTGCCCCTCTATTCCAGAAGGACTTTTGCCCGCTTCATCACTTGTCTGTCCCTCCAGTTCCAGGGCCTCAAACCTGCTCTGTAAGGCACTAAACCTTTTAGTCAGCTGTAAGTTTTCAGAATAAGGCACTGACTGTGGCTCGAACTAGTTTTTTTAGTCAGGTTTACAATATATATTGAGAAAAAGAAGGAGCAGAGAAGGTGTGGAAAATGCATATTATATGATTGGCTTTTCGCAAATATTAAAATTAATACTATATGTGTGATGTTGGAAAGTTATGTTGTATTCATCCTTTTTTGTAGTGCTATGCTAATCTTTTAAAGTAGTGTGGTGAATATAGTTTTAGGCTACAGAAACTCTGTGATGTAAGATACTTTTTCTAAATAGCTCATGGAGAGATAACAGTAACAAGACACCAAAACTCTGAGAAAAGAAATATTGCCTCCTTATCGGGAAGAACCAGACTTTGAGGGACCAAGACAATTGATTTACAAGATGAAGGAGGGGTTGACAAGAACAAGAAAACACCCATTGTTTGAAAAGAATTTTGGCATCATGTATGAGATATATGAATAGGCAACAGGCTATTACTTTTAAGGGTTAATCCTTTGTTAGCAAAGTGTCTTCTGAGGCAGAGCAGAGCACCCAGACATCTGCAATTCTTTGCTTTTTTAATTGCCCTTTATTGTCCTACCTCTAATTGTCCAAATTATTTTTTCTCTAATTTTTATTCTTATTTTTATAACTAATTTATTACTATTAAACTTTTAAAATTTTAAAGCAAGTCAAATTCTGCATCCTTTGTGTCCACTATCAGTGGGAATCCCTCTTCCCAAGCTTTGTCAACCCCCCTCTGGGTTTGAGATCAGTGAAACGTGCCCAGCCTGGAGTCTTGGAAGACAATTCTAGCAACAAGTACTTTGCTTTTCTAACCCCTGGCCATCACTTCGAGCTTGTAGGCTGCTATGTGTGTCACAGGTTAAACGTCTCTTCCTGTTGATCAGGCTTGGAAGTGTGTAAAGCCCAGGCATGACAGGACATGTTTTCTTCAGGAAATGGGACGTAGGGCCCAGTTTGCAACGGGTCCGGGCCCGCGCCTTCCAGAGCGCCAGAAGGTTCGCGGCGCCGTTGCAGGGCTCAGGGCGCCGCCTTGTGGGCGAGAGCCGCCATGACAGCGCGGGCGCCGCGCGGCGGGGCCGGAGGGCGGGAAGGGGCGGGCGGGTGTGAGGGGCGGGGCGGTTCGTGCCCAGAGCCGAGCCCGCGCTGTTCCTGGGCGCATTCCCGGCTCGGTGTTGGGAGCGTGCAGCCGCTGCTCGGGCTCTGGGAGAAGCGTGCGGCCGCTGCGGGGTCCCAGCCCTCAGAGCTGGCTGCCGGCCGAGGCTGCAGTGCCAGAGCTGCCGTGCGCCGTGGCAGTGCCAGAGTCCCTGGCAGAGCCGGGCTGGCACTGCCAGCTCCTGAGGGAAGCCCTGCCATGGCCGTGCCGGGCTGGCAGTGCCGACAGCTGAGGGGAGCCCGGCCATGGCAGCGCCGGGCTGGCAGTGCCGACAGCTGAGGGGAGCCCGGCCATGGCAGCGCCGGGCTGGCAGTGCCGACAGCTGAGGGGAGCCCGGCCATGGCAGCGCCGGGGCCGCTCCTGCCCCGCGGCCGCCCGAAGGAGCGACCTCTGGGACCTGCCGGCAGACTGGCACTGCTTGGCCCTCTTCAGTAGATCGACGGAGTGGCAGCACAGATAGCAAAATATTAAAACATCTGATTTAAAACACCGGAGGGAAACCATAGAATTGAAAAGAAAATGAAGATGTACCAAAATACTCAGGGCATGAATGGGAAAACTGAAAAGATACAGATTCTAATTATTTATATAATCTCAACTATATCATCAGAAACATGAGGGTGAAAATACCTTCTAAAAGTTTTGACAATAGAATGGTTCAGCTGTGTAGTTTTGCTAGTACATTAAAGTCTTAAAAAGCAGTCATGTATTCCTTTGTCCAGTGCTATGAATTTAATAATGGGATTTGTTACAGTTGTCCCTCAAATACCCCTCATAAAGAGAGTTGAGTGCTTAGATTCGATGGAAGCCATCAGTTAGTAAATGTAGTGTTGTGGTTTTTAGTAGTTCTGTAGTAAGTAGTTAGTTAAAGAAGTGATCATTCTGCCAATGGATGCTGATCCCTGATGCGTTTGTGCTGGTTCAATGGAAAGGCAAATTTTTAGTAATAGGCTATTGGAAAACATGTCTTTTCTGCTGGTAGCAGGCACAAACACATTGCTTTTACTGGTAGAAACTGAAGCAACTTGAGATGCCTGCTCCTTCTTCTCCACCTATGTTTAAAGGAGATCCATGCAGGTTAAAACATGAACCAAACCTCGAGGCTCTGGGCCTGTCCTGCTGGCTCACCGGCCTCACCCAACAATCAGCAGAGGAACAGCAAGAGGACACTGCAGTGTTCCTCAATGCAACAAGGGGAGGAGAAGGTGGGCAGGAGCAGGGCTCACATAGACAGAGAGGATCAGCACCTCAAAGTGACCACATCATTCAAGGGACAGGGACTGACTGCTGACAGCTGCCCTGTGAAACAGCAAGCAGGAGGGCGCTGGTGCCAGGGAGCCAGGTGAGGGCAAAGCAGCCCTCTGACAGCCTGGCCCAGGGCCTCTTGTGGCAGCAGGCAGCGTGGGGATCAGAGCAGAGGCAGGGGGAGGCAGGAGCTGCTCGGCCATGCCGGGGCTGGGAGCCTCCTTCCTGCCCAAGTGGGGCCCAGCTGGGCCAGGGGGCAGCTCCTGGGACAGCCGTGCCCACAATGGCCCCTGCTCTGCAAGGCCTCCAGCCCTGCCCATCAGCCAGGCAGGGACAGAGCAGCCCTGGGGCCAAGGCTGCTGCAAGCTCTGAGCCCCGCAGAGCTGCTCATGCCCCGTGCCATTGGCTCTGTCCCCTGCAGCCTGCATGCTGTGTCGCCGTGCCGAGGCTGAGCCCTGTGCCTCCCCAGGCCCTGGCCACTGCTCCTGTGCTGCTCCTGCACAGCCCAGAGCACCCACGGGCCCTGCTCAGGCCTCACGAAGACCAGAACCAGCTGGGGCTGTGACAGCTCTGCTGCTCTGGGCCCAGCCCTCGGGCAAAGCACCCGCCTGTCCCTGGGCTGGGGGCAGTGCCCAGGCTGGGCTTGGCAGAGCCCGTCCGCTCCTGGAGGGCTGGGGGCACTGCTCTGGCCTGGCCTGGCCCGGCCCTGGGCTCCCTTGGCATTCCTGCTTGCCCTTGCATCCACCAGGGATGGGCTGCAGCTCAATGGCCCCGGCCTGGCCGCACACTCAGGCCTGGAGCCTTCCCGTGGCTCCCCAGGGCACGAGAGCCTCAGCCCCAGCTCCCAAACACGGCCTAACAGGCTTTGCTGATATTGATCCCTGTCAGAGCTTTGAAAGCATTTTCAAAGTAACCTTGTTTGGCAACACTTTCAAGGAACAAACGGGACTCGCTTCTCATTGGTAAAAACTTTATTGGTTTGCTTGCACTTCCTATAGGGTATCCTAATGCTTCCTTTGGCGTTCCAGAAAATAATGAAAATCTAACAAATTCTAAAGAGAAGTTCCTGAATCCACTATGAGGAGAAGTCTCTACATTCACTGTCCTTACATACAGTTAAGAAGCTGCTCCTGTAACACACAAAGATGGAGTGGTTTACCTGACTGGACCACACAACATGATGTTTTATACACACCGCTACACTACAAAACTTCTCGTCCCTGTTCATTACAAATTTGAAGCTCTTCTCGAGGTCCTGACTTATTTTTGCATGCACATTCATATCTGCAATCCCTCCCCATGCTCAGCTTTCACCTAGACTTACCAGGGAACAGATGTTCCATACTCACCTCAAGCAATAATCTACGTCTGTCTTCCTAACCCTCTTTTTCTTCACTGACTTCTGCTAATCTACAAAATAACTGCGGACCCTCTGCACAAAAGAAACATCCAATTAATAGCCTTAAACACTTGTGATTGTGCTGCTGCTTCTAACAATCATGTCCAACGCAGCACTAAAACCAGAAATCAATTCTCACACCCTTCCTATTCTCCTGCCCCCACCACACCTTGGCTCCAGCAGAAATGTTCCCTACTGCAGCCTGGTGTGCTAAGAACAATCAAAGGCAGCAGCACTTTCCCTCAACATGCTGCAATCTGAATTGCACTGAAATTGCAGCTGTTGCATTAGAAGCTCAGCACCAGCACCCCCAGAACTGAGGCCTGAGCTCTCCATTTCAACACACCCTGTGAATCAGGCTGCCTGGAAGATTGCAGGCCGGGAACTGTGTGAACACAGCAGTGCATTTCAGCAGAGTTATGGAATCAATCTCACGGAAGGCACATCCTTTAAGCTTGTCTTAATATTCTATTCTACAAAATCTAACCAGCAATTGTTTTGGTGGCCTGTGCAGGTTTTGGGGACTGTGCATGTTTCCTTTGGATGTTGTTTTCTTTGTTTCTAAATACAAAATTCACTGGATTCAGAAGACAAAGCCCCAGATTCATTAGGACAAAGAACCACAGGGACATATGTGGCTGACAAGAACACTCAACATTCCTAACGGTAACACCAGAAAGAGAGGAAAAAGACAAAGATGATTTAAATACCTGAAAGGATCCAAAATGTCTATGTAAGCTGTCAAGTGACTAAGTTTTTGGTAAACTCTAAAAGTCCAGATTCCTATTGGGTAATTGTCTGAAAGAAAAGAAAGCCAGAAATCTGCTTGACCTTCATTTTGCCAGGACTTTCTCACAGGATTCTGCCACAACTTGGATCACAAGTGAGGGTGGCAAATTTTGACTAGAAAACTTGGATAACTAGGCAGCGTTTTTTCAACCTCACTGAATTACAGGAAGGGTTTAAAAGGAAAAACAAAATATTAAACATGGTAAAGAAATTCTGTCATACCTCTAAGGCGTTCATCATCTTTGGAGAAGAAAAAAAAAACTCTAGCACTTCCTGTGCGTGGTAAAAAAAAGAAACCTAGAAAAGGAAAAAAGGGATTTGAGCATCCTAAATTGTACTATCAAATTCCATGAACACAAGTTAAACCTGTAGTGCTTCAGAGAAATGGCATCCATTGAAAAGCTTTATTCCCTAGGAACCCAACAGAGCTTTTTATTTTACAAAACCCTCTTTTAAAGAGAAAACTGACTGTGTCTTGGGCTTTTGGCCAAACTCAGTTTGGAGTTGGTCAAAGCAAAATGACCCTGTTAGTTTCTTGTGCTCTACTCTTTCTTTCCATATTCACATTCACATCCAATGGGCTGCTGGGAGTTTTGACTCTGTGCAGCACACACGGTTTTCCAAGACGACTTTCATTGCTCAGAGGTGTGCAATGTCACTTTCCCATTCCCTGAGTGCTGCTATTAATATTCCCACAGCATCCAACTACTACAGCCAAGTAGACAGCAAAGAGAAATGCAACTTGCATTTCTTGGTCCTGTTCCATTTCTGTCATCTCAGGCTCATCGTCACCCTCAGAACTGCTGTCCTGGAAACATGGATCCTCTTGCCACGTGGCTTTTACCGGCTTTATTGTCCCAAGCGCGTGAGGCTCTGCAATGACAGCACCAATAGAGAATAAAAGCCAAAACCAGATTATTCCTCTACTCGTCAGGAAAAATTCCTCCTTTCACGTGAAATACTTACAGTGGAGAAGAGAGATTTAGGAAGGACAGAATCTGACCCTGCCAGATTTTCTAAGCTACATCTCTGCTCCAGTATTTTCCAGTTTGTTCCAGGAATCCCTTATGTATTCTTAAACATATCTCATTGCATTCAGAAGACACTGAATACCTTCTCAGTTCAGCACAAGTCTGGGGGGCTCGTTGCTTTGTGCTGTTGCATTGGGTTTTTTAATATTTTGGATAACTTCACGGGGTTTCTTTTCTCTCCTACATGACTGGGACTAGAGTCAATGTTGTTTCATCTTCATTTCAGACGGCCTCATTTTATCTAAGGTTAGGACACCCCAATGATCATGTGTCATTCCATTTCCTTTTTCTAAAGGTCCAAGAGTAGAATTCAGTAACAAACAGAATATTCATGGATCTTGGGGGCAGCTCTCGGACTTTGCTCCTCCCCCTACATTAACGCACATTTCCTTAAAAGCCTTGTGAGGTCCTATGAAACTTGATATGACTGGTGTGTCACCTTTTTCCCTGTTTGAGGAATTCAGGGCATGAGAACAAGCTTTTTCACCACTCAGCAAAAACCCCAATGCCTTCTCAAAGCGTGCCTTTCAGAATTCCTGAGATGCAAGCATGAGACACCTCTCATTAATCTACCACAGCCCTGGCAAGCAGAAATGAAGATCAAAATGCTTCTGCCTAATTACTGACTTCTGTTGCTGAAAATCCCCTGCATCCTGACCTTCTTTACACCATATTGCCCTACAGTGCCTGCCAGAAGCTCTTCCTTAGCAATGGCACTGTTAGAAGGGTTCTGCTGTTACCTTCTTTGATGCCCAACTCCTCCGTGCCTCCAAAGAAGGAAAACTTGAAAGAACTCATCTCCTGAGCTGCGTCGTTCTCAGGCAAAGGTCCCAAATGGTCATCTGGGGCAGAGTGCTGTGCATCCTCTTTGTCCCAGGGTTTTTCCTCAGTCTGTTCTGGTTTGTTCTTTGAAGGTCTTTCAAAGAAGAAACCAGAATAGATGGAGGAAATACCGTCTATTCTGGTTTGTTCTTTGAAAGGCCTCTTTCAAATCCGCAGCAATGCTGTAGTTGTCTTCAGACACTTGAGGCAGTGTCTCACTCTCTTTCTTCTTATTTTGGCTCTACTGAAATGAGATTGTTCAAGGATAGCAACACAGCACACGTCCTTTTCAGACACAGCTTCCCTAAGAGCCACCTTGCTCTGAATGTCTCCCTAAGAATATCCAAGCCCATTAAGGAGTGGTTCATAATCAAGGGTAAGCACTGGGGAAACATCTGTGGTTGGAGTGTAAAGGCAGGAATCGGAGTCCTTTTTAATTAGCCACATCCTTAACTGACGTTTCACTGACTACACGGTTACACAGAAATGAAGGTATTAGCCCAGACTTCTTCCTTCCAGTAGAAACATCAAGAGCTAATCGGGTTTGCTTACAGAGCTGCACATCTCAGGGTCCCTGCACTGACCGTTCTCACCTTCACTTCCGGCAAGGAACACACGGCCTAGAAAGAAAAGATGACGGCGCTACGTGCTGCTGTTGGAGGTCCCAGTTGAGGTCCGACGTCGCTGGTGGGAGCGGCTGCTCCTGCGCGATGTCCCCGACCACGTCCCCCTACGCCTGGGCCTCTCAGCTCTGGCTGCTGTCGTCCTGCTCCTGTCCTGGCGACTCCTGGACCGCACAGTTTGAGCCGAGGCCCGGCGCTGCTGGCGGGAGCGGCTGCGTCTGGGGGCCGTCCCCGATGATGTGTCCCTTCGCCTGGGCCTCTCAGCTCTTGGCCTTGTCCTGCTGCTGCTGCCACGGCGACTCCTGGAGCGG
This sequence comes from Ammospiza nelsoni, assembly GCF_027579445.1. Classification (NCBI taxonomy): domain Eukaryota; kingdom Metazoa; phylum Chordata; class Aves; order Passeriformes; family Passerellidae; genus Ammospiza; species Ammospiza nelsoni. Next base: position 17,440,139 of record NC_080643.1, on the reverse strand, counting down.
ACAGGTGGACTCTGGGCCCAGCCTTGCTGGCGGGAGCGCCTGCGTCTGGGGGATGGCCCTGACCATGTCCCCCTACGCCTGGGCCTCTCAGTGCTTGGCCCTGTCCCACTGCTCCTGTCACAGACACTCCTGGAGCGGACAGGTGGACCCTGGGCCCAGATTTGCTGACGGGAGCGCCTGCGTCTTGGGGATGGCCCAGGCCATGTCCCCCTACGCCTGAGCCTCTCAGTGCTTGGCCCTGTCCCACTGTTCCTGTCATGGCAGCTCCTGGAGCAGACGGGTGGACTCTGGGCCCAGCCTTGCTGGCGGGAGCGCCTGCGTCTGGGGGATGGCCCTGGCCACGTCCCCCTACGCCTGAGCCTCTCAGTGCTTGGCCCTGTCCCTCTGTTCCTGTCATGGCAGCTCCTGGAGCGGACAGGTGGACTCTGGGCCCAGCCTTGCTGGCGGGAGCACCTGCGTCTGGGAGATGGCCCTGACCATGTCTCCCTTCGCCTGGGCCTCTCCGTCCTTGGCCCTGTCCCTCTGTTCCTGTCATGGCAGCTCCTGGAGCGGACAGGTGGACTCTGGGCACGACTTTGCCGGCGAGAGCAGCTTCGCCTGCGGCTGGGCCCAGCACGTCTGGAACGGACCCTGTCCTCAGGGTCAGGGGACGTGCTGCGTGTTGCCCTTGATCTGCTGATGCTGCTGGTGTCCAGTGAGGAAGATGGCAGCGCCTGCTGCCATGCTGCGTGGTGGGGCCTGCTGTGGCTGCCCATCTCTGGAGATGGAGACAGGGAAACCAGCACCAATGGCACAGGGCTGTGGGAGCTGGGGCTGATGGCCTCAGATTCTGACCAGCCATGAGCAGATTGTAGTCCTGACTGTCTGGCCGGCCTGGGGCCATTGAGCTCTGTCTCATCCCTGGCGGCTGTAAGGGCAAGCAGGAATGTCAAAGATCGCCCAGGCCCCGGCCAGGCCAGGCCAGAGCAGTGCCCCCAGCCCTCCAGCAGTGGATGCTGCGCTCTGCCAAGCCCGGCCTGGGCACTGCCCCCAGCCCAGGGACACCGGGGACTTTGACTCATACATGTTCCGAGCCCAGCACAGCTGTCACACTCCCATCTCTGTGTGCTGTTCCTCAGGCCAGAGCAGCGCCGGTGGGTGCCCTCAGCAGCACAGGAGGAGCACAGGAGCAATTGCCAGGGCCTGGGGAGGCAAACAGGCTCATAGCACTGAGAACAAAGTGTACCAGCACGTGGTTGTCTGGCCAAGCACTTCTGGTTTTCCCGCTTTGAGCCCTTGCCGAGACACAGGTTCCCTGCAGAGCCCCAGGTGCAGCTTCCCAACTTACCCCCGTTCCTCTGCCTCCTCCCTGCCCCCAGGGTAAAGGCAATCCCTGGCGTTGCACTGGCTGTGCCTCACTCCTAGATCTGCGAAGGCATCGTTGTCCTCCCATGTTGGGTCTCTGATGGAGAAAGGAAGATATGAAGAATTTCTGCTGCCCTACCCTCATGGAGATCCAAGGTGTCCCAGCTCTTTCTCCAGCACTTTTCCAAGTTGGGCGTGAAGCTGAAGCCCAGACTGACGGGACAGGACAGGGCCTGGGCTCCTGGGGCAGGGCCTGGCACAGCACAGCACTTGCACCCTCCTGCCTGGTGGGCCAGGCAGAAGGACACCAACCTGAAGGGGACTCGGATCCCCAAGATGAGCATTTCAAAAGGGAATTCCTCACTATCTCTGCACAGGGGGCACTGGAAATACAAAGCACCAGCGCACAAGGCCTGTCCCTGCAGGGTAAACAGAGGCAGGCTGAGCGAGGCCCTGCTGCTGCTGCTGCTGAGCACCTGCTGTGCCCCGGGGCTGAGGGGAGGGCTCCTACCTGGATGCAGTCCCTGTGGAACCAGGCCCTTTTGCACGTTGGGCACACCAGGGTTGTGAAGGTCTTTCTGTCCTCCACAGGCTCCAGGCAGATGAGGCAGACGGTGTCCGGCTCAGGAGTGGCCTCCACCTCCTGCTCTGGACGGTGCTCAGGGCAGAAGGACCTGGAGGAAAATGGATGGGGAAAGTGAGAAATGCTGGATCATTCCCCAGGGATGGCCATAAAGAGAGATGAGGTACCTGAACGGAATAAGGTATACATTGACACAGCCGCCCTCCTTGGCACAGGGCAGGTGGAACCATCTGTCACAGTCCGGCACACAGCACATGATGGTTGCCCCGCTCTGGCCGCAGACGCAGCAGCGCTGGAAAGAGCCAAGCAGCCGCGTCAGCAGCAGCAGCAGCAGCCTCGAGGCCTCCCCGGGCAGCCGCAGGGCTACGGGCAGGGCGCAGGACGTGGCCGCTGCTGACTCCCAGCCCACAGAGCCGCCTGCTGGAGGAGGGAGGCTCCTGTGCCAGGGCCTCTGTGCCACAGCTGCTGGGAGCCAGACTTTGTCCCAGCTGTTGGGCCGGCCTTTCTTTCCTGCAGTCTGGGCTAAGTTCTGGCACACCTCGCCAGGCACAAATCTCCCTGCTCTTGTAAGGCTCTCACCTTCTGTGCCGCCCGACAGGCCGCAATTTGGAGATCTCGTGGGAGAAATCCCAGGAGTCCATCGTAGCGGTTCTCTTGCCGAAATAGAAGAGTGGCGAAGAGCTGCAGGCAAGGGGAGGAGCTGATGAGGAGAGGGCGGCAGGAGCTGCCCATTGCAAAGGTGGAGGGAGCGCCTGGAGCCACTCACCATGCAGAACCTGTGAGCACAGAACGCACCCATCTGCAGTTTGTCACCGCACATGTCCGGGTCAGCCTCGGCACGGCGACACAGCATGCAGGCTGCAGGGGACAGAGCCAATGGCACGGGGCATGAGCAGCTCTGTGGGGCTCAGAGCTTGCAGCAGCCTTGGCCCCAGGGCTGCTCTGTCCCTGCCTGGCTGATGGGCAGGGCTGGAGGCCTTGCAGAGCAGGGGCCATTGTGGGCACGGCTGTCCCAGGAGCTGCCCCCTGGCCCAGCTGGGTCCCACTTGGGCTGGAAGGAGGCTCCCAGCCCCAGCATGGCCAAGCAGCTCCTGCCTCCCCCTGCCTCTGCTCTGATCCCCACGCTGCCTGCTGCCACCAGAGCCCCTGGGCCAGGCTGTCAGAGGGCTGCTTTGCCCTCACCTGGCTCCCTGGCACCAGGGCCCTCCTGCTTGCTCCCAGACATGGCGTCACTCTGTGGTGAGTCCGTGTCCTTGAGGCACGTTGTCACTGCGAGGTGCAGATAATCTCTGTCTAGGGGAGAAAGAAGGGGGGGGAGTTTGCAGAACAGGCCCAGAGCCACGAGGCTCTACTCCCTGCTCAGGCCTGCGTGAGCCCTGCTCCTGTCCGCTTTCTCCTCCCGTTGTCGCGCTGAGGAACACCGCAGTGTCCTGGCTGTTCCTCCGCTGATTCTGGGAAGGGAGAGGCAGGTGAGACTGCAGCACAGGCCCAGAGCCCCGAGGTGTGGGGCCCCTCTGATCCCTGGGCAGCCACGTCCCCACCCTACCTTCTCCTCCCGTTGTCAGGTCGCACTGACGCTCGAACTGAGCCCAGCGTCCCCCTTTGTGGCCTTGGTGGCACAGGTCACAATGGCCACTCTGACATCAGAACCGTGTACCCAAAATCGGGCAGCCATGGCCTCAGGTCCCTGGCAACCACTTGTGGCGGCCCCCTCGGGCACCGAGCTTCTGAGCTGGGTCCGAGCGTTTGCTCGGGGTGGAAGCACAGCCGGGAATCCGGCAGCAAGTGCAGGGTCAAATGCCAGGCCCTGGGGCAGCCAGCCGGGGTGGCACTGTGGGCAGGGAGGTGCTGTTCAGGCACTGCCACGCCAGGGCTCTGGCCCCGGCCAAGGGAAATCTCTGCTCCTGCCCCTGGCAGGCGGTGGCCCAGAGAGCCCTTGCGGAGGCAGCTGCACTGCAGGGATTCAAACCCTGCTCTAGGTGAACTGTTGTTTTCCTCAACACCTGTCTGCAGAAAACTAAGATGAACCTGATTTGATGCTGCTGATCACCATTGGGTACTGGAGATAAACCTGGACACCACCACAGCTGCCTCCAGACCTCAGTTATCTGTCATCCTATGAACTAACAACTTTCACATTTCATATAAATGGAAAAATTAGTATTAAGCTTCTGAGAAAGGTCATCTTTTAGACTGACTCAGTGGAAAGAACACAAAATGCACTGAGAATTTTGTGTGTACATTTGACAGGAGAGCTTGCAACTGTCCTCAACTCGAGTCAAATACAGGAGGATGTTTTTCCTACATTATATAAACTTTGCCAGTTTGGTCCGTGCTTTCCTACTAGAAAATACATTGGAAAAATTCAGCAAGAGAAGCACAAACAATTCTTGTCAATTTTTCTCTTTCGTGTCTTTGCAAACATGCTCCTGGAAATCCAGATCCATGACTTCTAGAACAATCAGTGGCATCTCTGGGAAGCAGGGCAGGGGCTGACAGGCAGGGACACCCTGCAGCTGCCTGATGCTGGGGCAGCAGGAGTTTGTCCATTTTCCTGTCTCCATGGCAGAGCCACCTTGGCTGGGAAATGATCCCTTCCCTGCTCTAGGAGGGAGGCACAGCCAGTGCAATGCCAGGGAGTGCCTTTACCCTGGAGGCAGGGAGGAGGCAGAGGGGGAAGTTGGGAAGCTGCACCCGGGGCTCTGCAGGGCTCCCGGCCAGGGCTCGAAGCACAAGGAGCCAGAAGAGCTTGGCCGGACAATCCCGAGCTCTGGACACCGTGTCCTCAGCACCGGGAACCCGTTTGCTTCTCCAGGCCCTGGGCACTGCTCCCGTGCTGCTCATGCAAGTCACACACAGACACAGAGCTACCTGCTCTGTCTCAACCCTCTTCAGCACTGGACAGCACAACACAGTAACATGTTCTCTTCAGTGCATGGTCTAATTATTAATAGTCCTGCAAAGACTCACATTCAAAGCACACACACACAAAAACCCAAGCCCTAGTACACACTTTGCATGAAGCCTTGGTACAGACCTTGCATCAACACAAAATGCATGCTGCTGTTCAGAAACACAGGGCAGCACTTTTGGCCAATGCTTTTTTCCTGCAAGATCTTTCAAAGGATTGCAAAAGTGACTTTGTTTGGCAACTTCTTCAAGGAGCAAACAGGAGAGGCTTCTGAGTTTTTAAAGATTTATTGATTTGCTTTCACTTTTTTTTTTTTTTTTGGCATCCTTACACTTATCCCTGCATTCCAGAAAATCGTGAAGATCCAAAAAAATATCAGGGCAGGTTTCTGAATTCTTTCATGTTTCTCTCAAAGACTTTCTTGACGTACATACAAGGGACTGGTCCGATAACATACAGAGAAGCAGTGGTTTCCCTCACTGGACATTACAAGACAACGTTATAGACTCCACTACACTAAAACACTTCTGTTGCCTGGTCATTACAAAGCCTGAAGCTCTTCTAGAGGCTTTTCCCAGTGCAACTTCATTAGGTTCCTCTCTGCTCAACTCTCGAGCCTGTCCAGGTCTCACTGAAGGGCAGCAGAGCCTTGTGGTGCCTCAAGCCCTGCTCCCAGTTCTGTCCCATCAGCAAACACTGAGGGAGCGCTCCATCCCTTCTGCCAGGTCCCTGGGGAATAAGGCAAACAAGGCTGGGCCCAGCACGGCCCCCTGAGCTCACAGCTACCTGAGTTTGGAGCTCCCCTGTCCACTTCTCTGCCCCACTGTCCCTGAGCTGCCTCAGGGGCCTGTTATGGGAGGCAGGGACAAAGCCTTGCTGAAGTCCCAGCTGACAACAGCCACTGCTCTCCCCTCACAAGCCCAACCAGGCACTGCAGCACAGGTGCCTATGGGATTGGTCAAGCATGGTTTCCATTCCTGTTATTCCACAGGCTTAAAGATGGCGTCCAAGAGGAGTTGTTCTGTCTCCTTTCTGGGGATGGAGCTGAGGCTTATGGGCCTGCAGTTTCCTGGCTCCTTCTTGGTGTCCTTTTGCAAGACTGCAGTGATGCTGGCTTTCCTCCACTGCTCATGCCTCTCTCCGGGGCTGTCTCCTTCCCTGACCTGCTGGCAGAGCGCCCTGTGCCAGAGGCAGGAGCAGAGATTTCCCTTGGCCCCAAAAGGGAACGCTGGGCTCAGGCCGAGTGTCAGTGCGACCTGACAACGGGAGGAGAAGGAGGGAAGGAGCAGGGCTGACACAGGGCTGAGCAGGGAGTAGAGCCCTCGTGTCTCTGGGCCTATTCTGCAAGCTCCCTGGCCTGTACTTTCTCCACAGAGAGAGAGCAACAGCACTGTAAGGTTTTCTGTGTTGCTGTTCTGGTGGCCTGGAAAGGCCCAGGGATGGCCTTGGAGAGCCGATGCTTCAAAGGACGAGGAGAGACTTCTGATCTTGTCTCGGTCTTGGTGTTTATTAATTGTTTATCTAAAAGATTTTCTTTCAGCCCGACAGAGGTCTGCACAGCAAGTCAGCCATGGGCACACTCTCGAAGCCCCCGGGCGGTCACTTATCTTTATACCCTAAGTTACGTGTACAATATTTATCATTTTACTCCAATACCTTCTACCCTTATTAACCGGTGCACTTTTAGTAATGACCAATCCCAAAGTGCCACCACCACCACAGAAAATGGAGGCCAAGAAGAAGAAGAAGAAGGACAGGACACGCCCCAATTCCTCCATCTTACTTCTCTAGACCCCCCTGTACCAAAATCCTAAACCACGTGTTTTACACTTTAACTAACTTATCCCTTCACCATTCACCCAGTGGAATCCTCCCAGTCCTCATACAGGTCTCATCTCCTGTGTAGGATCAAAATCCTGCCACCAGACACTTCTGGCAACATTCCAGGATTCCCGAGCCCCCCAAGGGTGGTCTCGGCCTCTCTGCACCTCCATCCTGAGGTGCTGAGATCCCACACAGCACCTCGAAGTGACCAGGAAACCCGGCCATGGAGCGGGTCTGGGGCTGTCAGCCCTCAGGGACACCGGCCATGGAGCGGGGCTGGGGCTGTGACACCTCAGGGAAACCGGCCATGGAGCGGGGCTGGGGCCGTGACACCTCAGGGAAACCGGCCATGGAGCGGGTCTGGGGCTGTCAGCCCTCAGGGAAACCGGCCATGGAGCAAGACTGGGGCTGTGACACCTCAGGGACACCGGCCATGGAGCGGGGCTGGGGCCGTGACACCTCAGGGACACCGGCCATGGAGCGGGGCTGGGGCTGTCAGCCCTCAGGGAAACCGGCCATGGAGCAAGACTGGGGCTGTGACACCTCAGGGACACCGGCCATGGAGCGGGGCTGGGGCCGTGACACCTCATGGAACTCACCATGGCAGCCACCTCCCGAGATTTTGAAGTACTTGTTTCTTGGTTTAATGCCCTTCCAAGATCAATCTAGCATCTTTGCATATGAGCCTGACATACAAGGGTATTTAAAATTGAGTCTGATCCAGTCATCAAAGACAATGGATGTTACCTCTAAACTTACCTTTTCATGATTGTCAAACAATATGGAACTTTTCTTATGTCTGACTTAAAATATCCAGAATGCAAAATTCATTCTCAAGACAGGAAAAAAGAAAAGAATGAAAATAGGATATAGGCAGTCTTCAAAAGGCACAGAGAAGAAAATAAACATTAGAAAACCTTAGAAAAATTAGGTTTTCTTCTTCATCTTCTCAGTATGTGTTGTTTGAACATTGGTTGTCTTACTTGTCCCTCGCAAAACAAGGCATGTTACAGCTTTATTGTCTCAGTGCTGCATTTCCCCAATCGCTGACTTGCCATTTAGGCTCTGCTTTTTTGGAAATATACAACAAGGGACTCTCTATGGAAGAGAGTTGCACAAGCCTCTGGATTCCTGACCGTTCACCTCTGCCAATGCTCACAGTATTCTCCTAACACACCTGAGCTTCCTGTCTTTCAGAGAGAGAAAGATTCAGCTAAAGTCAAGCAAACAGGGCAGGGCAGATGGAAACCTTCCCTTGAGATGCTTTTGGGAAGGCCTGCAAGCACCCTGCCTTCCCTTGGCACAGAGGTGGTCACCTCAATGCATGGCGTTGCCTGACTTGCCCGAGGTGCCCCTCTATTCCAGAAGGACTTTTGCCCGCTTCATCACTTGTCTGTCCCTCCAGTTCCAGGGCCTCAAACCTGCTCTGTAAGGCACTAAACCTTTTAGTCAGCTGTAAGTTTTCAGAATAAGGCACTGACTGTGGCTCGAACTAGTTTTTTTAGTCAGGTTTACAATATATATTGAGAAAAAGAAGGAGCAGAAAAGGTGTGGAAAATGCATATTATATGATTGGCTTTTCGCAAATATTAAAATTAATACTATATGTGTGATGTTGGAAAGTTATGTTGTATTCATCCTTTTTTGTAGTGCTATGCTAATCTTTTAAAGTAGTGTGGTGAATATAGTTTTAGGCTACAGAAACTCTGTGATGTAAGATACTTTTTCTAAATAGCTCATGGAGAGATAACAGTAACAAGACACCAAAACTCTGAGAAAAGAAATATTGCCTCCTTATCGGGAAGAACCAGACTTTGAGGGACCAAGACAATTGATTTACAAGATGAAGGAGGGGTTGACAAGAACAAGAAAACACCCATTGTTTGAAAAGAATTTTGGCATCATGTATGAGATATATGAATAGGCAACAGGCTATTACTTTTAAGGGTTAATCCTTTGTTAGCAAAGTGTCTTCTGAGGCAGAGCAGAGCACCCAGACATCTGCAATTCTTTGCTTTTTTAATTGCCCTTTATTGTCCTACCTCTAATTGTCCAAATTATTTTTTCTCTAATTTTTATTCTTATTTTTATAACTAATTTATTACTATTAAACTTTTAAAATTTTAAAGCAAGTGAAATTCTGCATCCTTTGTGTCCACTATCAGTGGGAATCCCTCTTCCCAAGCTTTGTCAACCCCCCTCTGGGTTTGAGATCAGTGAAACGTGCCCAGCCTGGAGTCTTGGAAGACAATTCTAGCAACAAGTACTTTGCTTTTCTAACCCCTGGCCATCACTTCGAGCTTGTAGGCTGCTATGTGTGTCACAGGTTAAACGTCTCTTCCTGTTGATCAGGCTTGGAAGTGTGTAAAGCCCAGGCATGACAGGACATGTTTTCTTCAGGAAATGGGACGTAGGGCCCAGTTTGCAACGGGTCCGGGCCCGCGCCTTCCAGAGCGCCAGAAGGTTCGCGGCGCCGTTGCAGGGCTCAGGGCGCCGCCTTGTGGGCGAGAGCCGCCATGACAGCGCGGGCGCCGCGCGGCGGGGCCGGAGGGCGGGAAGGGGCGGGCGGGTGTGAGGGGCGGGGCGGTTCGTGCCCAGAGCCGAGCCCGCGCTGTTCCTGGGCGCATTCCCGGCTCGGTGTTGGGAGCGTGCAGCCGCTGCTCGGGCTCTGGGAGAAGCGTGCGGCCGCTGCGGGGTCCCAGCCCTCAGAGCTGGCTGCCGGCCGAGGCTGCAGTGCCAGAGCTGCCGTGCGCCGTGGCAGTGCCAGAGTCCCTGGCAGAGCCGGGCTGGCACTGCCAGCTCCTGAGGGAAGCCCTGCCATGGCCGTGCCGGGCTGGCAGTGCCGACAGCTGAGGGGAGCCCGGCCATGGCAGCGCCGGGCTGGCAGTGCCGACAGCTGAGGGGAGCCCGGCCATGGCAGCGCCGGGGCCGCTCCTGCCCCGCGGCCGCCCGAAGGAGCGACCTCTGGGACCTGCCGGCAGACTGGCACTGCTTGGCCCTCTTCAGTAGATCGACGGAGTGGCAGCACAGATAGCAAAATATTAAAACATCTGATTTAAAACACCGGAGGGAAACCATAGAATTGAAAAGAAAATGAAGGTGTACCAAAATACTCAGGGCATGAATGGGAAAACTGAAAAGATACAGATTCTAATTATTTATATAATCTCAACTATATCATCAGAAACATGAGGGTGAAAATACCTTCTAAAAGTTTTGACAATATAATGGTTCAGCTGTGTAGTTTTGCTAGTACATTAAAGTCTTAAAAAGCAGTCATGTATTCCTTTGTCCAGTGCTATGAATTTAATAATGGGATTTGTTACAGTTGTCCCTCAAATACCCCTCATAAAGAGAGTTGAGTGCTTAGATTCGATGGAAGCCATCAGTTAGTAAATGTAGTGTTGTGGTTTTTAGTAGTTCTGTAGTAAGTAGTTAGTTAAAGAAGTGATCATTCTGCCAATGGATGCTGATCCCTGATGCGTTTGTGCTGGTTCAATGGAAAGGCAAATTTTTAGTAATAGGCTATTGGAAAACATGTCTTTTCTGCTGGTAGCAGGCACAAACACATTGCTTTTACTGGTAGAAACTGAAGCAACTTGAGATGCCTGCTCCTTCTTCTCCACCTATGTTTAAAGGAGATCCATGCAGGTTAAAACATGAACCAAACCTCGAGGCTCTGGGCCTGTCCTGCTGGCTCACCGGCCTCACCCAACAATCAGCAGAGGAACAGCAAGAGGACACTGCAGTGTTCCTCAATGCAACAAGGGGAGGAGAAGGTGGGCAGGAGCAGGGCTCACATAGACAGAGAGGATCAGCACCTCAAAGTGACAACATCATTCAAGGGACAGGGACTGACTGCTGACAGCTGCCCTGTGAAACAGCAAGCAGGAGGGCGCTGGTGCCAGGGAGCCAGGTGAGGGCAAAGCAGCCCTCTGACAGCCTGGCCCAGGGGCTCTTGTGGCAGCAGGCAGCGTGGGGATCAGAGCAGAGGCAGGGGGAGGCAGGAGCTGCTCGGCCATGCCGGGGCTGGGAGCCTCCTTCCTGCCCAAGTGGGGCCCAGCTGGGCCAGGGGGCAGCTCCTGGGACAGCCGTGCCCACAATGGCCCCTGCTCTGCAAGGCCTCCAGCCCTGCCCATCAGCCTGGCAGGGACAGAGCAGCCCTGGGGCCAAGGCTGCTGCAAGCTCTGAGCCCCACAGAGCTGCTCGTGCCCCGTGCCATTGGCTCTGTCCCCTGCAGCCTGCATGCTGTGTCGCCATGCCGAGGCTGACCCGGACATGTGCGGTGACAAACTGCAGAAGAGTGGGCTCTGTGCCCACAGGTTCTGCATGGTGAGTGGCTCCGGGCGCTCCCTCCACCATTGCAATGGGCAGCTCCTGCCGCCCTTTCCTCATCAGCTCCTCCCCTTGCCTGCAGCTCTTTGCCAGTCTCCTATTTCGGCAAGAGAAACGCCACGTTGGAGAGACGGACTTTCTCCCACGAGACCTCCTACTTGCAGTGAGGGAGGCAGCAGAGAAGGTGGGCAGGGAGCTTTGTGCCTGGGGAGGTTTGCCAGAGCTTAGCCCAGACAGCAGGAAAGAAAGGCTGGCCCAGCAACCGGGACAAAGTCTGGCTCCCAGCGGCTCTGGCACAGAGGCCCTGGCACAGGAGCCTCCCTCCTCCAGCAGGCAGCTCTGTGGGCTGGGAGCCGGCAGCGGCTTTGGGCCCGTCCTGCAAAATCCCCCCCTCAATTCCTTCTCCCCTAGACAGAGAGTATCTGCACCTCGCAGCAACAACGTCCCTCGAGGACAGCGACTCACTCCAGAGTGACGCCATGTCTGACAGCAAGCAGGAGGGCCCTGGTGCCAGGGAGCCAGGTGAGGGCAAAGCCGCCCTCTGACAGCCTGGCCCAGGGCCTCTTGTGGCAGCAGGCAGCGTGGGGATCAGAGCAGAGGCAGGGGGAGGCAGGAGCTGCTCGGCTATGCCGGGGGTTGGGAGCCTCCTTCCTGCCCAAGTGGGGCCCAGCTGGGCCAGGGGGCAGCTCCTGGGACAGCCGTGCCCACAATGGCCCCTGCTCTGCAAGGCCTCCAGCCCTGCCCATCAGCCAGGCAGGGACAGAGCAGCCCTGGGGCCAAGGCTGCTGCAAGCTCTGAGCCTCACAGAGCTGCTCGTGCCCCGTGCCATTGGCTCTGTCCCCTGCAGCCTGCATGCTGTGTCGCCCTGCCGAGGCTGAGCCCTGTGCCTCCCCAGGCCCTGGCCACTGCTCCTGTGCTGCTCCTGCACAGCCCAGAGCACCCACGGGCCCTGCTCAGGCCTCACGAAGACCAGAACCAGCTGGGGCTGTGACAGCTCTGCTGCTCTGGGCCCAGCCCTCGGGCAAAGCACCCGCCTGTCCCTGGGCTGGGGGCAGTGCCCAGGCTGGGCTTGGCAGAGCCCGTCCGCTCCTGGAGGGCTGGGGGCACTGCTCTGGCCTGGCCTGGCCCGGCCCTGGGCTCCCTTGGCATTCCTGCTTGCCCTTGCATCCACCAGGGATGGGCTGCAGCTCAATGGCCCCGGCCTGGCCGCACACTCAGGCCTGGAGCCTTCCCGTGGCTCCCCAGGGCACGAGAGCCTCAGCCCCAGCTCCCAAACACGGCCTAACAGGCTTTGCTGATATTGATCCCTGTCAGAGCTTTGAAAGCATTTTCAAAGTAACCTTGTTTGGCAACACTTTCAAGGAACAAACGGGACTCGCTTCTCATTGGTAAAAACTTTATTGGTTTGCTTGCACTTCCTATAGGGTATCCTAATGCTTCCTTTGGCGTTCCAGAAAATAATGAAAATCTAACAAATTCTAAAGAGAAGTTCCTGAATCCACTATGAGGAGAAGTCTCTACATTCACTGTCCTTACATACAGTTAAGAAGCTGCTCCTGTAACACACAAAGATGGAGTGGTTTACCTGACTGGACCACACAACATGATGTTTTATACACACCGCTACACTACAAAACTTCTCGTCCCTGTTCATTACAAATTTGAAGCTCTTCTCGAGGTCCTGACTTATTTTTGCATGCACATTCATACCTGCAATCCCTCCCCATGCTCAGCTTTCACCTAGACTTACCAGGGAACAGATGTTCCATACTCACCTCAAGCAATAATCTACGTCTGTCTTCCTAACCCTCTTTTTCTTCACTGACTTCTGCTAATCTACAAAATAACTGCGGACCCTCTGCACAAAAGAAACATCCAATTAATAGCCTTAAACACTTGTGATTGTGCTGCTGCTTCTAACAATCATGTCCAACGCAGCACTAAAATCAGAAATCAATTCTCACACCCTTCCTATTCTCCTGCCCCCACCACACCTTGGCTCCAGCAGAAATGTTTCCTACTGCAGCCTGGTGTGCTAAGAACAATCAAAGGCAGCAGCACTTTCCCTCAACATGCTGCAATCTGAATTGCACTGAAATTGCAGCTGTTGCATTAGAAGCTCAGCACCAGCACCCCCAGAACTGAGGCCTGAGCTCTCCATTTCAACACACCCTGTGAATCAGGCTGCCTGGAAGATTGCAGGCCAGGAACTGTGTGAACACAGCAGTGCATTTCAGCAGAGTTATGGAATCAATCTCATGGAAGGCACATCCTTTAAGCTTGTCTTAATATTCTATTCTACAAAATCTAACCAGCAATTGTTTTGGTGGCCTGTGCAGGTTTTGGGGACTGTGCATGTTTCCTTTGGATGTTGTTTTCTTTGTTTCTAAATACAAAATTCACTGCATTCAGAAGACAAAGCCCCAGATTCATTAGGACAAAGAACCACAGGGACATATGTGGCTGACACGAACACTCAACATTCCTAACGGTAACACCAGAAAGAGAGGAAAAAGACAAAGATGATTTAAATACCTGAAAGGATCCAAAATGTCTATGTAAGCTGTCAAGTGACTAAGTTTTTGGTAAACTCTAAAAGTCCAGATTCCTATTGGGTAATTGTCTGAAAGAAAAGAAAGCCAGAAATCTGCTTGACCTTCATTTTGCCAGGACTTTCTCACAGGATTCTGCCACAACTTGGATCACAAGTGAGGGTGGCAAATTTTGACTAGAAAACTTGGATAACTAGGCAGCGTTTTTTCAACCTCACTGATTTACAGGAACGGTTTAAAAGGAAAAACAAAATATTAAACATGGTAAAGAAATTCTGTCATACCTCTAAGGCGTTCATCATCTTTGGAGAAGAAAAAAAAAACTCTAGCACTTCCCGTGCGTGGTAAAAAAAAGAAACCTAGAAAAGGAAAAAAGGGATTTGAGCATCCTAAATTGTACTATCAAATTCCATGAACACAAGTTAAACCTGTAGTGCTTCAGAGAAATGGCATCCATTGAAAAGCTTTATTCCCTAGGAACCCAACAGAGCTTTTTATTTTACAAAACCCTCTTTTAAAGAGAAAACTGACTGTGTCTTGGGCTTTTGGCCAAACTCAGTTTGGAGTTGGTCAAAGCAAAATGACCCTGTTAGTTTCTTGTGCTCTACTCTTTCTTTCCATATTCACATTCACATCCAATGGGCTGCTGGGAGTTTTGACTCTGTGCAGCACAAACGGTTTTCCAAGACGACTTTCATTGCTCAGAGGTGTGCAATGTCACTTTCCCATTCCCTGAGTGCTGCTATTAATATTCCCACAGCATCCAACTACTACAGCCAAGTAGACAGCAAAGAGAAATGCAACTTGCATTTCTTGGTCCTGTTCCATTTCTGTCATCTCAGGCTCATCGTCACCCTCAGAACTGCTGTCCTGGAAACGTGGATCCTCTTGCCACGTGGCTTTTACCGGCTTTATTGTCCCAAGCGCGTGAGGCTCTGCAATGACAGCACCAATAGAGAATAAAAGCCAAAACCAGATTATTCCTCTACTCGTCAGGAAAAATTCTTCCTTTCACGTGAAATACTTACAGTGGAGAAGAGAGATTTAGGAAGGACAGAATCTGACCCTGCCAGATTTTCTAAGCTACATCTCTGCTCCAGTATTTTCCAGTTTGTTCCAGGAATCCCTTATGTATTCTTAAACATTTCTCATTGCATTCAGAAGACACTGAATACCTTCTCAGTTCAGCACAAGTCTGGGGGGCTCGTTGCTTTGTGCTGTTGCATTGGGTTTTTTAATATTTTGGATAACTTCACGGGGTTTCTTTTCTCTCCTACATGACTGGGACTAGAGTTAATGTTGTTTCATCTTCATTTCAGACGGCCTCATTTTATCTAAGGTTAGGACACCCCAATGATCATGTGTCATTCCATTTCCTTTTTCTAAAGGTCCAAGAGTAGAATTCAGTAACAAACAGAATATTCATGGATCTTGGGGGCAGCTCTCGGACTTTGCTCCTCCCCCTACATTAACGCACATTTCCTTAAAAGCCTTGTGAGGTCCTATGAAACTTGATATGACTGGTGTGTCACCTTTTTCCCTGTTTGAGGAATTCAGGGCATGAGAACAAGCTTTTTCACCGCTCAGCAAAAACCCCAATGCCTTCTCAAAGCGTGCCTTTCAGAATTCCTGAGATGCAAGCATGAGGCACCTCTCATTAATCTACCACAGCCCTGGCAAGCAGAAATGAAGATCAAAATGCTTCTGCCTAATTACTGACTTCTGTTGCTGAAAATCCCCTGCATCCTGACCTTCTTTACACCCTACAGTGCCTGCCAGAAGCTCTTCCTTAGCAATGGCACTGTTAGAAGGGTTCTGCTGTTACCTTCTTTGATGCCCAACTCCTCCGTGCCTCCATAGAAGGAAAACTTGAAAGAACTCATCTCCTGAGCCGCGTCGTTCTCAGGCAAAGGTCCCAAATGGTCATCTGGGGCAGAGTGCTGTGCATCCTCTTTGTCCCAGGGTTTTTCCTCAGTCTGTTCTGGTTTGTTCTTTGAAGGTCTTTCAAAGAAGAAACCAGAATAGACGGAGGAAATACCGTCTATTCTGGTTTCTTCTTTGAAAGGCCTCTTTCAAATCCGCAGCAATGCTGTAGAAGTTGTCTTCAGACACTTGAGGCAGTGTCTCACTCTCTTTCTTCTTTTTTTGGCTTTACTGAAATGAGATTGTTCAAGGATAGCAACACAGCACACGTCCTTTTCAGACACAGCTTCCCTAAGAGCCACCTTGCTCTGAATGTCTCCCTAAGCATATCCAAGCCCATTAAGGAGTGGTTCATCATCAAGGGTAAGCACTGGGGAAACACTGGGTTGGAGTGTAAAGGCAGGAACCAGAGTCCTTTTTAATTAGCCACATCCTTAAGTGACTTTTCACTGACTACACGGTTACACAGATATCAAGGTATTTAGCACAGACTTCTTCCTGCCAGTAGAAACATCAAGAGCTAATCGGGTTTGCTTACAGAGCTGCACATCTCAGGGTCCCTGCACTGACCGTTCTCACCTTCACTTCCGGCAAGGAACACACGGCCTAGAAAGAAAAGATGACTGCGCTACGTGCTGCTGTTGGAGGTCCCAGTTGAGGTCCGACGTCGCTGGTGGGAGCGGCTGCTCCTGCGCGATGTCCCCGACCACGTCCCCCTACGCCTGGGCCTCTCAGAACTCGCTGCTGTCGTCCTGCTCCTGTCCTGGCGACTCCTGGACCGCACAGTTTGAGCCGAGGCCCGGCGCTGCTGGCAGGAGCGGCTGCGTCTGGGGGCCGTCCCCGATGATGTGTCCCTTCGCCTGGGCCTCTCAGCCCTTGGCCTTGTCCTGCTGCTGCTGCCACGGCGACTCCTGGAGCGGACAGGTGGACTCTGGGCCCAGCCTTGCTGGCGGGAGCGCCTGCGTCTGGGGGATGGCCCGGACCATGTCCCCCTACGCCTGGGCCTCTCAGTCCTTGGCCCTGTCCCACTGCCTCTGTCACAGACACTCCTGGAGCGGACAGGTGGACTCTGGGCCCAGCCTTGCTGGCGGGAGCGCCTGCGTCTGGGAGATGGCCCTGACCATGTCTCCCTTCGCCTGGGCCTCTCCGTCCTTGGCCCTGTCCCTCTGTTCCTGTCATGGCAGCTCCTGGAGCGGACAGGTGGACTCTGGGCCCAGCCTTGCTGGCGGGAGCACCTGCGTCTGGGGGATGTCCGTGATGGTGTCTCCCTTCGCCTGGGCCTCTCAGCCCTTGGCCCTGTCCCGCTGCTCCTGTCACGGCGGCTCCTGGAGCGGACAGGTGGACTCTGGGCACGACTTTGCCGGCGAGAGCAGCTTCGCCTGCGGCTGGGCCCAGCACGTCTGGAACGGACCCTGTCCTCAGGGTCAGGGGACGTGCTGCGTGTTGCCCTTGATCTGCTGATGCTGCTGGTGTCCAGTGAGGAAGATGGCAGCGCCTGCTGCCATGCTGCGTGGTGGGGCCTGCTGTGGCTGCCCGTCTCTGGAGATGGAGACGGGGAAACCAGCACCAATGGCACAGGGCTGTGGGAGCTGGGGCTGATGGCCTCAGATTCTGACCAGCCATGAGCAGATTGTAGTCCTGACTGTCTGGCCGGCCTGGGGCCATTGAGCTCTGTCTCATCCCTGGCGGCTGTAAGGGCAAGCAGGAATGTCAAAGATCGCCCAGGCCCCGGCCAGGCCAGGCCAGAGCAGTGCCCCCAGCCCTCCAGCAGTGGATGCTGCGCTCTGCCAAGCCCGGCCTGGGCACTGCCCCCAGCCCAGGGACACCGGGGACTTTGACTCATACATGTTCCGAGCCCAGCACAGCTGTCACACTCCCATCTCTGTGTGCTGTTCCTCAGGCCAGAGCAGCGCCGGTGGGTGCCTTCAGCAGCACAGGAGGAGCACAGGAGCAATTGCCAGGGCCTGGGGAGGCAAACAGGCTCATAGCACTGAGAACAAAGTGTACCAGCACGTGGTTGTCTGGCCAAGCGCTTCCGGTTCTTCCCGCTCTGAGCCCTTGCCGAGACACAGGTTCCCTGCAGAGCCCCAGGTGCAGCTTCCCAACTTACCCCCGTTCCTCTGCCTCCTCCCTGCCTCCAGGGTAAAGGCAATCCCTGGCGTTGCACTGGCCGTGCCTCACTCCTAGATCTGCGAAAGCATCGTTGTCCTCCCATGTTGGGTCTCTGATGGAGAAAGGAAGTGATGATGAATTTCTGCTGCTCTCCCTCACGGAGCTCCATGGTGTATCAGCTCTTTCTCCAGAGCTTTTCCAAGTTGGGGGTGAAGCTGAAGCCCAGACTGATGGGACAGGACACGGCCAGGGCTCCTGGGGCAGGGCCTGGCACAGCACAGCACTTGCACCCTCCTGCCTGGTGGGCCAGGCAGAAGGACACCAACCTGAAGGGGACTCGGATCCCCAAGATGAGCATTTCAACAGGGAATTCCCCACTATCTCTGCACAGGGGGCACTGGAAATACAAAGCACCAGCGCACAAGGCCTGTCCCTGCAGGGCAAACAGAGGCAGGCTGAGCGAGGCCCTGCTGCTGCTGCTGCTGAGCACCTGCTGTGCCCCGGGGCTGAGGGGAGGGCTCCTACCTGGATGCAGTCCCTGTGGAACCAGGCCCTTTTGCACGTTGGGCACACCAGGGTTGTGAAGGTCTTTCTGTCCTCCACAGGCTCCAGGCAGATGAGGCAAACGGTGTCCGGCTCAGGAGTCGCCTCCACCACCTGCTCTGGACGGTGCTCAGGGCAGAAGGACCTGGAGGAAAATGGATGGCGAAAGTGAGAAATGCTGGATCATTCCCCAGGGGTGGTCATAAAGAGAGATGAGGTACCTGAACGGAATAAGGTATACATTGACACAGCCGCCCTCCTTGGCACAGGGCAGGTGGAACCATCTGTCACAGTCCTCCGTGCAGCACATGATGGTTGCCCCGCTCTGGCCGCAGACGCAGCAGCGCTGGAAAGAGCCAAGCAGCCGCGTCAGCAGCAGCAGCAGCAGCCTCGAGGCCTCCCCGGGCAGCCGCAGGACATGGCCGCTGCCGGCTCCCAGCCCACAGAGCCGCCTGCTGGAGGAGGGAGGCTCCTGTGCCAGGGCCTCTGTGCCACAGCTGCTGGGAGCCAGACTTTGTTCCGGCTGCTGGGCCGGCCTTTCTTTCCTGCACTCTGGGCTAAGCTCTGGCAAACCTCGCCAGGCACAAGTCTTCCTGCTCTTGTCAGGCTCTCACCTTCTGTGCCGCCCGCCGCACTGCAATTAGGAGGTCTCGTGGGAGAAAGTCCATCACTCCAACGTGGCGTTTCTCTTGCCGAAATAGGAGACTGGCAAAGAGCTGCAGGCAAGGGGAGGAGCTGATGAGGAGAGGGTGACAGGAGCTGCCCATTGCAATGGTGGAGGAAGCGCCCAGAGCCACTCACCATGCAGAACACGTGGGCACAGAGCCCACCCTTCTGCAGTTTTTCACCGCACATGTCCGGGTCAGCCTCGGCACGGCGACACAGCATGCAGGCTGCAGGGGACAGAGCCAATGGCACGGGGCATGAGCAGCTCTGCGGGGCTCAGAGCCTGCAGCAGCATCGGCCCCAAGGCTGCTCTGTCCCTGCCTGGCTGATGGGCAGGGCTGGAGGCCTTGCAGAGCAGGGGCCATTGTGGGCACGGCTGTCCCAGGAGCTGCCCCCTGGCCCAGCTGGGCCCCACTTGGGCAGGAAGGAGGCTCCCAGCCCCGGCATGGCCGAGCAGCTCCTGTCTCCCCCTGCCTCTGCTCTGATCCCCACGCTGCCTGCTGCCACAAGAGCCCCTGGGCCAGGCTGTCAGAGGGCTGCTTTGCCCTCACCTGGCTCCCTGGCACCAGGGCCCTCCTGCTTGCTCCCAGACATGGCGACTGTCTGTCCTTCGTCTCTGTCCTCGAGGGACTTCGTCTCTGTCCTTGAGGGACCGTACTCTCGGTCTAGGGGAGAAAGAAGGGGGGGGAGTTTGCAGAACAGGCCCAGAGCCACGAGGCTCTACTCCCTGCTCAGGCCTGCGTGAGCCCTGCTCCTGTCCGCTTTCTCCTCCCGTTGTCGCGCTGAGGAACACCGCAGTGTCCTGGCTGTTCCTCCGCTGATTCTGGGAAGGGAGAGGCAGGTGAGACTGCAGCACAGGCCCAGAGCCCCGAGGTGTGGGGCCCCTCTGATCCCTGGGCAGCCACGTCACCACCCTACCTTCTCCTCCCGGTGTCAGGTTGCACTGACGCTCGGCCTGAGCCCAGCGTCCCCTTTTGTGGCCTTGGTGGCACAGGTCACAATGGCCACTATGACATCAGAACCGTGTACCCAAAATCGGGCAGCCATGGCCTCAAGTCCCTGGAAACCACTTGTGGCGGCCCCCTCGGGCACCGAGCTTCTGAGCTGGGTCCGAGCGTTTGCTCGGGGTGGAAGCACGGCCGGGAATCCGGCAGCAAGTGCAGGGTCAAATGCCAGGCCCTGGGGCAGCCATCCGGGGTGGCACTGTGGGCAGGGAGGTGCTGTTCAGGCACCGCCACGCCAGGGCTCTGGCCCCGGCCAAGGGAAATCTCTGCTCCTGCCCCTGGCAGGCGGTGGCCCAGAGAGCCCTTGCGGAGGCAGCTGCACTGCAGGGATTCAAATCCTGCTCTTGGTGAACTGATGTTTTCCTCTAGACCTGTCTGCAGAAAACTAAGATGAACCTGATTTGATGCTGCTGCTGATCACCATTGGGTACTGGAGATAAACCTGGACACCACCACAGCTGCCTCCAGACCTCAGTTATCTGTCATCCTATGAACTAACAACTTTCACATTTCATATAAATGGAAAAATTAGTATTAAGCTTCTGAGAAAGGTCATCTTTTAGACTGACTCAGTGGAAAGAACACAAAATGCACTGAGAATTTTGTGTGTACATTTGACAGGAGAGCTTGCAACTGTCCTCCACTCAAGTCAAATACAGGAGGATGTTTTTCCTACATTATATAAACTTTGCCAGTTTGGTCCGTGCTTTCCTACTAGAAGATACATTGGAAAAATTCAGCAAGAGAAGCACAAACAATTCTTGTCAATTTTTCTCTTTCGTGTCTTTGCAAACATGCTCCTGGAAATCCAGATCCATGACTTCTAGAACAATCAGTGGCATCTCTGGGAAGCAGGGCAGGGGCTGACAGGCAGGGACACCCTGCAGCTGCCTGATGCTGGGGCAGCAGGAGTTTGTCCATTTTCCTGTCTCCATGGCAGAGTCACCTTGGCTGGGAAATGATCCCTTCCCTGCTCTAGGAGGGAGGCACAGCCAGTGCAATGCCAGGGAGTGCCTTTACCCTGGAGGCAGGGAGGAGGCAGAGGGGGAAGTTGGGAAGCTGCACCCGGGGCTCTGCAGGGCTCCCGGCCAGGGCTCGAAGCACAAGGAGCCAGAAGAGCTTGGCCGGACAATCCCGAGCTCTGGACACCGTGTCCTCAGCACCGGGAACCCGTTTGCTTCTCCAGGCCCTGGGCACTGCTCCCGTGCTGCTCATGCAAGTCACACACAGACACAGAGCTACCTGCTCTGTCTCAACCCTCTTCAGCACTGGACAGCACAACACAGTAACATGTTCTCTTCAGTGCATGGTCTAATTATTAATAGTCCTGCAAAGACTCACATTCAAAGCACACACACACAAAAACCCAAGCCTTAGTACACACTTTGCATGAAGCCTTGGTACAGACCTTGCATCAACACAAAATGCATGTTGCTGTTCAGAAACACAGGGCAGCACTTTTGGCCAATGCTTTTTTCCTGCAAGATCTTTCAAAGGATTGCAAAAGTGACTTTGTTTGGCAACTTCTTCAAGGAGCAAACAGGAGAGGCTTCTGAGTTTTTAAAGATTTATTGATTTGCTTTCACTTTTTTTTTTTTTTTTTGGCATCCTTACACTTATCCCTGCATTCCAGAAAATCGTGAAGATCCAAAAAAATATCAGGGCAGGTTTCTGAATTCTTTCATGTTTCTCTCAAAGACTTTCTTGACGTACATACAAGGGACTGGTCCGATAACATACAGAGAAGCAGTGGTTTCCCTCACTGGACATTACAAGACGACGTTATAGACTCCACTACACTAAAACACTTCTGTTGCCTGGTCATTACAAAGCCTGAAGCTCTTCTAGAGGCTTTTCCCAGTGCAACTTCATTAGGTTCCTCTCTGCTCAACTCTCGAGCCTGTCCAGGTCTCACTGAAGGGCAGCAGAGCCTTGTGGTGCCTCAAGCCCTGCTCCCAGTTCTGTCCCATCAGCAAACACTGAGGGAGCGCTCCATCCCTTCTGCCAGGTCCCTGGGGAATAAGGCAAACAAGGCTGGGCCCAGCACGGCCCCCTGAGCTCACAGCTACCTGAGTTTGGAGCTCCCCTGTCCACTTCTCTGCCCCACTGTCCCTGAGCTGCCTCAGGGGCCTGTTATGGCAGGCAGGGACAAAGCCTTGCTGAAGTCCCAGCTGACAACAGCCACTGCTCTCCCCTCACAAGCCCAACCAGGCACTGCAGCACAGGTGCCTATGGGATTGGTCAAGCATGGTTTCCATTCCTGTTATTCCACAGGCTTAAAGATGGCGTCCAAGAGGAGTTGTTCTGTCTCCTTTCTGGGGATGGAGCTGAGGCTTATGGGCCTGCAGTTTCCTGGCTCCTTCTTGGTGTCCTTTTGCAAGACTGCAGTGATGCTGGCTTTCCTCCACTGCTCATGCCTCTCTCCGGGGCTGTCTCCTTCCCTGACCTGCTGGCAGAGCGCCCTGTGCCAGAGGCAGGAGCAGAGATTTCCCTTGGCCCCAAAAGGGAACGCTGGGCTCAGGCCGAGTGTCAGTGCGACCTGACAATGGGAGGAGAAGGAGGGAAGGAGCAGGGCTGACACAGGGCTGAGCAGGGAGTAGAGCCCTCGTGTCTCTGGGCCTACTCTGCAAGCTCCCTGGCCTGTACTTTCTCCACAGAGAGAGAGCAACAGCACCTCGAAGTGACCAGGAAACCCGGCCATGGAGCGGGTCTGGGGCTGTCAGCCCTCAGGGACACCGGCCATGGAGCGGGGCTGGGGCTGTGACACCTCAGGGAAACCGGCCATGGAGCGGGGCTGGGGCCGTGACACCTCAGGGACACCGGCCATGGAGCGGGGCTGGGGCTGTCAGCCCTCAGGGAAACCGGCCATGGAGCAAGACTGGGGCTGTGACACCTCAGGGACACCGGCCATGGAGCGGGGCTGGGGCCGTGACACCTCATGGAACTCACCATGGCAGCCACCTCCCGAGATTTTGAAGTACTTGTTTCTTGGTTTAATGCCCTTCCAAGATCAATCTAGCATCTTTGCATATGAGCCTGACATACAAGGGTATTTAAAATTGAGTCTGATCCAGTCATCAAAGACAATGGATGTTACCTCTAAACTTACCTTTTCATGATTGTCAAACAATATGGAACTTTTCTTATGTCTGACTTAAAATATCCAGAATGCAAAATTCATTCTCAAGACAGGAAAAAAGAAAAGAATGAAAATAGGATATAGGCAGTCTTCAAAAGGCACAGAGAAGAAAATAAACATTAGAAAACCTTAGAAAAATTAGGTTTTCTTCTTCATCTTCTCAGTATGTGTTGTTTGAACATTGGTTGTCTTACTTGTCCCTCGCAAAACAAGGCATGTTACAGCTTTATTGTCTCAGTGCTGCATTTCCCCAATCGCTGACTTGCCATTTAGGCTCTGCTTTTTTGGAAATATACAACAAGGGACTCTCTATGGAAGAGAGTTGCACAAGCCTCTGGATTCCTGACCGTTCACCTCTGCCAA
Organism: Ammospiza nelsoni; assembly: GCF_027579445.1. Taxonomy (NCBI): domain Eukaryota; kingdom Metazoa; phylum Chordata; class Aves; order Passeriformes; family Passerellidae; genus Ammospiza; species Ammospiza nelsoni. The sequence goes on along the minus strand of NC_080643.1, from coordinate 17,416,840 downwards.
TGCTCACAGTATTCTCCTAACACACCTGAGCTTCCTGTCTTTCAGAGAGAGAAAGATTCAGCTAAAGTCAAGCAAACAGGGCAGGGCAGATGGAAACCTTCCCTTGAGATGCTTTTGGGAAGGCCTGCAAGCACCCTGCCTTCCCTTGGCACAGAGGTGGTCACCTCAATGCATGGCGTTGCCTGACTTGCCCGAGGTGCCCCTCTATTCCAGAAGGACTTTTGCCCGCTTCATCACTTGTCTGTCCCTCCAGTTCCAGGGCCTCAAACCTGCTCTGTAAGGCACTAAACCTTTTAGTCAACTGTAAGTTTTCAGAATAAGGCACTGACTGTGGCTCGAACTAGTTTTTTTAGTCAGGTTTACAATATATATTGAGAAAAAGAAGGAGCAGAGAAGGTGTGGAAAATGCATATTATATGATTGGCTTTTCGCAAATATTAAAATTAATACTATATGTGTGATGTTGGAAAGTTATGTTGTATTCATCCTTTTTTGTAGTGCTATGCTAATCTTTTAAAGTAGTGTGGTGAATATAGTTTTAGGCTACAGAAACTCTGTGATGTAAGATACTTTTTCTAAATAGCTCATGGAGAGATAACGGTAACAAGACACCAAAACTCTGAGAAAAGAAATATTGCCTCCTTATCGGGAAGAACCAGACTTTGAGGGACCAAGACAATTGATTTACAAGATGAAGGAGGGGTTGACAAGAACAAGAAAACACCCATTGTTTGAAAAGAATTTTGGCATCATGTATGAGATATATGAATAGGCAACAGGCTATTACTTTTAAGGGTTAATCCTTTGTTAGCAAAGTGTCTTCTGAGGCAGAGCAGAGCACCCAGACATCTGCAATTCTTTGCTTTTTTAATTGCCCTTTATTGTCCTACCTCTAATTGTCCAAATTATTTTTTCTCTAATTTTTATTCTTATTTTTATAACTAATTTATTACTATTAAACTTTTAAAATTTTAAAGCAAGTGAAATTCTGCATCCTTTGTGTCCACTATCAGTGGGAATCCCTCTTCCCAAGCTTTGTCAACCCCCCTCTGGGTTTGAGATCAGTGAAACGTGCCCAGCCTGGAGTCTTGGAAGACAATTCTAGCAACAAGTACTTTGCTTTTCTAACCCCTGGCCATCACTTCGAGCTTGTAGGCTGCTATGTGTGTCACAGGTTAAACGTCTCTTCCTGTTGATCAGGCTTGGAAGTGTGTAAAGCCCAGGCATGACAGGACATGTTTTCTTCAGGAAATGGGACGTAGGGCCCAGTTTGCAACGGGTCCGGGCCCGCGCCTTCCAGAGCGCCAGAAGGTTCGCGGCGCCGTTGCAGGGCTCAGGGCGCCGCCTTGTGGGCGAGAGCCGCCATGACAGCGCGGGCGCCGCGCGGCGGGGCCGGAGGGCGGGAAGGGGCGGGCGGGTGTGAGGGGCGGGGCGGTTCGTGCCCAGAGCCGAGCCCGCGCTGTTCCTGGGCGCATTCCCGGCTCGGTGTTGGGAGCGTGCAGCCGCTGCTCGGGCTCTGGGAGAAGCGTGCGGCCGCTGCGGGGTCCCAGCCCTCAGAGCTGGCTGCCGGCCGAGGCTGCAGTGCCAGAGCTGCCGTGCGCCGTGGCAGTGCCAGAGTCCCTGGCAGAGCCGGGCTGGCACTGCCAGCTCCTGAGGGAAGCCCTGCCATGGCCGTGCCGGGCTGGCAGTGCCGACAGCTGAGGGGAGCCCGGCCATGGCAGCGCCGGGCTGGCAGTGCCGACAGCTGAGGGGAGCCCGGCCATGGCAGCGCCGGGGCCGCTCCTGCCCCGCGGCCGCCCGAAGGAGCGACCTCTGGGACCTGCCGGCAGACTGGCACTGCTTGGCCCTCTTCAGTAGATCGACGGAGTGGCAGCACAGATAGCAAAATATTAAAACATCTGATTTAAAACACCGGAGGGAAACCATAGAATTGAAAAGAAAATGAAGGTGTACCAAAATACTCAGGGCATGAATGGGAAAACTGAAAAGATACAGATTCTAATTATTTATATAATCTCAACTATATCATCAGAAACATGAGGGTGAAAATACCTTCTAAAAGTTTTGACAATATAATGGTTCAGCTGTGTAGTTTTGCTAGTACATTAAAGTCTTAAAAAGCAGTCATGTATTCCTTTGTCCAGTGCTATGAATTTAATAATGGGATTTGTTACAGTTGTCCCTCAAATACCCCTCATAAAGAGAGTTGAGTGCTTAGATTCGATGGAAGCCATCAGTTAGTAAATGTAGTGTTGTGGTTTTTAGTAGTTCTGTAGTAAGTAGTTAGTTAAAGAAGTGATCATTCTGCCAATGGATGCTGATCCCTGATGCGTTTGTGCTGGTTCAATGGAAAGGCAAATTTTTAGTAATAGGCTATTGGAAAACATGTCTTTTCTGCTGGTAGCAGGCACAAACACATTGCTTTTACTGGTAGAAACTGAAGCAACTTGAGATGCCTGCTCCTTCTTCTCCACCTATGTTTAAAGGAGATCCATGCAGGTTAAAACATGAACCAAACCTCGAGGCTCTGGGCCTGTCCTGCTGGCTCACCGGCCTCACCCAACAATCAGCAGAGGAACAGCAAGAGGACACTGCAGTGTTCCTCAATGCAACAAGGGGAGGAGAAGGTGGGCAGGAGCAGGGCTCACATAGACAGAGAGGATCAGCACCTCAAAGTGACAACATCATTCAAGGGACAGGGACTGACTGCTGACAGCTGCCCTGTGAAACAGCAAGCAGGAGGGCGCTGGTGCCAGGGAGCCAGGTGAGGGCAAAGCAGCCCTCTGACAGCCTGGCCCAGGGCCTCTTGAGGCAGCAGGCAGCGTGGGGATCAGAGCAGAGGCAGGGGGAGGCAGGAGCTGCTCGGCCATGCCGGGGCTGGGAGCCTCCTTCCTGCCCAAGTGGGGCCCAGCTGGGCCAGGGGGCAGCTCCTGGGACAGCCGTGCCCACAATGGCCCCTGCTCTGCAAGGCCTCCAGCCCTGCCCATCAGCCTGGCAGGGACAGAGCAGCCCTGGGGCCAAGGCTGCTGCAAGCTCTGAGCCCCACAGAGCTGCTCGTGCCCCGTGCCATTGGCTCTGTCCCCTGCAGCCTGCATGCTGTGTCGCCATGCCGAGGCTGACCCGGACATGTGCGGTGACAAACTGCAGAAGAGTGGGCTCTGTGCCCACAGGTTCTGCATGGTGAGTGGCTCCGGGCGCTCCCTCCACCATTGCAATGGGCAGCTCCTGCCGCCCTTTCCTCATCAGCTCCTCCCCTTGCCTGCAGCTCTTTGCCAGTCTCCTATTTCGGCAAGAGAAACGCCACGTTGGAGAGACGGACTTTCTCCCACGAGACCTCCTACTTGCAGTGAGGGAGGCAGCAGAGAAGGTGGGCAGGGAGCTTTGTGCCTGGGGAGGTTTGCCAGAGCTTAGCCCAGACAGCAGGAAAGAAAGGCTGGCCCAGCAACCGGGACAAAGTCTGGCTCCCAGCGGCTCTGGCACAGAGGCCCTGGCACAGGAGCCTCCCTCCTCCAGCAGGCAGCTCTGTGGGCTGGGAGCCGGCAGCGGCTTTGGGCCCGTCCTGCAAAATCCCCCCCTCAATTCCTTCTCCCCTAGACAGAGAGTATCTGCACCTCGCAGCAACAACGTCCCTCGAGGACAGCGACTCACTCCAGAGTGACGCCATGTCTGACAGCAAGCAGGAGGGCCCTGGTGCCAGGGAGCCAGGTGAGGGCAAAGCCGCCCTCTGACAGCCTGGCCCAGGGCCTCTTGTGGCAGCAGGCAGCGTGGGGATCAGAGCAGAGGCAGGGGGAGGCAGGAGCTGCTCGGCTATGCCGGGGGTTGGGAGCCTCCTTCCTGCCCAAGTGGGGCCCAGCTGGGCCAGGGGGCAGCTCCTGGGACAGCCGTGCCCACAATGGCCCCTGCTCTGCAAGGCCTCCAGCCCTGCCCATCAGCCAGGCAGGGACAGAGCAGCCCTGGGGCCAAGGCTGCTGCAAGCTCTGAGCCTCACAGAGCTGCTCGTGCCCCGTGCCATTGGCTCTGTCCCCTGCAGCCTGCATGCTGTGTCGCCCTGCCGAGGCTGAGCCCTGTGCCTCCCCAGGCCCTGGCCACTGCTCCTGTGCTGCTCCTGCACAGCCCAGAGCACCCACGGGCCCTGCTCAGGCCTCACGAAGACCAGAACCAGCTGGGGCTGTGACAGCTCTGCTGCTCTGGGCCCAGCCCTCGGGCAAAGCACCCGCCTGTCCCTGGGCTGGGGGCAGTGCCCAGGCTGGGCTTGGCAGAGCCCGTCCGCTCCTGGAGGGCTGGGGGCACTGCTCTGGCCTGGCCTGGCCCGGCCCTGGGCTCCCTTGGCATTCCTGCTTGCCCTTGCATCCACCAGGGATGGGCTGCAGCTCAATGGCCCCGGCCTGGCCGCACACTCAGGCCTGGAGCCTTCCCGTGGCTCCCCAGGGCACGAGAGCCTCAGCCCCAGCTCCCAAACACGGCCTAACAGGCTTTGCTGATATTGATCCCTGTCAGAGCTTTGAAAGCATTTTCAAAGTAACCTTGTTTGGCAACACTTTCAAGGAACAAACGGGACTCGCTTCTCATTGGTAAAAACTTTATTGGTTTGCTTGCACTTCCTATAGGGTATCCTAATGCTTCCTTTGGCGTTCCAGAAAATAATGAAAATCTAACAAATTCTAAAGAGAAGTTCCTGAATCCACTATGAGGAGAAGTCTCTACATTCACTGTCCTTACATACAGTTAAGAAGCTGCTCCTGTAACACACAAAGATGGAGTGGTTTACCTGACTGGACCACACAACATGATGTTTTATACACACCGCTACACTACAAAACTTCTCGTCCCTGTTCATTACAAATTTGAAGCTCTTCTTGAGGTCCTGACTTATTTTTGCATGCACATTCATACCTGCAATCCCTCCCCATGCTCAGCTTTCACCTAGACTTACCAGGGAACAGATGTTCCATACTCACCTCAAGCAATAATCTACGTCTGTCTTCCTAACCCTCTTTTTCTTCACTGACTTCTGCTAATCTACAAAATAACTGCGGACCCTCTGCACAAAAGAAACATCCAATTAATAGCCTTAAACACTTGTGATTGTGCTGCTGCTTCTAACAATCATGTCCAACGCAGCACTAAAATCAGAAATCAATTCTCACACCCTTCCTATTCTCCTGCCCCCACCACACCTTGGCTCCAGCAGAAATGTTTCCTACTGCAGCCTGGTGTGCTAAGAACAATCAAAGGCAGCAGCACTTTCCCTCAACATGCTGCAATCTGAATTGCACTGAAATTGCAGCTGTTGCATTAGAAGCTCAGCACCAGCACCCCCAGAACTGAGGCCTGAGCTCTCCATTTCAACACACCCTGTGAATCAGGCTGCCTGGAAGATTGCAGGCCAGGAACTGTGTGAACACAGCAGTGCATTTCAGCAGAGTTATGGAATCAATCTCATGGAAGGCACATCCTTTAAGCTTGTCTTAATATTCTATTCTACAAAATCTAACCAGCAATTGTTTTGGTGGCCTGTGCAGGTTTTGGGGACTGTGCATGTTTCCTTTGGATGTTGTTTTCTTTGTTTCTAAATACAAAATTCACTGCATTCAGAAGACAAAGCCCCAGATTCATTAGGACAAAGAACCACAGGGACATATGTGGCTGACACGAACACTCAACATTCCTAACGGTAACACCAGAAAGAGAGGAAAAAGACAAAGATGATTTAAATACCTGAAAGGATCCAAAATGTCTATGTAAGCTGTCAAGTGACTAAGTTTTTGGTAAACTCTAAAAGTCCAGATTCCTATTGGGTAATTGTCTGAAAGAAAAGAAAGCCAGAAATCTGCTTGACCTTCATTTTGCCAGGACTTTCTCACAGGATTCTGCCACAACTTGGATCACAAGTGAGGGTGGCAAATTTTGACTAGAAAACTTGGATAACTAGGCAGCGTTTTTTCAACCTCACTGATTTACAGGAAGGGTTTAAAAGGAAAAACAAAATATTAAACATGGTAAAGAAATTCTGTCATACCTCTAAGGCGTTCATCATCTTTGGAGAAGAAAAAAAAAACTCTAGCACTTCCCGTGCGTGGTAAAAAAAAGAAACCTAGAAAAGGAAAAAAGGGATTTGAGCATCCTAAATTGTACTATCAAATTCCATGAACACAAGTTAAACCTGTAGTGCTTCAGAGAAATGGCATCCATTGAAAAGCTTTATTCCCTAGGAACCCAACAGAGCTTTTTATTTTACAAAACCCTCTTTTAAAGAGAAAACTGACTGTGTCTTGGGCTTTTGGCCAAACTCAGTTTGGAGTTGGTCAAAGCAAAATGACCCTGTTAGTTTCTTGTGCTCTACTCTTTCTTTCCATATTCACATTCACATCCAATGGGCTGCTGGGAGTTTTGACTCTGTGCAGCACAAACGGTTTTCCAAGACGACTTTCATTGCTCAGAGGTGTGCAATGTCACTTTCCCATTCCCTGAGTGCTGCTATTAATATTCCCACAGCATCCAACTACTACAGCCAAGTAGACAGCAAAGAGAAATGCAACTTGCATTTCTTGGTCCTGTTCCATTTCTGTCATCTCAGGCTCATCGTCACCCTCAGAACTGCTGTCCTGGAAACGTGGATCCTCTTGCCACGTGGCTTTTACCGGCTTTATTGTCCCAAGCGCGTGAGGCTCTGCAATGACAGCACCAATAGAGAATAAAAGCCAAAACCAGATTATTCCTCTACTCGTCAGGAAAAATTCTTCCTTTCACGTGAAATACTTACAGTGGAGAAGAGAGATTTAGGAAGGACAGAATCTGACCCTGCCAGATTTTCTAAGCTACATCTCTGCTCCAGTATTTTCCAGTTTGTTCCAGGAATCCCTTATGTATTCTTAAACATTTCTCATTGCATTCAGAAGACACTGAATACCTTCTCAGTTCAGCACAAGTCTGGGGGGCTCGTTGCTTTGTGCTGTTGCATTGGGTTTTTTAATATTTTGGATAACTTCACGGGGTTTCTTTTCTCTCCTACATGACTGGGACTAGAGTTAATGTTGTTTCATCTTCATTTCAGACGGCCTCATTTTATCTAAGGTTAGGACACCCCAATGATCATGTGTCATTCCATTTCCTTTTTCTAAAGGTCCAAGAGTAGAATTCAGTAACAAACAGAATATTCATGGATCTTGGGGGCAGCTCTCGGACTTTGCTCCTCCCCCTACATTAACGCACATTTCCTTAAAAGCCTTGTGAGGTCCTATGAAACTTGATATGACTGGTGTGTCACCTTTTTCCCTGTTTGAGGAATTCAGGGCATGAGAACAAGCTTTTTCACCGCTCAGCAAAAACCCCAATGCCTTCTCAAAGCGTGCCTTTCAGAATTCCTGAGATGCAAGCATGAGGCACCTCTCATTAATCTACCACAGCCCTGGCAAGCAGAAATGAAGATCAAAATGCTTCTGCCTAATTACTGACTTCTGTTGCTGAAAATCCCCTGCATCCTGACCTTCTTTACACCCTACAGTGCCTGCCAGAAGCTCTTCCTTAGCAATGGCACTGTTAGAAGGGTTCTGCTGTTACCTTCTTTGATGCCCAACTCCTCCGTGCCTCCATAGAAGGAAAACTTGAAAGAACTCATCTCCTGAGCCGCGTCGTTCTCAGGCAAAGGTCCCAAATGGTCATCTGGGGCAGAGTGCTGTGCATCCTCTTTGTCCCAGGGTTTTTCCTCAGTCTGTTCTGGTTTGTTCTTTGAAGGTCTTTCAAAGAAGAAACCAGAATAGACGGAGGAAATACCGTCTATTCTGGTTTCTTCTTTGAAAGGCCTCTTTCAAATCCGCAGCAATGCTGTAGAAGTTGTCTTCAGACACTTGAGGCAGTGTCTCACTCTCTTTCTTCTTTTTTTGGCTTTACTGAAATGAGATTGTTCAAGGATAGCAACACAGCACACGTCCTTTTCAGACACAGCTTCCCTAAGAGCCACCTTGCTCTGAATGTCTCCCTAAGCATATCCAAGCCCATTAAGGAGTGGTTCATCATCAAGGGTAAGCACTGGGGAAACACTGGGTTGGAGTGTAAAGGCAGGAACCAGAGTCCTTTTTAATTAGCCACATCCTTAAGTGACTTTTCACTGACTACACGGTTACACAGATATCAAGGTATTTAGCACAGACTTCTTCCTGCCAGTAGAAACATCAAGAGCTAATCGGGTTTGCTTACAGAGCTGCACATCTCAGGGTCCCTGCACTGACCGTTCTCACCTTCACTTCCGGCAAGGAACACACGGCCTAGAAAGAAAAGATGACGGCGCTACGTGCTGCTGTTGGAGGTCCCAGTTGAGGTCCGACGTCGCTGGTGGGAGCGGCTGCTCCTGCGCGATGTCCCCGACCACGTCCCCCTACGCCTGGGCCTCTCAGAACTCGCTGCTGTCGTCCTGCTCCTGTCCTGGCGACTCCTGGACCGCACAGTTTGAGCCGAGGCCCGGCGCTGCTGGCAGGAGCGGCTGCGTCTGGGGGCCGTCCCCGATGATGTGTCCCTTCGCCTGGGCCTCTCAGCCCTTGGCCTTGTCCTGCTGCTGCTGCCACGGCGACTCCTGGAGCGGACAGGTGGACTCTGGGCCCAGCCTTGCTGGCGGGAGCGCCTGCGTCTGGGGGATGGCCCGGACCATGTCCCCCTACGCCTGGGCCTCTCAGTCCTTGGCCCTGTCCCACTGCCTCTGTCACAGACACTCCTGGAGCGGACAGGTGGACTCTGGGCCCAGCCTTGCTGGCGGGAGCGCCTGCGTCTGGGAGATGGCCCTGACCATGTCTCCCTTCGCCTGGGCCTCTCCGTCCTTGGCCCTGTCCCTCTGTTCCTGTCATGGCAGCTCCTGGAGCGGACAGGTGGACTCTGGGCCCAGCCTTGCTGGCGGGAGCACCTGCGTCTGGGGGATGTCCGTGATGGTGTCTCCCTTCGCCTGGGCCTCTCAGCCCTTGGCCCTGTCCCGCTGCTCCTGTCACGGCGGCTCCTGGAGCGGACAGGTGGACTCTGGGCACGACTTTGCCGGCGAGAGCAGCTTCGCCTGCGGCTGGGCCCAGCACGTCTGGAACGGACCCTGTCCTCAGGGTCAGGGGACGTGCTGCGTGTTGCCCTTGATCTGCTGATGCTGCTGGTGTCCAGTGAGGAAGATGGCAGCGCCTGCTGCCATGCTGCGTGGTGGGGCCTGCTGTGGCTGCCCGTCTCTGGAGATGGAGACGGGGAAACCAGCACCAATGGCACAGGGCTGTGGGAGCTGGGGCTGATGGCCTCAGATTCTGACCAGCCATGAGCAGATTGTAGTCCTGACTGTCTGGCCGGCCTGGGGCCATTGAGCTCTGTCTCATCCCTGGCGGCTGTAAGGGCAAGCAGGAATGTCAAAGATCGCCCAGGCCCCGGCCAGGCCAGGCCAGAGCAGTGCCCCCAGCCCTCCAGCAGTGGATGCTGCGCTCTGCCAAGCCCGGCCTGGGCACTGCCCCCAGCCCAGGGACACCGGGGACTTTGACTCATACATGTTCCGAGCCCAGCACAGCTGTCACACTCCCATCTCTGTGTGCTGTTCCTCAGGCCAGAGCAGCGCCGGTGGGTGCCTTCAGCAGCACAGGAGGAGCACAGGAGCAATTGCCAGGGCCTGGGGAGGCAAACAGGCTCATAGCACTGAGAACAAAGTGTACCAGCACGTGGTTGTCTGGCCAAGCGCTTCCGGTTCTTCCCGCTCTGAGCCCTTGCCGAGACACAGGTTCCCTGCAGAGCCCCAGGTGCAGCTTCCCAACTTACCCCCGTTCCTCTGCCTCCTCCCTGCCTCCAGGGTAAAGGCAATCCCTGGCGTTGCACTGGCCGTGCCTCACTCCTAGACCTGCGAAAGCATCGTTGTCCTCCCATGTTGGGTCTCTGATGGAGAAAGGAAGTGATGATGAATTTCTGCTGCTCTCCCTCACGGAGCTCCATGGTGTATCAGCTCTTTCTCCAGAGCTTTTCCAAGTTGGGGGTGAAGCTGAAGCCCAGACTGATGGGACAGGACACGGCCAGGGCTCCTGGGGCAGGGCCTGGCACAGCACAGCACTTGCACCCTCCTGCCTGGTGGGCCAGGCAGAAGGACACCAACCTGAAGGGGACTCGGATCCCCAAGATGAGCATTTCAACAGGGAATTCCCCACTATCTCTGCACAGGGGGCACTGGAAATACAAAGCACCAGCGCACAAGGCCTGTCCCTGCAGGGCAAACAGAGGCAGGCTGAGCGAGGCCCTGCTGCTGCTGCTGCTGAGCACCTGCTGTGCCCCGGGGCTGAGGGGAGGGCTCCTACCTGGATGCAGTCCCTGTGGAACCAGGCCCTTTTGCACGTTGGGCACACCAGGGTTGTGAAGGTCTTTCTGTCCTCCACAGGCTCCAGGCAGATGAGGCAAACGGTGTCCGGCTCAGGAGTCGCCTCCACCACCTGCTCTGGACGGTGCTCAGGGCAGAAGGACCTGGAGGAAAATGGATGGCGAAAGTGAGAAATGCTGGATCATTCCCCAGGGGTGGTCATAAAGAGAGATGAGGTACCTGAACGGAATAAGGTATACATTGACACAGCCGCCCTCCTTGGCACAGGGCAGGTGGAACCATCTGTCACAGTCCTCCGTGCAGCACATGATGGTTGCCCCGCTCTGGCCGCAGACGCAGCAGCGCTGGAAAGAGCCAAGCAGCCGCGTCAGCAGCAGCAGCAGCAGCCTCGAGGCCTCCCCGGGCAGCCGCAGGACATGGCCGCTGCCGGCTCCCAGCCCACAGAGCCGCCTGCTGGAGGAGGGAGGCTCCTGTGCCAGGGCCTCTGTGCCACAGCTGCTGGGAGCCAGACTTTGTTCCGGCTGCTGGGCCGGCCTTTCTTTCCTGCACTCTGGGCTAAGCTCTGGCAAACCTCGCCAGGCACAAGTCTTCCTGCTCTTGTCAGGCTCTCACCTTCTGTGCCGCCCGCCGCACTGCAATTAGGAGGTCTCGTGGGAGAAAGTCCATCACTCCAACGTGGCGTTTCTCTTGCCGAAATAGGAGACTGGCAAAGAGCTGCAGGCAAGGGGAGGAGCTGATGAGGAGAGGGTGACAGGAGCTGCCCATTGCAATGGTGGAGGAAGCGCCCAGAGCCACTCACCATGCAGAACACGTGGGCACAGAGCCCACCCTTCTGCAGTTTTTCACCGCACATGTCCGGGTCAGCCTCGGCACGGCGACACAGCATGCAGGCTGCAGGGGACAGAGCCAATGGCACGGGGCATGAGCAGCTCTGCGGGGCTCAGAGCCTGCAGCAGCATCGGCCCCAAGGCTGCTCTGTCCCTGCCTGGCTGATGGGCAGGGCTGGAGGCCTTGCAGAGCAGGGGCCATTGTGGGCACGGCTGTCCCAGGAGCTGCCCCCTGGCCCAGCTGGGCCCCACTTGGGCAGGAAGGAGGCTCCCAGCCCCGGCATGGCCGAGCAGCTCCTGTCTCCCCCTGCCTCTGCTCTGATCCCCACGCTGCCTGCTGCCACAAGAGCCCCTGGGCCAGGCTGTCAGAGGGCTGCTTTGCCCTCACCTGGCTCCCTGGCACCAGGGCCCTCCTGCTTGCTCCCAGACATGGCGACTGTCTGTCCTTCGTCTCTGTCCTCGAGGGACTTCGTCTCTGTCCTTGAGGGACCGTACTCTCGGTCTAGGGGAGAAAGAAGGGGGGGGAGTTTGCAGAACAGGCCCAGAGCCACGAGGCTCTACTCCCTGCTCAGGCCTGCGTGAGCCCTGCTCCTGTCCGCTTTCTCCTCCCGTTGTCGCGCTGAGGAACACCGCAGTGTCCTGGCTGTTCCTCCGCTGATTCTGGGAAGGGAGAGGCAGGTGAGACTGCAGCACAGGCCCAGAGCCCCGAGGTGTGGGGCCCCTCTGATCCCTGGGCAGCCACGTCACCACCCTACCTTCTCCTCCCGGTGTCAGGTTGCACTGACGCTCGGCCTGAGCCCAGCGTCCCCTTTTGTGGCCTTGGTGGCACAGGTCACAATGGCCACTATGACATCAGAACCGTGTACCCAAAATCGGGCAGCCATGGCCTCAAGTCCCTGGAAACCACTTGTGGCGGCCCCCTCGGGCACCGAGCTTCTGAGCTGGGTCCGAGCGTTTGCTCGGGGTGGAAGCACGGCCGGGAATCCGGCAGCAAGTGCAGGGTCAAATGCCAGGCCCTGGGGCAGCCATCCGGGGTGGCACTGTGGGCAGGGAGGTGCTGTTCAGGCACCGCCACGCCAGGGCTCTGGCCCCGGCCAAGGGAAATCTCTGCTCCTGCCCCTGGCAGGCGGTGGCCCAGAGAGCCCTTGCGGAGGCAGCTGCACTGCAGGGATTCAAATCCTGCTCTTGGTGAACTGATGTTTTCCTCTAGACCTGTCTGCAGAAAACTAAGATGAACCTGATTTGATGCTGCTGCTGATCACCATTGGGTACTGGAGATAAACCTGGACACCACCACAGCTGCCTCCAGACCTCAGTTATCTGTCATCCTATGAACTAACAACTTTCACATTTCATATAAATGGAAAAATTAGTATTAAGCTTCTGAGAAAGGTCATCTTTTAGACTGACTCAGTGGAAAGAACACAAAATGCACTGAGAATTTTGTGTGTACATTTGACAGGAGAGCTTGCAACTGTCCTCCACTCAAGTCAAATACAGGAGGATGTTTTTCCTACATTATATAAACTTTGCCAGTTTGGTCCGTGCTTTCCTACTAGAAGATACATTGGAAAAATTCAGCAAGAGAAGCACAAACAATTCTTGTCAATTTTTCTCTTTCGTGTCTTTGCAAACATGCTCCTGGAAATCCAGATCCATGACTTCTAGAACAATCAGTGGCATCTCTGGGAAGCAGGGCAGGGGCTGACAGGCAGGGACACCCTGCAGCTGCCTGATGCTGGGGCAGCAGGAGTTTGTCCATTTTCCTGTCTCCATGGCAGAGTCACCTTGGCTGGGAAATGATCCCTTCCCTGCTCTAGGAGGGAGGCACAGCCAGTGCAATGCCAGGGAGTGCCTTTACCCTGGAGGCAGGGAGGAGGCAGAGGGGGAAGTTGGGAAGCTGCACCCGGGGCTCTGCAGGGCTCCCGGCCAGGGCTCGAAGCACAAGGAGCCAGAAGAGCTTGGCCGGACAATCCCGAGCTCTGGACACCGTGTCCTCAGCACCGGGAACCCGTTTGCTTCTCCAGGCCCTGGGCACTGCTCCCGTGCTGCTCATGCAAGTCACACACAGACACAGAGCTACCTGCTCTGTCTCAACCCTCTTCAGCACTGGACAGCACAACACAGTAACATGTTCTCTTCAGTGCATGGTCTAATTATTAATAGTCCTGCAAAGACTCACATTCAAAGCACACACACACAAAAACCCAAGCCCTAGTACACACTTTGCATGAAGCCTTGGTACAGACCTTGCATCAACACAAAATGCATGTTGCTGTTCAGAAACACAGGGCAGCACTTTTGGCCAATGCTTTTTTCCTGCAAGATCTTTCAAAGGATTGCAAAAGTGACTTTGTTTGGCAACTTCTTCAAGGAGCAAACAGGAGAGGCTTCTGAGTTTTTAAAGATTTATTGATTTGCTTTCACTTTTTTTTTTTTTTTTGGCATCCTTACACTTATCCCTGCATTCCAGAAAATCGTGAAGATCCAAAAAAATATCAGGGCAGGTTTCTGAATTCTTTCATGTTTCTCTCAAAGACTTTCTTGACGTACATACAAGGGACTGGTCCGATAACATACAGAGAAGCAGTGGTTTCCCTCACTGGACATTACAAGACAACGTTATAGACTCCACTACACTAAAACACTTCTGTTGCCTGGTCATTACAAAGCCTGAAGCTCTTCTAGAGGCTTTTCCCAGTGCAACTTCATTAGGTTCCTCTCTGCTCAACTCTCGAGCCTGTCCAGGTCTCACTGAAGGGCAGCAGAGCCTTGTGGTGCCTCAAGCCCTGCTCCCAGTTCTGTCCCATCAGCAAACACTGAGGGAGCGCTCCATCCCTTCTGCCAGGTCCCTGGGGAATAAGGCAAACAAGGCTGGGCCCAGCACGGCCCCCTGAGCTCACAGCTACCTGAGTTTGGAGCTCCCCTGTCCACTTCTCTGCCCCACTGTCCCTGAGCTGCCTCAGGGGCCTGTTATGGGAGGCAGGGACAAAGCCTTGCTGAAGTCCCAGCTGACAACAGCCACTGCTCTCCCCTCACAAGCCCAACCAGGCACTGCAGCACAGGTGCCTATGGGATTGGTCAAGCATGGTTTCCATTCCTGTTATTCCACAGGCTTAAAGATGGCGTCCAAGAGGAGTTGTTCTGTCTCCTTTCTGGGGATGGAGCTGAGGCTTATGGGCCTGCAGTTTCCTGGCTCCTTCTTGGTGTCCTTTTGCAAGACTGCAGTGATGCTGGCTTTCCTCCACTGCTCATGCCTCTCTCCGGGGCTGTCTCCTTCCCTGACCTGCTGGCAGAGCGCCCTGTGCCAGAGGCAGGAGCAGAGATTTCCCTTGGCCCCAAAAGGGAACGCTGGGCTCAGGCCGAGTGTCAGTGCGACCTGACAACGGGAGGAGAAGGAGGGAAGGAGCAGGGCTGACACAGGGCTGAGCAGGGAGTAGAGCCCTCGTGTCTCTGGGCCTACTCTGCAAGCTCCCTGGCCTGTACTTTCTCCACAGAGAGAGAGCAACAGCACCTCGAAGTGACCAGGAAACCCGGCCATGGAGCGGGTCTGGGGCTGTCAGCCCTCAGGGACACCGGCCATGGAGCGGGGCTGGGGCTGTGACACCTCAGGGAAACCGGCCATGGAGCGGGGCTGGGGCCGTGACACCTCAGGGACACCGGCCATGGAGCGGGGCTGGGGCTGTCAGCCCTCAGGGAAACCGGCCATGGAGCAAGACTGGGGCTGTGACACCTCAGGGACACCGGCCATGGAGCGGGGCTGGGGCCGTGACACCTCATGGAACTCACCATGACAGCCACCTCCCGAGATTTTGAAGTACTTGTTTCTTGGTTTAATGCCCTTCCAAGATCAATCTAGCATCTTTGCATATGAGCCTGACATACAAGGGTATTTAAAATTGAGTCTGATCCAGTCATCAAAGACAATGGATGTTACCTCTAAACTTACCTTTTCATGATTGTCAAACAATATGGAACTTTTCTTATGTCTGACTTAAAATATCCAGAATGCAAAATTCATTCTCAAGACAGGAAAAAAGAAAAGAATGAAAATAGGATATAGGCAGTCTTCAAAAGGCACAGAGAAGAAAATAAACATTAGAAAACCTTAGAAAAATTAGGTTTTCTTCTTCATCTTCTCAGTATGTGTTGTTTGAACATTGGTTGTCTTACTTGTCCCTCGCAAAACAAGGCATGTTACAGCTTTATTGTCTCAGTGCTGCATTTCCCCAATCGCTGACTTGCCATTTAGGCTCTGCTTTTTTGGAAATATACAACAAGGGACTCTCTATGGAAGAGAGTTGCACAAGCCTCTGGATTCCTGACCGTTCACCTCTGCCAATGCTCACAGTATTCTCCTAACACACCTGAGCTTCCTGTCTTTCAGAGAGAGAAAGATTCAGCTAAAGTCAAGCAAACAGGGCAGGGCAGATGGAAACCTTCCCTTGAGATGCTTTTGGGAAGGCCTGCAAGCACCCTGCCTTCCCTTGGCACAGAGGTGGTCACCTCAATGCATGGCGTTGCCTGACTTGCCCGAGGTGCCCCTCTATTCCAGAAGGACTTTTGCCCGCTTCATCACTTGTCTGTCCCTCCAGTTCCAGGGCCTCAAACCTGCTCTGTAAGGCACTAAACCTTTTAGTCAACTGTAAGTTTTCAGAATAAGGCACTGACTGTGGCTCGAACTAGTTTTTTTAGTCAGGTTTACAATATATATTGAGAAAAA
Source organism: Ammospiza nelsoni (assembly GCF_027579445.1). Taxonomy (NCBI): domain Eukaryota; kingdom Metazoa; phylum Chordata; class Aves; order Passeriformes; family Passerellidae; genus Ammospiza; species Ammospiza nelsoni. The sequence continues at coordinate 17,400,975 of NC_080643.1, read as the reverse complement.
GAAGGAGCAGAGAAGGTGTGGAAAATGCATATTATATGATTGGCTTTTCGCAAATATTAAAATTAATACTATATGTGTGATGTTGGAAAGTTATGTTGTATTCATCCTTTTTTGTAGTGCTATGCTAATCTTTTAAAGTAGTGTGGTGAATATAGTTTTAGGCTACAGAAACTCTGTGATGTAAGATACTTTTTCTAAATAGCTCATGGAGAGATAACAGTAACAAGACACCAAAACTCTGAGAAAAGAAATATTGCCTCCTTATCGGGAAGAACCAGACTTTGAGGGACCAAGACAATTGATTTACAAGATGAAGGAGGGGTTGACAAGAACAAGAAAACACCCATTGTTTGAAAAGAATTTTGGCATCATGTATGAGATATATGAATAGGCAACAGGCTATTACTTTTAAGGGTTAATCCTTTGTTAGCAAAGTGTCTTCTGAGGCAGAGCAGAGCACCCAGACATCTGCAATTCTTTGCTTTTTTAATTGCCCTTTATTGTCCTACCTCTAATTGTCCAAATTATTTTTTCTCTAATTTTTATTCTTATTTTTATAACTAATTTATTACTATTAAACTTTTAAAATTTTAAAGCAAGTGAAATTCTGCATCCTTTGTGTCCACTATCAGTGGGAATCCCTCTTCCCAAGCTTTGTCAACCCCCCTCTGGGTTTGAGATCAGTGAAACGTGCCCAGCCTGGAGTCTTGGAAGACAATTCTAGCAACAAGTACTTTGCTTTTCTAACCCCTGGCCATCACTTCGAGCTTGTAGGCTGCTATGTGTGTCACAGGTTAAACGTCTCTTCCTGTTGATCAGGCTTGGAAGTGTGTAAAGCCCAGGCATGACAGGACATGTTTTCTTCAGGAAATGGGACGTAGGGCCCAGTTTGCAACGGGTCCGGGCCCGCGCCTTCCAGAGCGCCAGAAGGTTCGCGGCGCCGTTGCAGGGCTCAGGGCGCCGCCTTGTGGGCGAGAGCCGCCATGACAGCGCGGGCGCCGCGCGGCGGGGCCGGAGGGCGGGAAGGGGCGGGCGGGTGTGAGGGGCGGGGCGGTTCGTGCCCAGAGCCGAGCCCGCGCTGTTCCTGGGCGCATTCCCGGCTCGGTGTTGGGAGCGTGCAGCCGCTGCTCGGGCTCTGGGAGAAGCGTGCGGCCGCTGCGGGGTCCCAGCCCTCAGAGCTGGCTGCCGGCCGAGGCTGCAGTGCCAGAGCTGCCGTGCGCCGTGGCAGTGCCAGAGTCCCTGGCAGAGCCGGGCTGGCACTGCCAGCTCCTGAGGGAAGCCCTGCCATGGCCGTGCCGGGCTGGCAGTGCCGACAGCTGAGGGGAGCCCGGCCATGGCAGCGCCGGGCTGGCAGTGCCGACAGCTGAGGGGAGCCCGGCCATGGCAGCGCCGGGGCCGCTCCTGCCCCGCGGCCGCCCGAAGGAGCGACCTCTGGGACCTGCCGGCAGACTGGCACTGCTTGGCCCTCTTCAGTAGATCGACGGAGTGGCAGCACAGATAGCAAAATATTAAAACATCTGATTTAAAACACCGGAGGGAAACCATAGAATTGAAAAGAAAATGAAGGTGTACCAAAATACTCAGGGCATGAATGGGAAAACTGAAAAGATACAGATTCTAATTATTTATATAATCTCAACTATATCATCAGAAACATGAGGGTGAAAATACCTTCTAAAAGTTTTGACAATATAATGGTTCAGCTGTGTAGTTTTGCTAGTACATTAAAGTCTTAAAAAGCAGTCATGTATTCCTTTGTCCAGTGCTATGAATTTAATAATGGGATTTGTTACAGTTGTCCCTCAAATACCCCTCATAAAGAGAGTTGAGTGCTTAGATTCGATGGAAGCCATCAGTTAGTAAATGTAGTGTTGTGGTTTTTAGTAGTTCTGTAGTAAGTAGTTAGTTAAAGAAGTGATCATTCTGCCAATGGATGCTGATCCCTGATGCGTTTGTGCTGGTTCAATGGAAAGGCAAATTTTTAGTAATAGGCTATTGGAAAACATGTCTTTTCTGCTGGTAGCAGGCACAAACACATTGCTTTTACTGGTAGAAACTGAAGCAACTTGAGATGCCTGCTCCTTCTTCTCCACCTATGTTTAAAGGAGATCCATGCAGGTTAAAACATGAACCAAACCTCGAGGCTCTGGGCCTGTCCTGCTGGCTCACCGGCCTCACCCAACAATCAGCAGAGGAACAGCAAGAGGACACTGCAGTGTTCCTCAATGCAACAAGGGGAGGAGAAGGTGGGCAGGAGCAGGGCTCACATAGACAGAGAGGATCAGCACCTCAAAGTGACAACATCATTCAAGGGACAGGGACTGACTGCTGACAGCTGCCCTGTGAAACAGCAAGCAGGAGGGCGCTGGTGCCAGGGAGCCAGGTGAGGGCAAAGCAGCCCTCTGACAGCCTGGCCCAGGGCCTCTTGAGGCAGCAGGCAGCGTGGGGATCAGAGCAGAGGCAGGGGGAGGCAGGAGCTGCTCGGCCATGCCGGGGCTGGGAGCCTCCTTCCTGCCCAAGTGGGGCCCAGCTGGGCCAGGGGGCAGCTCCTGGGACAGCCGTGCCCACAATGGCCCCTGCTCTGCAAGGCCTCCAGCCCTGCCCATCAGCCTGGCAGGGACAGAGCAGCCCTGGGGCCAAGGCTGCTGCAAGCTCTGAGCCCCACAGAGCTGCTCGTGCCCCGTGCCATTGGCTCTGTCCCCTGCAGCCTGCATGCTGTGTCGCCATGCCGAGGCTGACCCGGACATGTGCGGTGACAAACTGCAGAAGAGTGGGCTCTGTGCCCACAGGTTCTGCATGGTGAGTGGCTCCGGGCGCTCCCTCCACCATTGCAATGGGCAGCTCCTGCCGCCCTTTCCTCATCAGCTCCTCCCCTTGCCTGCAGCTCTTTGCCAGTCTCCTATTTCGGCAAGAGAAACGCCACGTTGGAGAGACGGACTTTCTCCCACGAGACCTCCTACTTGCAGTGAGGGAGGCAGCAGAGAAGGTGGGCAGGGAGCTTTGTGCCTGGGGAGGTTTGCCAGAGCTTAGCCCAGACAGCAGGAAAGAAAGGCTGGCCCAGCAGCCGGGACAAAGTCTGGCTCCCAGCGGCTCTGGCACAGAGGCCCTGGCACAGGAGCCTCCCTCCTCCAGCAGGCAGCTCTGTGGGCTGGGAGCCGGCAGCGGCTTTGGGCCCGTCCTGCAAAATCCCCCCCTCAATTCCTTCTCCCCTAGACAGAGAGTATCTGCACCTCGCAGCAACAACGTCCCTCGAGGACAGCGACTCACTCCAGAGTGACGCCATGTCTGACAGCAAGCAGGAGGGCCCTGGTGCCAGGGAGCCAGGTGAGGGCAAAGCCGCCCTCTGACAGCCTGGCCCAGGGCCTCTTGTGGCAGCAGGCAGCGTGGGGATCAGAGCAGAGGCAGGGGGAGGCAGGAGCTGCTCGGCTATGCCGGGGGTTGGGAGCCTCCTTCCTGCCCAAGTGGGGCCCAGCTGGGCCAGGGGGCAGCTCCTGGGACAGCCGTGCCCACAATGGCCCCTGCTCTGCAAGGCCTCCAGCCCTGCCCATCAGCCAGGCAGGGACAGAGCAGCCCTGGGGCCAAGGCTGCTGCAAGCTCTGAGCCTCACAGAGCTGCTCGTGCCCCGTGCCATTGGCTCTGTCCCCTGCAGCCTGCATGCTGTGTCGCCCTGCCGAGGCTGAGCCCTGTGCCTCCCCAGGCCCTGGCCACTGCTCCTGTGCTGCTCCTGCACAGCCCAGAGCACCCACGGGCCCTGCTCAGGCCTCACGAAGACCAGAACCAGCTGGGGCTGTGACAGCTCTGCTGCTCTGGGCCCAGCCCTCGGGCAAAGCACCCGCCTGTCCCTGGGCTGGGGGCAGTGCCCAGGCTGGGCTTGGCAGAGCCCGTCCGCTCCTGGAGGGCTGGGGGCACTGCTCTGGCCTGGCCTGGCCCGGCCCTGGGCTCCCTTGGCATTCCTGCTTGCCCTTGCATCCACCAGGGATGGGCTGCAGCTCAATGGCCCCGGCCTGGCCGCACACTCAGGCCTGGAGCCTTCCCGTGGCTCCCCAGGGCACGAGAGCCTCAGCCCCAGCTCCCAAACACGGCCTAACAGGCTTTGCTGATATTGATCCCTGTCAGAGCTTTGAAAGCATTTTCAAAGTAACCTTGTTTGGCAACACTTTCAAGGAACAAACGGGACTCGCTTCTCATTGGTAAAAACTTTATTGGTTTGCTTGCACTTCCTATAGGGTATCCTAATGCTTCCTTTGGCGTTCCAGAAAATAATGAAAATCTAACAAATTCTAAAGAGAAGTTCCTGAATCCACTATGAGGAGAAGTCTCTACATTCACTGTCCTTACATACAGTTAAGAAGCTGCTCCTGTAACACACAAAGATGGAGTGGTTTACCTGACTGGACCACACAACATGATGTTTTATACACACCGCTACACTACAAAACTTCTCGTCCCTGTTCATTACAAATTTGAAGCTCTTCTCGAGGTCCTGACTTATTTTTGCATGCACATTCATACCTGCAATCCCTCCCCATGCTCAGCTTTCACCTAGACTTACCAGGGAACAGATGTTCCATACTCACCTCAAGCAATAATCTACGTCTGTCTTCCTAACCCTCTTTTTCTTCACTGACTTCTGCTAATCTACAAAATAACTGCGGACCCTCTGCACAAAAGAAACATCCAATTAATAGCCTTAAACACTTGTGATTGTGCTGCTGCTTCTAACAATCATGTCCAACGCAGCACTAAAATCAGAAATCAATTCTCACACCCTTCCTATTCTCCTGCCCCCACCACACCTTGGCTCCAGCAGAAATGTTTCCTACTGCAGCCTGGTGTGCTAAGAACAATCAAAGGCAGCAGCACTTTCCCTCAACATGCTGCAATCTGAATTGCACTGAAATTGCAGCTGTTGCATTAGAAGCTCAGCACCAGCACCCCCAGAACTGAGGCCTGAGCTCTCCATTTCAACACACCCTGTGAATCAGGCTGCCTGGAAGATTGCAGGCCAGGAACTGTGTGAACACAGCAGTGCATTTCAGCAGAGTTATGGAATCAATCTCATGGAAGGCACATCCTTTAAGCTTGTCTTAATATTCTATTCTACAAAATCTAACCAGCAATTGTTTTGGTGGCCTGTGCAGGTTTTGGGGACTGTGCATGTTTCCTTTGGATGTTGTTTTCTTTGTTTCTAAATACAAAATTCACTGCATTCAGAAGACAAAGCCCCAGATTCATTAGGACAAAGAACCACAGGGACATATGTGGCTGACACGAACACTCAACATTCCTAACGGTAACACCAGAAAGAGAGGAAAAAGACAAAGATGATTTAAATACCTGAAAGGATCCAAAATGTCTATGTAAGCTGTCAAGTGACTAAGTTTTTGGTAAACTCTAAAAGTCCAGATTCCTATTGGGTAATTGTCTGAAAGAAAAGAAAGCCAGAAATCTGCTTGACCTTCATTTTGCCAGGACTTTCTCACAGGATTCTGCCACAACTTGGATCACAAGTGAGGGTGGCAAATTTTGACTAGAAAACTTGGATAACTAGGCAGCGTTTTTTCAACCTCACTGATTTACAGGAAGGGTTTAAAAGGAAAAACAAAATATTAAACATGGTAAAGAAATTCTGTCATACCTCTAAGGCGTTCATCATCTTTGGAGAAGAAAAAAAAAACTCTAGCACTTCCCGTGCGTGGTAAAAAAAAGAAACCTAGAAAAGGAAAAAAGGGATTTGAGCATCCTAAATTGTACTATCAAATTCCATGAACACAAGTTAAACCTGTAGTGCTTCAGAGAAATGGCATCCATTGAAAAGCTTTATTCCCTAGGAACCCAACAGAGCTTTTTATTTTACAAAACCCTCTTTTAAAGAGAAAACTGACTGTGTCTTGGGCTTTTGGCCAAACTCAGTTTGGAGTTGGTCAAAGCAAAATGACCCTGTTAGTTTCTTGTGCTCTACTCTTTCTTTCCATATTCACATTCACATCCAATGGGCTGCTGGGAGTTTTGACTCTGTGCAGCACAAACGGTTTTCCAAGACGACTTTCATTGCTCAGAGGTGTGCAATGTCACTTTCCCATTCCCTGAGTGCTGCTATTAATATTCCCACAGCATCCAACTACTACAGCCAAGTAGACAGCAAAGAGAAATGCAACTTGCATTTCTTGGTCCTGTTCCATTTCTGTCATCTCAGGCTCATCGTCACCCTCAGAACTGCTGTCCTGGAAACGTGGATCCTCTTGCCACGTGGCTTTTACCGGCTTTATTGTCCCAAGCGCGTGAGGCTCTGCAATGACAGCACCAATAGAGAATAAAAGCCAAAACCAGATTATTCCTCTACTCGTCAGGAAAAATTCTTCCTTTCACGTGAAATACTTACAGTGGAGAAGAGAGATTTAGGAAGGACAGAATCTGACCCTGCCAGATTTTCTAAGCTACATCTCTGCTCCAGTATTTTCCAGTTTGTTCCAGGAATCCCTTATGTATTCTTAAACATTTCTCATTGCATTCAGAAGACACTGAATACCTTCTCAGTTCAGCACAAGTCTGGGGGGCTCGTTGCTTTGTGCTGTTGCATTGGGTTTTTTAATATTTTGGATAACTTCACGGGGTTTCTTTTCTCTCCTACATGACTGGGACTAGAGTTAATGTTGTTTCATCTTCATTTCAGACGGCCTCATTTTATCTAAGGTTAGGACACCCCAATGATCATGTGTCATTCCATTTCCTTTTTCTAAAGGTCCAAGAGTAGAATTCAGTAACAAACAGAATATTCATGGATCTTGGGGGCAGCTCTCGGACTTTGCTCCTCCCCCTACATTAACGCACATTTCCTTAAAAGCCTTGTGAGGTCCTATGAAACTTGATATGACTGGTGTGTCACCTTTTTCCCTGTTTGAGGAATTCAGGGCATGAGAACAAGCTTTTTCACCGCTCAGCAAAAACCCCAATGCCTTCTCAAAGCGTGCCTTTCAGAATTCCTGAGATGCAAGCATGAGACACCTCTCATTAATCTACCACAGCCCTGGCAAGCAGAAATGAAGATCAAAATGCTTCTGCCTAATTACTGACTTCTGTTGCTGAAAATCCCCTGCATCCTGACCTTCTTTACACCATATTGCCCTACAGTGCCTGCCAGAAGCTCTTCCTTAGCAATGGCACTGTTAGAAGGGTTCTGCTGTTACCTTCTTTGATGCCCAACTCCTCCGTGCCTCCATAGAAGGAAAACTTGAAAGAACTCATCTCCTGAGCCGCGTCGTTCTCAGGCAAAGGTCCCAAATGGTCATCTGGGGCAGAGTGCTGTGTATCCTCTTTGTCCCAGGGTTTTTCCTCAGTCTGTTCTGGTTTGTTCTTTGAAGGTGTTTCAAAGAAGAAACCAGAATAGACGGAGGAAATACCATCTATTCTGGTTTGTTCTTTGAAAGGCCTCTTTCAAATCCGCAGCAATGCTGTAGAAGTTGTCTTCAGACACTTGAGGCAGTGTCTCACTCTCTTTCTTCTTTTTTTGGCTTTACTGAAATGAGATTGTTCAAGGATAGCAACACAGCACACGTCCTTTTCAGACACAGCTTCCCTAAGAGCCACCTTGCTCTGAATGTCTCCCTAAGCATATCCAAGCCCATTAAGGAGTGGTTCATCATCAAGGGTAAGCACTGGGGAAACACTGGGTTGGAGTGTAAAGGCAGGAACCAGAGTCCTTTTTAATTAGCCACATCCTTAAGTGACTTTTCACTGACTACACGGTTACACAGATATCAAGGTATTTAGCACAGACTTCTTCCTGCCAGTAGAAACATCAAGAGCTAATCGGGTTTGCTTACAGAGCTGCACATCTCAGGGTCCCTGCACTGACCGTTCTCACCTTCACTTCCGGCAAGGAACACACGGCCTAGAAAGAAAAGATGACGGCGCTACGTGCTGCTGTTGGAGGTCCCAGTTGAGGTCCGACGTCGCTGGTGGGAGCGGCTGCTCCTGCGCGATGTCCCCGACCACGTCCCCCTACGCCTGGGCCTCTCAGAACTCGCTGCTGTCATCCTGCTCCTGTCCTGGCGACTCCTGGACCGCACAGTTTGAGCCGAGGCCCGGCGCTGCTGGCGGGAGCGGCTGCGTCTGGGGGCCGTCCCCGATGATGTGTCCCTTCGCCTGGGCCTCTCAGCCCTTGGCCTTGTCCTGCTGCTGCTGCCACGGCGACTCCTGGAGCGGACAGGTGGACTCTGGGCCCAGCCTTGCTGGCGGGAGCGCCTGCGTCTGGGGGATGGCCCGGACCATGTCCCCCTACGCCTGGGCCTCTCAGTCCTTGGCCCTGTCCCACTGCCTCTGTCACAGACACTCCTGGAGCGGACAGGTGGACTCTGGGCCCAGCCTTGCTGGCGGGAGCGCCTGCGTCTGGGGGATGGCCCTGACCATGTCTCCCTTCGCCTGGGCCTCTCCGTCCTTGGCCCTGTCCCTCTGTTCCTGTCATGGCAGCTCCTGGAGCGGACAGGTGGACTCTGGGCCCAGCCTTGCTGGCGGGAGCACCTGCGTCTGGGGGATGTCCGTGATGGTGTCTCCCTTCGCCTGGGCCTCTCAGCCCTTGGCCCTGTCCCGCTGCTCCTGTCACAGCGGCTCCTGGAGCGGACAGGTGGACTCTGGGCACGACTTTGCCGGCGAGAGCAGCTTCGCCTGCGGCTGGGCCCAGCACGTCTGGAACGGACCCTGTCCTCAGGGTCAGGGGACGTGCTGCGTGTTGCCCTTGATCTGCTGATGCTGCTGGTGTCCAGTGAGGAAGATGGCAGCGCCTGCTGCCATGCTGCGTGGTGGGGCCTGCTGTGGCTGCCCGTCTCTGGAGATGGAGACGGGGAAACCAGCACCAATGGCACAGGGCTGTGGGAGCTGGGGCTGATGGCCTCAGATTCTGACCAGCCATGAGCAGATTGTAGTCCTGACTGTCTGGCCGGCCTGGGGCCATTGAGCTCTGTCTCATCCCTGGCGGCTGTAAGGGCAAGCAGGAATGTCAAAGATCGCCCAGGCCCCGGCCAGGCCAGGCCAGAGCAGTGCCCCCAGCCCTCCAGCAGTGGATGCTGCGCTCTGCCAAGCCCGGCCTGGGCACTGCCCCCAGCCCAGGGACACCGGGGACTTTGACTCATACATGTTCCGAGCCCAGCACAGCTGTCACACTCCCATCTCTGTGTGCTGTTCCTCAGGCCAGAGCAGCGCCGGTGGGTGCCTTCAGCAGCACAGGAGGAGCACAGGAGCAATTGCCAGGGCCTGGGGAGGCAAACAGGCTCATAGCACTGAGAACAAAGTGTACCAGCACGTGGTTGTCTGGCCAAGCGCTTCCGGTTCTTCCCGCTCTGAGCCCTTGCCGAGACACAGGTTCCCTGCAGAGCCCCAGGTGCAGCTTCCCAACTTACCCCCGTTCCTCTGCCTCCTCCCTGCCCCCAGGGTAAAGGCAATCCCTGGCGTTGCACTGGCCGTGCCTCACTCCTAGACCTGCGAAAGCATCGTTGTCCTCCCATGTTGGGTCTCTGATGGAGAAAGGAAGTGATGATGAATTTCTGCTGCTCTCCCTCACGGAGCTCCATGGTGTATCAGCTCTTTCTCCAGAGCTTTTCCAAGTTGGGGGTGAAGCTGAAGCCCAGACTGATGGGACAGGACACGGCCAGGGCTCCTGGGGCAGGGCCTGGCACAGCACAGCACTTGCACCCTCCTGCCTGGTGGGCCAGGCAGAAGGACACCAACCTGAAGGGGACTCGGATCCCCAAGATGAGCATTTCAACAGGGAATTCCCCACTGTCTCTGCACAGGGGGCACTGGAAATACAAAGCACCAGCGCACAAGGCCTGTCCCTGCAGGGCAAACAGAGGCAGGCTGAGCGAGGCCCTGCTGCTGCTGCTGCTGAGCACCTGCTGTGCCCCGGGGCTGAGGGGAGGGCTCCTACCTGGATGCAGTCCCTGTGGAACCAGGCCCTTTTGCACGTTGGGCACACCAGGGTTGTGAAGGTCTTTCTGTCCTCCACAGGCTCCAGGCAGATGAGGCAAACGGTGTCCGGCTCAGGAGTCGCCTCCACCACCTGCTCTGGACGGTGCTCAGGGCAGAAGGACCTGGAGGAAAATGGATGGCAAAAGTGAGAAATGCTGGATCATTCCCCAGGGGTGGTCATAAAGAGAGATGAGGTACCTGAACGGAATAAGGTATACATTGACACAGCCGCCCTCCTTGGCACAGGGCAGGTGGAACCATCTGTCACAGTCCTCCGTGCAGCACATGATGGTTGCCCCGCTCTGGCCGCAGACGCAGCAGCGCTGGAAAGAGCCAAGCAGCCGCGTCAGCAGCAGCAGCAGCAGCCTCGAGGCCTCCCCGGGCAGCCGCAGGGCTCCGGGCAGGGCGCAGGACATGGCCGCTGCCGACTCCCAGCCCACAGAGCCGCCTGCTGGAGGAGGGAGGCTCCTGTGCCAGGGCCTCTGTGCCACAGCTGCTGGGAGCCAGACTTTGTTCCGGCTGCTGGGCCGGCCTTTCTTTCCTGCACTCTGGGCTAAGCTCTGGCAAACCTCGCCAGGCACAAATCTTCCTGCTCTTGTCAGGCTCTCACCTTCTGTGCCGCCCGCCGCACTGCAATTAGGAGGTCTCGTGGGAGAAAGTCCATCACTCCAACGTGGCGTTTCTCTTGCCGAAATAGGAGACTGGCAAAGAGCTGCAGGCAAGGGGAGGAGCTGATGAGGAGAGGGTGACAGGAGCTGCCCATTGCAATGGTGGAGGAAGCGCCCAGAGCCACTCACCATGCAGAACACGTGGGCACAGAGCCCACCCTTCTGCAGTTTGTCACCGCACATGTCCGGGTCAGCCTCGGCACGGCGACACAGCATGCAGGCTGCAGGGGACAGAGCCAATGGCACGGGGCATGAGCAGCTCTGCGGGGCTCAGAGCCTGCAGCAGCATCGGCCCCAAGGCTGCTCTGTCCCTGCCTGGCTGATGGGCAGGGCTGGAGGCCTTGCAGAGCAGGGGCCATTGTGGGCACGGCTGTCCCAGGAGCTGCCCCCTGGCCCAGCTGGGCCCCACTTGGGCAGGAAGGAGGCTCCCAGCCCCGGCATGGCCGAGCAGCTCCTGCCTCCCCCTGCCTCTGCTCTGATCCCCACGCTGCCTGCTGCCACAAGAGCCCCTGGGCCAGGCTGTCAGAGGGCTGCTTTGCCCTCACCTGGCTCCCTGGCACCAGGGCCCTCCTGCTTGCTCCCAGACATGGCGACTGTCTGTCCTTCGTCTCTGTCCTCGAGGGACTTCGTCTCTGTCCTTGAGGGACCGTACTCTCGGTCTAGGGGAGAAAGAAGGGGGGGGAGTTTGCAGAACAGGCCCAGAGCCACGAGGCTCTACTCCCTGCTCAGGCCTGCGTGAGCCCTGCTCCTGTCCGCTTTCTCCTCCCGTTGTCGCGCTGAGGAACACCGCAGTGTCCTGGCTGTTCCTCCGCTGATTCTGGGAAGGGAGAGGCAGGTGAGACTGCAGCACAGGCCCAGAGCCCCGAGGTGTGGGGCCCCTCTGATCCCTGGGCAGCCACGTCACCACCCTACCTTCTCCTCCCGGTGTCAGGTTGCACTGACGCTCGGCCTGAGCCCAGCGTCCCCTTTTGTGGCCTTGGTGGCACAGGTCACAATGGCCACTATGACATCAGAACCGTGTACCCAAAATCGGGCAGCCATGGCCTCAAGTCCCTGGAAACCACTTGTGGCGGCCCCCTCGGGCACCGAGCTTCTGAGCTGGGTCCGAGCGTTTGCTCGGGGTGGAAGCACGGCCGGGAATCCGGCAGCAAGTGCAGGGTCAAATGCCAGGCCCTGGGGCAGCCATCCGGGGTGGCACTGTGGGCAGGGAGGTGCTGTTCAGGCACCGCCACGCCAGGGCTCTAGCCCCGGCCAAGGGAAATCTCTGCTCCTGCCCCTGGCAGGCGGTGGCCCAGAGAGCCCTTGCGGAGGCAGCTGCACTGCAGGGATTCAAATCCTGCTCTAGGTGAACTGATGTTTTCCTCTAGACCTGTCTGCAGAAAACTAAGATGAACCTGATTTGATGCTGCTGCTGATCACCATTGGGTACTGGAGATAAACCTGGACACCACCACAGCTGCCTCCAGACCTCAGTTATCTGTCATCCTATGAACTAACAACTTTCACATTTCATATAAATGGAAAAATTAGTATTAAGCTTCTGAGAAAGGTCATCTTTTAGACTGACTCAGTGGAAAGAACACAAAATGCACTGAGAATTTTGTGTGTACATTTGACAGGAGAGCTTGCAACTGTCCTCCACTCAAGTCAAATACAGGAGGATGTTTTTCCTACATTATATAAACTTTGCCAGTTTGGTCCGTGCTTTCCTACTAGAAAATACATTGGAAAAATTCAGCAAGAGAAGCACAAACAATTCTTGTCAATTTTTCTCTTTCGTGTCTTTGCAAACATGCTCCTGGAAATCCAGATCCATGACTTCTAGAACAATCAGTGGCATCTCTGGGAAGCAGGGCAGGGGCTGACAGGCAGGGACACCCTGCAGCTGCCTGATGCTGGGGCAGCAGGAGTTTGTCCATTTTCCTGTCTCCATGGCAGAGTCACCTTGGCTGGGAAATGATCCCTTCCCTGCTCTAGGAGGGAGGCACAGCCAGTGCAATGCCAGGGAGTGCCTTTACCCTGGAGGCAGGGAGGAGGCAGAGGGGGAAGTTGGGAAGCTGCACCCGGGGCTCTGCAGGGCTCCCGGCCAGGGCTCGAAGCACAAGGAGCCAGAAGAGCTTGGCCGGACAATCCCGAGCTCTGGACACCGTGTCCTCAGCACCGGGAACCCGTTTGCTTCTCCAGGCCCTGGGCACTGCTCCCGTGCTGCTCATGCAAGTCACACACAGACACAGAGCTACCTGCTCTGTCTCAACCCTCTTCAGCACTGGACAGCACAACACAGTAACATGTTCTCTTCAGTGCATGGTCTAATTATTAATAGTCCTGCAAAGACTCACATTCAAAGCACACACACACAAAAACCCAAGCCCTAGTACACACTTTGCATGAAGCCTTGGTACAGACCTTGCATCAACACAAAATGCATGTTGCTGTTCAGAAACACAGGGCAGCACTTTTGGCCAATGCTTTTTTCCTGCAAGATCTTTCAAAGGATTGCAAAAGTGACTTTGTTTGGCAACTTCTTCAAGGAGCAAACAGGAGAGGCTTCTGAGTTTTTAAAGATTTATTGATTTGCTTTCACTTTTTTTTTTTTTTTTTGGCATCCTTACACTTATCCCTGCATTCCAGAAAATCGTGAAGATCCAAAAAAATATCAGGGCAGGTTTCTGAATTCTTTCATGTTTCTCTCAAAGACTTTCTTGACGTACATACAAGGGACTGGTTTGATAACATACAGAGAAGCAGTGGTTTCCCTCATTGGACATTACAAGACAACGTTATAGACTCCACTACACTAAAACACTTCTGTTGCCTGGTCATTACAAAGCCTGAAGCTCTTCTAGAGGCTTTTCCCAGTGCAACTTCATTAGGTTCCTCTCTGCTCAACTCTCGAGCCTGTCCAGGTCTCACTGAAGGGCAGCAGAGCCTTGTGGTGCCTCAAGCCCTGCTCCCAGTTCTGTCCCATCAGCAAACACTGAGGGAGCGCTCCATCCCTTCTGCCAGGTCCCTGGGGAATAAGGCAAACAAGGCTGGGCCCAGCACGGCCCCCTGAGCTCACAGCTACCTGAGTTTGGAGCTCCCCTGTCCACTTCTCTGCCCCACTGTCCCTGAGCTGCCTCAGGGGCCTGTTATGGGAGGCAGGGACAAAGCCTTGCTGAAGTCCCAGCTGACAACAGCCACTGCTCTCCCCTCACAAGCCCAACCAGGCACTGCAGCACAGGTGCCTATGGGATTGGTCAAGCATGGTTTCCATTCCTGTTATTCCACAGGCTTAAAGATGGCGTCCAAGAGGAGTTGTTCTGTCTCCTTTCTGGGGATGGAGCTGAGGCTTATGGGCCTGCAGTTTCCTGGCTCCTTCTTGGTGTCCTTTTGCAAGACTGCAGTGATGCTGGCTTTCCTCCACTGCTCATGCCTCTCTCCGGGGCTGTCTCCTTCCCTGACCTGCTGGCAGAGCGCCCTGTGCCAGAGGCAGGAGCAGAGATTTCCCTTGGCCCCAAAAGGGAACGCTGGGCTCAGGCCGAGTGTCAGTGCGACCTGACAACGGGAGGAGAAGGAGGGAAGGAGCAGGGCTGACACAGGGCTGAGCAGGGAGTAGAGCCCTCGTGTCTCTGGGCCTACTCTGCAAGCTCCCTGGCCTGTACTTTCTCCACAGAGAGAGAGCAACAGCACCTCGAAGTGACCAGGAAACCCGGCCATGGAGCGGGTCTGGGGCTGTCAGCCCTCAGGGACACCGGCCATGGAGCGGGGCTGGGGCTGTGACACCTCAGGGAAACCGGCCATGGAGCGGGGCTGGGGCCGTGACACCTCAGGGACACCGGCCATGGAGCGGGGCTGGGGCTGTCAGCCCTCAGGGAAACCGGCCATGGAGCAAGACTGGGGCTGTGACACCTCAGGGACACCGGCCATGGAGCGGGGCTGGGGCCGTGACACCTCATGGAACTCACCATGGCAGCCACCTCCCGAGATTTTGAAGTACTTGTTTCTTGGTTTAATGCCCTTCCAAGATCAATCTAGCATCTTTGCATATGAGCCTGACATACAAGGGTATTTAAAATTGAGTCTGATCCAGTCATCAAAGACAATGGATGTTACCTCTAAACTTACCTTTTCATGATTGTCAAACAATATGGAACTTTTCTTATGTCTGACTTAAAATATCCAGAATGCAAAATTCATTCTCAAGACAGGAAAAAAGAAAACAATGAAAATAGGATATAGGCAGTCTTCAAAAGGCACAGAGAAGAAAATAAACATTAGAAAACCTTAGAAAAATTAGGTTTTCTTCTTCATCTTCTCAGTATGTGTTGTTTGAACATTGGTTGTTTTACTTGTCCCTCGCAAAACAAGGCATGTTACAGCTTTATTGTCTCAGTGCTGCATTTCCCCAATCGCTGACTTGCCATTTAGGCTCTGCTTTTTTGGAAATATACAACAAGGGACTCTCTATGGAAGAGAGTTGCACAAGCCTCTGGATTCCTGACCGTTCACCTCTGCCAATGCTCACAGTATTCTCCTAACACACCTGAGCTTCCTGTCTTTCAGAGAGAGAAAGATTCAGCTAAAGTCAAGCAAACAGGGCAGGGCAGATGGAAACCTTCCCTTGAGATGCTTTTGGGAAGGCCTGCAAGCACCCTGCCTTCCCTTGGCACAGAGGTGGTCACCTCAATGCATGGCGTTGCCTGACTTGCCCGAGGTGCCCCTCTATTCCAGAAGGACTTTTGCCCGCTTCATCACTTGTCTGTCCCTCCAGTTCCAGGGCCTCAAACCTGCTCTGTAAGGCACTAAACCTTTTAGTCAGCTGTAAGTTTTCAGAATAAGGCACTGACTGTGGCTCGAACTAGTTTTTTTAGTCAGGTTTACAATATATATTGAGAAAAAGAAGGAGCAGAGAAGGTGTGGAAAATGCATATTATATGATTGGCTTTTCGCAAATATTAAAATTAATACTATATGTGTGATGTTGGAAAGTTATGTTGTATTCATCCTTTTTTGTAGTGCTATGCTAATCTTTTAAAGTAGTGTGGTGAATATAGTTTTAGGCTACAGAAACTCTGTGATGTAAGATACTTTTTCTAAATAGCTCATGGAGAGATAACAGTAACAAGACACCAAAACTCTGAGAAAAGAAATATTGCCTCCTTATCGGGAAGAACCAGACTTTGAGGGACCAAGACAATTGATTTACAAGATGAAGGAGGGGTTGACAAGAACAAGAAAACACCCATTGTTTGAAAAGGATTTTGGCATCATGTATGAGATATATGAATAGGCAACAGGCTATTACTTTTAAGGGTTAATCCTTTGTTAGCAAAGTGTCTTCTGAGGCAGAGCAGAGCACCCAGACATCTGCAATTCTTTGCTTTTTTAATTGCCCTTTATTGTCCTACCTCTAATTGTCCAAATTATTTTTTCTCTAATTTTTATTCTTATTTTTATAACTAATTTATTACTATTAAACTTTTAAAATTTTAAAGCAAGTGAAATTCTGCATCCTTTGTGTCCACTATCAGTGGGAATCCCTCTTCCCAAGCTTTGTCAACCCCCCTCTGGGTTTGAGATCAGTGAAACGTGCCCAGCCTGGAGTCTTGGAAGACAATTCTAGCAACAAGTACTTTGCTTTTCTAACCCCTGGCCATCACTTCGAGCTTGTAGGCTGCTATGTGTGTCACAGGTTAAACGTCTCTTCCTGTTGATCAGGCTTGGAAGTGTGTAAAGCCCAGGCATGACAGGACATGTTTTCTTCAGGAAATGGGACGTAGGGCCCAGTTTGCAACGGGTCCGGGCCCGCGCCTTCCAGAGCGCCAGAAGGTTCGCGGCGCCGTTGCAGGGCTCAGGGCGCCGCCTTGTGGGCGAGAGCCGCCATGACAGCGCGGGCGCCGCGCGGCGGGGCCGGAGGGCGGGAAGGGGCGGGCGGGTGTGAGGGGCGGGGCGGTTCGTGCCCAGAGCCGAGCCCGCGCTGTTCCTGGACGCATTCCCGGCTCGGTGTTGGGAGCGTGCAGCCGCTGCTCGGGCTCTGGGAGAAGCGTGCGGCCGCTGCGGGGTCCCAGCCCTCAGAGCTGGCTGCCGGCCGAGGCTGCAGTGCCAGAGCTGCCGTGCGCCGTGGCAGTGCCAGAGTCCCTGGCAGAGCCGGGCTGGCACTGCCAGCTCCTGAGGGAAGCCCTGCCATGGCCGTGCCGGGCTGGCAGTGCCGAGAGCTGAGGGGAGCCCGGCCATGGCAGCGCCGGGCTGGCAGTGCCGACAGCTGAGGGGAGCCCGGCCATGGCAGCGCCGGGCTGGCAGTGCCGACAGCTGAGGGGAGCCCGGCCATGGCAGCGCCGGGCTGGCAGTGCCGACAGCTGAGGGGAGCCCGGCCATGGCAGCGCCGGGCTGGCAGTGCCGACAGCTGAGGGGAGCCCGGCCATGGCAGCGCCGGGGCCGCTCCTGCCCCGCGGCCGCCCGAAGGAGCGACCTCTGGGACCTGCCGGCAGACTGGCACTGCTTGGCCCTCTTCAGTAGATCGACGGAGTGGCAGCACAGATAGCAAAATATTAAAACATCTGATTTAAAACACCGGAGGGAAACCATAGAATTGAAAAGAAAATGAAGGTGTACCAAAATACTCAGGGCATGAATGGGAAAACTGAAAAGATACAGATTCTAATTATTTATATAATCTCAACTATATCATCAGAAACATGAGGGTGAAAATACCTTCTAAAAGTTTTGACAATATAATGGTTCAGCTGTGTAGTTTTGCTAGTACATTAAAGTCTTAAAAAGCAGTCATGTATTCCTTTGTCCAGTGCTATGAATTTAATAATGGGATTTGTTATAGTTGTCCCTCAAATACCCCTCATAAAGAGAGTTGAGTGCTTAGATTCGATGGAAGCCATCAGTTAGTAAATGTAGTGTTGTGGTTTTAGTAGTTCTGTAGTAAGTAGTTAGTTAAAGAAGTGATCATTCTGCCAATGGATGCTGATCCCTGATGCGTTTGTGCTGGTTCAATGGAAAGGCAAATTTTTAGTAATAGGCTATTGGAAAACATGTCTTTTCTGCTGGTAGCAGGCACAAACACATTGCTTTTACTGGTAGAAACTGAAGCAACTTGAGATGCCTGCTCCTTCTTCTCCACCTATGTTTAAAGGAGATCCATGCAGGTTAAAACATGAACCAAACCTCGAGGCTCTGGGCCTGTCCTGCTGGCTCACCGGCCTCACCCAACAATCAGCAGAGGAACAGCAAGAGGACACTGCAGTGTTCCTCAATGCAACAAGGGGAGGAGAAGGTGGGCAGGAGCAGGGCTCACATAGACAGAGAGGATCAGCACCTCAAAGTGACCACATCATTCAAGGGACAGGGACTGACTGCTGACAGCTGCCCTGTGAAACAGCAAGCAGGAGGGCACTGGTGCCAGGGAGCCAGGTGAGGGCAAAGCAGCCCTCTGACAGCCTGGCCCAGGGCCTCTTGAGGCAGCAGGCAGCGTGGGGATCAGAGCAGAGGCAGGGGGAGGCAGGAGCTGCTCGGCCATGCCGGGGCTGGGAGCCTCCTTCCTGCCCAAGTGGGGCCCAGCTGGGCCAGGGGGCAGCTCCTGGGACAGCCGTGCCCACAATGGCCCCTGCTCTGCAAGGCCTCCAGCCCTGCCCATCAGCCAGGCAGGGACAGAGCAGTCCTGGGGCCGATGCTGCTGCAAGCTCTGAGCCCCACAGAGCTGCTCGTGCCCCGTGCCATTGGCTCTGTCCCCTGCAGCCTGCATGCTGTGTCGCCGTGCCGAGGCTGACGCGGACATGTGCGGTGACAAACTGCAGAAGAGTGGGCTCTGTGCCCACAGGTTCTGCATGGTGAGGGGCTCCGGGCGCTCCCTCCACCTTTGCAATGGGCAGCTCCTGCCGCCCTCTCCTCATCAGCTCCTCCCCTTGCCTGCAGCTCTTTGCCAGTCTCCTATTTCGGCAAGAGAAACGCCACGTTGGAGAGATGGACTTTCTCCCACGAGACCTCCTACTTGCAGTGAGGGAGGCAGCAGAGAAGGTGGGCAGGGAGCTTTGTGCCTGGGGAGGTTTGCCAGAGCTTAGCCCAGACAGCAGGAAAGAAAGGCTGGCCCAGCAACCGGGACAAAGTCTGGCTCCCAGCGGCTCTGGCACAGAGGCCCTGGCACAGGAGCCTCCCTCCTCCAGCAGGCAGCTCTGTGGGCTGGGAGCCGGCAGCGGCTTTGGGCCTGTCCTGCAAAATCCCCCCCTCAATTCCTTCTCCCCTAGACAGAGAGTATCTGCACCTCGCAGCAACAACGTCCCTCGAGGACAGCGACTCACTCCAGAGTGACGCCATGTCTGACAGCAAGCAGGAGGGCCCTGGTGCCAGGGAGCCAGGTGAGGGCAAAGCCGCCCTCTGACAGCCTGGCCCAGGGCCTCTTGTGGCAGCAGGCAGCGTGGGGATCAGAGCAGAGGCAGGGGGAGGCAGGAGCTGCTCGGCCATGCCGGGGCTGGGAGCCTCCTTCCTGCCCAAGTGGGGCCCAGCTGGGCCAGGGGGCAGCTCCTGGGACAGCCGTGCCCACAATGGCCCCTGCTCTGCAAGGCCTCCAGCCCTGCCCATCAGCCAGGCAGGGACAGAGCAGTCCTGGGGCCAAGGCTGCTGCAAGCTCTGAGCCCCACAGAGCTGCTCGTGCCCCGTGCCATTGGCTCTGTCCCCTGCAGCCTGCGTGCTGTGTCGCCGTGCCGAGGCTGAGCCCTGTGCCTCCCCAGGCCCTGGCCACTGCTCCTGTGCTGCTCCTGCACAGCCCAGAGCACCCACGGGCTCTGCTCAGGCCTCACGAAGACCAGAACCAGCTGGGGCTGTGACAGCTCTGCTGCTCTGGGCCCAGCCCTCGGACAAAGCACCCGCCTGTCCCTGGGCTGGGGGCAGTGCCCAGGCTGGGCTTGGCAGAGCCCGTCCGCTCCTGGAGGGCTGGGGGCACTGCTCTGGCCTGGCCTGGCCCGGCCCTGGGCTCCCTTGGCATTCCTGCTTGTCCTTGCATCCACCAGGGATGGGCTGCAGCTCAATGGCCCCGGCCTGGCCGCACACTCAGGCCTGGAGCCTTCCCGTGGCTCCCCAGGGCACGAGAGCCTCAGCCCCAGCTCCCAAACACGGCCTAACAGGCTTTGCTGATATTGATCCCTGTCAGAGCTTTGAAAGCATTTTCAAAGTAACCTTGTTTGGCAACACTTTCAAGGAACAAACGGGACTCGCTTCTAATCGGTAAAAACTTTATTGGTTTGCTTGCACTTCCTATAGGGTATCCTAATGCTTCCTTTGGCGTTCCAGAAAATAATGAAAATCTAACAAATTCTAAAGAGAAGTTCCTGAATCCACTATGAGGAGAAGTCTCTACATTCACTGTCCTTACATACAGTTAAGAAGCTGCTCCTGTAACACACAAAGATGGAGTGGTTTACCTGACTGGACCACACAACATGATGTTTTATACACACCGCTACACTACAAAAGTTCTCGTCCCTGTTCATTACAAATTTGAAGCTCTTCTCGAGGTCCTGACTTAATTTTGCAAGCACATTCATACCTGCAATCCCTCCCCATGCTCAGCTTTCACCTAGACTTACCAGGGAACAGATGTTCCATACTCACCTCAAGCAATAATCTACGTCTGTCTTCCTAACCCTCTTTTTCTTCACTGACTTCTGCTAATCTACAAAATAACTGCGGACCCTCTGCACAAAAGAAACATCCAATTAATAGCCTTAAACACATGTGATTGTGCTGCTGCTTCTAACAATCATGTCCAACGCAGCACTAAAATCAGAAATCAATTCTCACACCCTTCCTATTCTCCTGCCCCCACCACACCTTGGCTCCAGCAGAAATGTTCCCTACTGCAGCCTGGTGTGCTAAGAACAATCAAAGGCAGCAGCACTTTCCCTCAACATGCTGCAATCTGAATTGCACTGAAATTGCAGCTGTTGCATTAGAAGCTCAGCACCAGCACCCCCAGAACTGAGGCCTGAGCTCTCCATTTCAACACACCCTGTGAATCAGGCTGCCTGGAAGATTGCAGGCCAGGAACTGTGTGAACACAGCAGTGCATTTCAGCAGAGTTATGGAATCAATCTCATGGAAGGCACATCCTTTAAGCTTGTCTTAATATTCTATTCTACAAAATCTAACCAGCAATTGTTTTGGTGGCCTGTGCAGGTTTTGGGGACTGTGCATGTTTCCTTTGGATGTTGTTTTCTTTGTTTCTAAATACAAAATTCACTGCATTCAGAAGACAAAGCCCCAGATTCATTAGGACAAAGAACCACAGGGACATATGTGGCTGACACGAACACTCAACATTCCTAACGGTAACACCAGAAAGAGAGGAAAAAGACAAAGATGATTTAAATACCTGAAAGGATCCAAAATGTCTATGTAAGCTGTCAAGTGACTAAGTTTTTGGTAAACTCTAAAAGTCCAGATTCCTATTGGGTAATTGTCTGAAAGAAAAGAAAGCCAGAAATCTGCTTGACCTTCATTTTGCCAGGACTTTCTCACAGGATTCTGCCACAACTTGGATCACAAGTGAGGGTGGCAAATTTTGACTAGAAAACTTGGATAACTAGGCAGCGTTTTTTCAACCTCACTGAATTACAGGAAGGGTTTAAAAGGAAAAACAAAATATTAAACATGGTAAAGAAATTCTGTCATACCTCTAAGGCGTTCATCATCTTTGGAGAAGAAAAAAAAAACTCTAGCACTTCCTGTGCGTGGTAAATAAAAGAAACCTAGAAAAGGAAAAAAGGGATTTGAGCATCCTAAATTGTACTATCAAATTCCATGAACACAAGTTAAACCTGTAGTGCTTCAGAGAAATGGCATCCATTGAAAAGCTTTATTCCCTAGGAACCCAACAGAGCTTTTTATTTTACAAAACCCTCTTTTAAAGAGAAAACTGACTGTGTCTTGGGCTTTTGGCCAAACTCAGTTTGGAGTTGGTCAAAGCAAAATGACCCTGTTAGTTTCTTGTGCTCTACTCTTTCTTTCCATATTCACATTCACATCCAATGGGCTGCTGGGAGTTTTGACTCTGTGCAGCACACACGGTTTTCCAAGACGACTTTCATTGCTCAGAGGTGTGCAATGGCACTTTCCCATTCCCTGAGTGCTGCTATTAATATTCCCACAGCATCCAACTACTACAGCCAAGTAGACAGCAAAGAGAAATGCAACTTGCATTTCTTGGTCCTGTTCCATTTCTGTCATCTCAGGCTCATCGTCACCCTCAGAACTGCTGTCCTGGAAACATGGATCCTCTTGCCACGTGGCTTTTACCGGCTTTATTGTCCCAAGCGCGTAAGGCTCTGCAATGACAGCACCAATAGAGAATAAAAGCCAAAACCAGATTATTCCTCTACTCGTCAGGAAAAATTCTTCCTTTCACGTGAAATACTTACAGTGGAGAAGAGAGATTTAGGAAGGACAGAATCTGACCCTGCCAGATTTTCTAAGCTACATCTCTGCTCCAGTATTTTCCAGTTTGTTCCAGGGATCCCTTATGTTGCATTCAGAAGACAGTGAATACCTTCTCAGTTCAGCACAAGTCTGGGGAGCTCGTTGCTTTGTGCTGTTGCATTGGGTTTTTTAATATTTTGGATAACTTCACGGGGTTTCTTTTCTCTCCTACATGACTGGGACTAGAGTCAATGTTGTTTCATCTTCATTTCAGACGGCCTCATTTTATCTAAGTTTAGGACACCCCAATGATCATGTGTCATTCCATTTCCTTTTTCTAAAGGTCCAAGAGTAGAATTCAGTAACAAACAGAATATTCATGGATCTTGGGGGCAGCTCTCGGACTTTGCTCCTCCCCCTACATTAACGCACATTTCCTTAAAAGCCTTGTGAGGTCCTATGAAACTTGATATGACTGGTGTGTCACCTTTTTCCCTGTTTGAGGAATTCAGGGCATGAGAACAAGCTTTTTCACCACTCAGCAAAAACCCCAATGCCTTCTCAAAGCGTGCCTTTCAGAATTCCTGAGATGCAAGCATGAGACACCTCTCATTAATCTACCACAGCCCTGGCAAGCAGAAATGAAGATCAAAATGCTTCTGCCTAATTACTGACTTCTGTTGCTGAAAATCCCCTGCATCCTGACCTTCTTTACACCATATTGCCCTACAGTGCCTGCCAGAAGCTCTTCCTTAGCAATGGCACTGTTAGAAGGGTTCTGCTGTTACCTTCTTTGATGCCCAACTCCTCCGTGCCTCCAAAGAAGGAAAACTTGAAAGAACTCATCTCCTGAGCTGCGTCGTTCTCAGGCAAAGGTCCCAAATGGTCATCTGGGGCAGAGTGCTGTGCATCCTCTTTGTCCCAGGGTTTTTCCTCAGTCTGTTCTGGTTTGTTCTTTGAAGGTCTTTCAAAGAAGAAACCAGAATAGACGGAGGAAATACCGTCTATTCTGGTTTCTTCTTTGAAAGGCCTCTTTCAAATCCGCAGCAATGCTGTAGTTGTCTTCAGACACTTGAGGCAGTGTCTCACTCTCTTTCTTCTTATTTTGGCTCTACTGAAATGAGATTGTTCAAGGATAGCAACACAGCACACGTCCTTTTCAGACACAGCTTCCCTAAGAGCCACCTTGCTCTGAATGTCTCCCTAAGAATATCCAAGCCCATTAAGGAGTGGTTCATAATCAAGGGTAAGCACTGGGGAAACATCTGTGGTTGGAGTGTAAAGGCAGGACCAAGAGTCCTTTTTAATTAGCCACATCCTTAACTGACGTTTCACTGACTACACGGTTACACAGAAATGAAGGTATTTAGCCCAGACTTCTTCCTGCCAGTAGAAACATCAAGAGCTAATCGGGTTTGCTTACAGAGCTGCACATCTCAGGGTCCCTGCACTGACCGTTCTCACCTTCACTTCCGGCAAGGAACACACGGCCTAGAAAGAAAAGATGACTGCGCTACGTGCTGCTGTTGGAGGTCCCAGTTGAGGTCCGACGTCGCTGGTGGGAGCGGCTGCTCCTGCGCGATGTCCCCGACCACGTCCCCCTACGCCTGGGCCTCTCAGCTCTGGCTGCTGTCGTCCTGCTCCTGTCCTGGCGACTCCTGGACCGCACAGTTTGAGCCGAGGCCCGGCGCTGATGGCGGGAGTGGCTGCGTCTGGGGGACGTCCCCGATGATGTGTCCCTTCGCCTGGGCCTCTCAGCTCTTGGCCTTGTCCTGCTGCTGCTGCCACGGCGACTCCTGGAGCGGACAGGTGGACTCTGGGCCCAGCCTTGCTGGCGGGAGCGCCTGCGTCTGGGGGATGGCCCTGACCATGTCCCCCTACGCCTGGGCCTCTCAGTGCTTGGCCCTGTCCCACTGCTCCTGTCACAGACACTCCTGGAGCGGACAGGTGGACCCTGGGCCCAGATTTGCTGACGGGAGCGCCTGCGTCTGGGGGATGGCCCAGGCCATGTCCCCCTACGCCTGAGCCTCTCAGTGCTTGGCCCTGTCCCACTGTTCCTGTCATGGCAGCTCCTGGAGCAGACGGGTGGACTCTGGGCCCAGCCTTGCTGGCGGGAGCGCCTGCGTCTGGGGGATGGCCCTGGCCACGTCCCCCTACGCCTGAGCCTCTCAGTGCTTGGCCCTGTCCCTCTGTTCCTGTCATGGCAGCTCCTGGAGCGGACGGGTGGACTCTGGGCCCAGCCTTGCTGGTTGGAGCACCTGCGTCTGGGGGATGTCCGTGATGGTGTCTCCCTTCGCCTGGGCCTCTCAGCCCTTGGCCCTGTCCCGCTGCTCCTGTCACTGTGACTCCTGGAGCGGACAGGTGGACTCTGGGCACGACTTTGCCGGCGAGAGCAGCTTCGCCTGCGGCTGGGCCCAGCACGTCTGGCACGGACCCTGTCCTCAGGGTCAGGGGACGTGCTGCGTGTTGCCCTTGATCTGCTTATGCTGCTGGTGTCCAGTGAGGAAGATGGCAGCGCCTGCTGCCATGCTGCGTGGTGGGGCCTGCTGTGGCTGCCCGTCTCTGGAGATGGAGACGGGGAAACCAGCACCAATGGCACAGGGCTGTGGGAGCTGGGGCTGATGGCCTCAGATTCTGACCAGCCATGAGCAGATTGTAGTCCTGACTGTCTGGCCGGCCTGGGGCCATTGAGCTCTGTCTCATCCCTGGCGGCTGTAAGGGCAAGCAGGAATGTCAAAGATCGCCCAGGCCCCGGCTAGGCCAGGCCAGATCAGTTCCCCCAGCCCTCCAGCAGTGGATGCTGCGCTCTGCCAAGCCCGGCCTGGGCACTGCCCCCAGCCCAGGGACACCGGGGACTTTGACTCATACATGTTCCGAGCCCAGCACAGCTGTCACACTCCCATCTCTGTGTGCTGTTCCTCAGGCCAGAGCAGCGCCGGTGGGTGCCTTCAGCAGCACAGGAGGAGCACAGGAGCAATTGCCAGGGCCTGGGGAGGCAAACAGGCTCATAGCACTGAGAACAAAGTGTACCAGCACGTGGTTGTCTGGCCAAGCACTTCCGGTTTTCCCGCTTTGAGCCCTTGCCGAGACACAGGTTCCCTGCAGAGCCCCAGGTGCAGCTTCCCAACTTACCCCCGTTCCTCTGCCTCCTCCCTGCCCCCAGGGTAAAGGCAATCCCTGGCGTTGCACTGGCCGTGCCTCACTCCTAGATCTGCGAAGGCATCGTTGTCCTCCCATGTTGGGTCTCTGATGGAGAAAGGAAGATATGAAGAATTTCTGCTGCCCTACCCTCATGGAGATCCAAGGTGTCCCAGCTCTTTCTCCAGAGCTTTTCCAAGTTGGGGGTGAAGCTGAAGCCCAGACTGATGGGACAGGACAGGGCCTGGGCTCCTGGGGCAGGGCCTGGCACAGCACAGCACTTGCACCCTCCTGTCTGGTGGGCCAGGCAGAAGGACACCAACCTGAAGGGGACTCGGATCCCCAAGATGAGCATTTCAACAGGGAATTCCTCACTATCTCTGCACAGGGGGCACTGGAAATACAAAGCACCAGCGCACAAGGCCTGTCCCTGCAGGGCAAACAGAGGCAGGCTGAGCGAGGCCCTGCTGCTGCTGCTGCTGAGCACCTGCTGTGCCCCGGGGCTGAGGGGAGGGCTCCTACCTGGATGCAGTCCCTGTGGAACCAGGCCCTTTTGCACGTTGGGCACACCAGGGTTGTGAAGGTCTTTCTGTCCTCCACAGGCTCCAGGCAGATGAGGCAGACGGTGTCCGGCTCAGGAGTGGCCTCCACCTCCTGCTCTGGACGGTGCTCAGGGCAGAAGGACCTGGAGGAAAATGGATGGGGAAAGTGAGAAATGCTGGATCATTCCCCAGGGATGGCCATAAAGAGAGATGAGGTACCTGAACGGAGTAATGTATACATTGACACAGCCGCCCTCCTTGGCACAGGGCAGGTGGAACCATCTGTCACAGTCCGGCACACAGCACATGATGGTTGCCCCGCTCTGGCCGCAGACGCAGCAGCGCTGGAAAGAGCCAAGCAGCCGCGTCAGCAGCAGCAGCAGCAGCCTCGAGGCCTCCCCGGGCAGCCGCAGGGCTCTGGGCAGGGCGCAGGACATGGCCGCTGCCGACTCCCAGCCCACAGAGCTGCCTGCTGGAGGAGGGAGGCTCCTGTGCCAGGGCCTCTGTGCCACAGCTGTTGGGAGCCAGACTTTGTCCCAGCTGTTGGGCCAGCCTTTCTTTCCTGCAGTATGGGCTAAGTTCTGGCAAACCTCGCCAGGCACAAATCTCCCTGCTCTTGTAAGGCTCTCACCTTCTGTGCCGCCCGACAGGCCGCAATTTGGAGATCTCGTGGGAGAAATCCCAGGAGTCCATCGTAGCGGTTCTCTTGCCGAAATAGAAGAGTGGCGAAGAGCTGCAGGCAAGGGGAGGAGCTGATGAGGAGAGGGCGGCAGGAGCTGCCCATTGCAAAGGTGGAGGGAGCGCCTGGAGCCACTCACCATGCAGAACCTGTGAGCACAGAACGCACCCATCTGCAGTTTGTCACCGCACATGTCCGGGTCAGCCTCGGCACGGCGACACAGCATGCAGGCTGCAGGGGACAGAGCCAATGGCACGGGGCATGAGCAGCTCTGTGGGGCTCAGAGCCTGCAGCAGCATCGGCCCCAAGGCCACTCTGTCCCTGCCTGGCTGATGGGCAGGGCTGGAGGCCTTGCAGAGCAGGGGCCATTGTGGGCACGGCTGTCCCAGGAGCTGCCCCCTGGCCCAGCTGGGCCCCATTTGGGCTGGAAGGAGGCTCCCAGCCCCAGCATGGCCGAGCAGCTCCTGCCTCCCCCTGCCTCTGCTCTGATCCCCACGCTGCCTGCTGCCACAAGAGCCCCTGGGCCAGGCTGTCAGAGGGCTGCTTTGCCCTCACCTGGCTCCCTGGCACCAGGGCCCTCCTGCTTGCTCCCAGACATGGCGTCACTCTGAGGTGAGTCCGTGTCCTTGAGGCACGTTGTCACTGCGAGGTGCAGATAATCTCTGTCTAGGGGAGAAAGAAGGGGGGGGAGTTTGCAGGAGAGGCCCAGAGCCACGAGGCTCTACTCCCTGCTCAGGCCTGCGTGAGCCCTGCTCCTGTCCACTTTCTCCTCCCGTTGTCGCGCTGAGGAACACCGCAGTGTCCTGGCTGTTCCTCCGCTGATTCTGGGAAGGGAGAGGCAGGTGAGACTGCAGCACAGGCCCAGAGCCCCGAGGTGTGGGGCCCCTCTGATCCCTGGGCAGCCACGTCCCCGCCCTACCTTCTCCTCCCGTTGTCAGGTCGCACTGACGCTCGAACTGAGCCCAGCGTCCCCCTTTGTGGCCTTGGTGGCACAGGTCACAATGGCCACTCTGACATCAGAGCCGTGTGCCCAAAATCGGGCAGCCATGGCCTCAGGTCCCTGGCAACCACTTGTGGCGGCTCCCTCGGGCACCGAGCTTCTGAGATGGGTCCGAGCGTTTGCTCGGGGTGGAAGCACAGCCGGGAATCCGGCAGCAAGTGCAGGGTCAAATGCCAGGCCCTGGGGCAGCCATCCGGGGTGGCACTGTGGGCAGGGAGGTGCTGTTCAGGCACCGCCACGCCAGGGCTCTAGCCCCGGCCAAGGGAAATCTCTGCTCCTGCCCCTGGCAGGCGGTGGCCCAGAGAGCCCTTGCGGAGGCAGCTGCACTGCAGGGATTCAAATCCTGCTCTAGGTGAACTGATGTTTTCTTCTAGACCTGTCTGCAGAAAACTAAGATGAACCTGATTTGATGCTGCTGCTGATCACCATTGGGTACTGGAGATAAACCTGGACACCACCACAGCTGCCTCCAGACCTCAGTTATCTGTCATCCTATGAACTAACAACTTTCACATTTCATATAAATGGAAAAATTAGTATTAAGCTTCTGAGAAAGGTCATCTTTTAGACTGACTCAGTGGAAAGAACACAAAATGCACTGAGAATTTTGTGTGTACATTTGACAGGAGAGCTTGCAACTGTCCTCCACTCAAGTCAAATACAGGAGGATGTTTTTCCTACATTATATAAACTTTGCCAGTTTGGTCCGTGCTTTCCTACTAGAAAATACATTGGAAAAATTCAGCAAGAGAAGCACAAACAATTCTTGTCAATTTTTCTCTTTCGTGTCTTTGCAAACATGCTCCTGGAAATCCAGATCCATGACTTCTAGAACAATCAGTGGCATCTCTGGGAAGCAGGGCAGGGGCTGACAGGCAGGGACACCCTGCAGCTGCCTGATGCTGGGGCAGCAGGAGTTTGTCCATTTTCCTGTCTCCATGGCAGAGTCACCTTGGCTGGGAAATGATCCCTTCCCTGCTCTAGGAGGGAGGCACAGCCAGTGCAATGCCAGGGAGTGCCTTTACCCTGGAGGCAGGGAGGAGGCAGAGGGGGAAGTTGGGAAGCTGCACCCGGGGCTCTGCAGGGCTCCCGGCCAGGGCTCGAAGCACAAGGAGCCAGAAGAGCTTGGCCGGACAATCCCGAGCTCTGGACACCGTGTCCTCAGCACCGGGAACCCGTTTGCTTCTCCAGGCCCTGGGCACTGCTCCCGTGCTGCTCATGCAAGTCACACACAGACACAGAGCTACCTGCTCTGTCTCAACCCTCTTCAGCACTGGACAGCACAACACAGTAACATGTTCTCTTCAGTGCATGGTCTAATTATTAATAGTCCTGCAAAGACTCACATTCAAAGCACACACACACAAAAACCCAAGCCCTAGTACACACTTTGCATGAAGCCTTGGTACAGACCTTGCATCAACACAAAATGCATGTTGCTGTTCAGAAACACAGGGCAGCACTTTTGGCCAATGCTTTTTTCCTGCAAGATCTTTCAAAGGATTGCAAAAGTGACTTTGTTTGGCAACTTCTTCAAGGAGCAAACAGGAGAGGCTTCTGAGTTTTTAAAGATTTATTGATTTGCTTTCACTTTTTTTTTTTTTTTTTGGCATCCTTACACTTATCCCTGCATTCCAGAAAATCGTGAAGATCCAAAAAAATATCAGGGCAGGTTTCTGAATTCTTTCATGTTTCTCTCAAAGACTTTCTTGACGTACATACAAGGGACTGGTTTGATAACATACAGAGAAGCAGTGGTTTCCCTCATTGGACATTACAAGACAACGTTATAGACTCCACTACACTAAAACACTTCTGTTGCCTGGTCATTACAAAGCCTGAAGCTCTTCTAGAGGCTTTTCCCAGTGCAACTTCATTAGGTTCCTCTCTGCTCAACTCTCGAGCCTGTCCAGGTCTCACTGAAGGGCAGCAGAGCCTTGTGGTGCCTCAAGCCCTGCTCCCAGTTCTGTCCCATCAGCAAACACTGAGGGAGCGCTCCATCCCTTCTGCCAGGTCCCTGGGGAATAAGGCAAACAAGGCTGGGCCCAGCACGGCCCCCTGAGCTCACAGCTACCTGAGTTTGGAGCTCCCCTGTCCACTTCTCTGCCCCACTGTCCCTGAGCTGCCTCAGGGGCCTGTTATGGGAGGCAGGGACAAAGCCTTGCTGAAGTCCCAGCTGACAACAGCCACTGCTCTCCCCTCACAAGCCCAACCAGGCACTGCAGCACAGGTGCCTATGGGATTGGTCAAGCATGGTTTCCATTCCTGTTATTCCACAGGCTTAAAGATGGCGTCCAAGAGGAGTTGTTCTGTCTCCTTTCTGGGGATGGAGCTGAGGCTTATGGGCCTGCAGTTTCCTGGCTCCTTCTTGGTGTCCTTTTGCAAGACTGCAGTGATGCTGGCTTTCCTCCACTGCTCATGCCTCTCTCCGGGGCTGTCTCCTTCCCTGACCTGCTGGCAGAGCGCCCTGTGCCAGAGGCAGGAGCAGAGATTTCCCTTGGCCCCAAAAGGGAACGCTGGGCTCAGGCCGAGTGTCAGTGCGACCTGACAACGGGAGGAGAAGGAGGGAAGGAGCAGGGCTGACACAGGGCTGAGCAGGGAGTAGAGCCCTCGTGTCTCTGGGCCTACTCTGCAAGCTCCCTGGCCTGTACTTTCTCCACAGAGAGAGAGCAACAGCACCTCGAAGTGACCAGGAAACCCGGCCATGGAGCGGGTCTGGGGCTGTCAGCCCTCAGGGACACCGGCCATGGAGCGGGGCTGGGGCTGTGACACCTCAGGGAAACCGGCCATGGAGCGGGGCTGGGGCCGTGACACCTCAGGGACACCGGCCATGGAGCGGGGCTGGGGCTGTCAGCCCTCAGGGAAACCGGCCATGGAGCAAGACTGGGGCTGTGACACCTCAGGGACACCGGCCATGGAGCGGGGCTGGGGCCGTGACACCTCATGGAACTCACCATGGCAGCCACCTCCCGAGATTTTGAAGTACTTGTTTCTTGGTTTAATGCCCTTCCAAGATCAATCTAGCATCTTTGCATATGAGCCTGACATACAAGGGTATTTAAAATTGAGTCTGATCCAGTCATCAAAGACAATGGATGTTACCTCTAAACTTACCTTTTCATGATTGTCAAACAATATGGAACTTTTCTTATGTCTGACTTAAAATATCCAGAATGCAAAATTCATTCTCAAGACAGGAAAAAAGAAAACAATGAAAATAGGATATAGGCAGTCTTCAAAAGGCACAGAGAAGAAAATAAACATTAGAAAACCTTAGAAAAATTAGGTTTTCTTCTTCATCTTCTCAGTATGTGTTGTTTGAACATTGGTTGTTTTACTTGTCCCTCGCAAAACAAGGCATGTTACAGCTTTATTGTCTCAGTGCTGCATTTCCCCAATCGCTGACTTGCCATTTAGGCTCTGCTTTTTTGGAAATATACAACAAGGGACTCTCTATGGAAGAGAGTTGCACAAGCCTCTGGATTCCTGACCGTTCACCTCTGCCAATGCTCACAGTATTCTCCTAACACACCTGAGCTTCCTGTCTTTCAGAGAGAGAAAGATTCAGCTAAAGTCAAGCAAACAGGGCAGGGCAGATGGAAACCTTCCCTTGAGATGCTTTTGGGAAGGCCTGCAAGCACCCTGCCTTCCCTTGGCACAGAGGTGGTCACCTCAATGCATGGCGTTGCCTGACTTGCCCGAGGTGCCCCTCTATTCCAGAAGGACTTTTGCCCGCTTCATCACTTGTCTGTCCCTCCAGTTCCAGGGCCTCAAACCTGCTCTGTAAGGCACTAAACCTTTTAGTCAGCTGTAAGTTTTCAGAATAAGGCACTGACTGTGGCTCGAACTAGTTTTTTTAGTCAGGTTTACAATATATATTGAGAAAAAGAAGGAGCAGAGAAGGTGTGGAAAATGCATATTATATGATTGGCTTTTCGCAAATATTAAAATTAATACTATATGTGTGATGTTGGAAAGTTATGTTGTATTCATCCTTTTTTGTAGTGCTATGCTAATCTTTTAAAGTAGTGTGGTGAATATAGTTTTAGGCTACAGAAACTCTGTGATGTAAGATACTTTTTCTAAATAGCTCATGGAGAGATAACAGTAACAAGACACCAAAACTCTGAGAAAAGAAATATTGCCTCCTTATCGGGAAGAACCAGACTTTGAGGGACCAAGACAATTGATTTACAAGATGAAGGAGGGGTTGACAAGAACAAGAAAACACCCATTGTTTGAAAAGAATTTTGGCATCATGTATGAGATATATGAATAGGCAACAGGCTATTACTTTTAAGGGTTAATCCTTTGTTAGCAAAGTGTCTTCTGAGGCAGAGCAGAGCACCCAGACATCTGCAATTCTTTGCTTTTTTAATTGCCCTTTATTGTCCTACCTCTAATTGTCCAAATTATTTTTTCTCTAATTTTTATTCTTATTTTTATAACTAATTTATTACTATTAAACTTTTAAAATTTTAAAGCAAGTGAAATTCTGCATCCTTTGTGTCCACTATCAGTGGGAATCCCTCTTCCCAAGCTTTGTCAACCCCCCTCTGGGTTTGAGATCAGTGAAACGTGCCCAGCCTGGAGTCTTGGAAGACAATTCTAGCAACAAGTACTTTGCTTTTCTAACCCCTGGCCATCACTTCGAGCTTGTAGGCTGCTATGTGTGTCACAGGTTAAACGTCTCTTCCTGTTGATCAGGCTTGGAAGTGTGTAAAGCCCAGGCATGACAGGACATGTTTTCTTCAGGAAATGGGACGTAGGGCCCAGTTTGCAACGGGTCCGGGCCCGCGCCTTCCAGAGCGCCAGAAGGTTCGCGGCGCCGTTGCAGGGCTCAGGGCGCCGCCTTGTGGGCGAGAGCCGCCATGACAGCGCGGGCGCCGCGCGGCGGGGCCGGAGGGCGGGAAGGGGCGGGCGGGTGTGAGGGGCGGGGCGGTTCGTGCCCAGAGCCGAGCCCGCGCTGTTCCTGGGCGCATTCCCGGCTCGATGTTGGGAGCGTGCAGCCGCTGCTCGGGCTCTGGGAGAAGCGTGCGGCCGCTGCGGGGTCCCAGCCCTCAGAGCTGGCTGCCGGCCGAGGCTGCAGTGCCAGAGCTGCCGTGCGCCGTGGCAGTGCCAGAGTCCCTGGCAGAGCCGGGCTGGCACTGCCAGCTCCTGAGGGAAGCCCGGCCATGGCAGCGCCGGGCTGGCAGTGCCGACAGCTGAGGGGAGCCCGGCCATGGCAGCGCCGGGCTGGCAGTGCCGACAGCTGAGGGGAGCCCGGCCATGGCAGCGCCGGGCTGGCAGTGCCGACAGCTGAGGGGAGCCCGGCCATGGCAGCGCCGGGGCCGCTCCTGCCCCGCGGCCGCCCGAAGGAGCGACCTCTGGGACCTGCCGGCAGACTGGCACTGCTTGGCCCTCTTCAGTAGATCGACGGAGTGGCAGCACAGATAGCAAAATATTAAAACATCTGATTTAAAACACCGGAGGGAAACCATAGAATTGAAAAGAAAATGAAGATGTACCAAAATACTCAGGGCATGAATGGGAAAACTGAAAAGATACAGAATCTAATTATTTATATAATCTCAACTATATCAAGAGAAACATGAGGGTGAAAATACCTTCTAAAAGTTTTGACAATAGAATGGTTCAGCTGTGTAGTTTTGCTAGTACATTAAAGTCTTAAAAAGCAGTCAGGTATTCCTTTGTCCAGTGCTATGAATTTATTCACGCGATTTGTTATAGTTGTCCCTCAAATACCCCTCATAAAGAGAGATGAGTGCTTAGATTCGATGGAAGCCATCAGTTAGTAAATGTAGTGTTGTGGTTTTTAGTAGTTCTGTAGAAAGTAGTTAGTGAAAGAAGTCATTGCTTTGCCAATGGAACCTGATCCCTGATATGTTCAAGCTGGTTCAATGGAAAGGCAAATTTTTAGTAATAGGCTGTTGGAAAACATGACTTTTCTGCTGGTAGCAGGTACAAATACATTGCTTTTACTGGTAGAAACTGAAGCAACTTGAGATGCCTGCTCCTTCTTCTCCACCTATGTTTAAAGGAGATCCATGCAGGTAAAAACATGAACCAAACCTCGAGGCTCTGGGCCTGTCCTGCTGGCTCACCTGCCTCACCCAACAATCAGCAGAGGAACAGCAAGAGGACACTGCAGTGTTCCTCAACGCAATCATGGGAGCAGAAGGTGGGCAGGAGCAGGGCTCACATAGACAGAGACGATCAGCATTTCAAAGCAACCACATCATTCAAGGGACAGGGACTGACTGCTGACAGCTGCCCTTTGAGACAGTAAGCAGGAGAGCGCTGGTGCCAGGGAGCCAGGTGAGGGCAAAGCAGCCCTCTGACAGCCTGGCCCAGGGCCTCTTGTGGCAGCAGGCAGCGTGGGGATCAGAGCAGAGGCAGGGGGAGGCAGGAGCTGCTCGGCCATGCCGGGGCTGGGAGCCTCCTTCCTGCCCAAGTGGAGCCCAGCTGGGCCAGGGGGCAGCTCCTGGGACAGCCGTGCCCACAATGGCCCCTGCTCTGCAAGGCCTCCAGCCCTGCCTATCAGCCAGGCAGGGACAGAGCAGCCCTGGGGCCAAGGCTGCTGCAGGCCCAGAGCCTCACAGAGCTGCTCGTGCCCCGTGCCATTGGCTCTGTCCCCTGCAGCCTGCATGCTGTGTCGCCGTGCCGAGGCTGAGCCCTGTGCCTCCCCAGGCCCTGGCCACTGCTCCTGTGCTGCTCCTGCACAGCCCAGAGCACCCACGGGCCCTGCTCAGGCCTCACGCAGACCAGAACCAGCTGGGGCTGTGACAGCTCTGCTGCTCTGGGCCCAGCCCTTGGGCAAAGCACCCGCCTGTCCCTGGGCTGGGGGCAGTGCCCAGGCTGGGCTTGGCAGAGCCCGTCCGCTCCTGGAGGGCTGGGGGCACTGCTCTGGCCTGGCCTGGCCCGGCCCTGGGCTCCCTTGGCATTCCTGCTTGCCCTTGCATCCACCAGGGATGGGCTGCAGCTCAATGGCCCCGGCCTGGCCGCACACTCAGGCCTGGAGCCTTCCCGTGGCTCCCCAGGGCACGAGAGCCTCAGCCCCAGCTCCCAAACACGGCCTAACAGGCTTTGCTGATATTGATCCCTGTCAGAGCTTTGAAAGCATTTTCAAAGTAACCTTGTTTGGCAACACTTTCAAGGAACAAACGGGACTCGCTTCTAATCGGTAAAAACTTTATTGGTTTGCTTGCACTTCCTATAGGGTATCCTAATGCTTCCTTTGGCGTTCCAGAAAATAATGAAAATCTAACAAATTCTAAAGAGAAGTTCCTGAATCCACTATGAGGAGAAGTCTCTACATTCACTGTCCTTACATACAGTTAAGAAGCTGCTCCTGTAACACACAAAGATGGAGTGGTTTACCTGACTGGACCACACAACATGATGTTTTATACACACCGCTACACTACAAAAGTTCTCGTCCCTGTTCATTACAAATTTGAAGCTCTTCTCGAGGTCCTGACTTAATTTTGCAAGCACATTCATACCTGCAATCCCTCCCCATGCTCAGCTTTCACCTAGACTTACCAGGGAACAGATGTTCCATACTCACCTCAAGCAATAATCTACGTCTGTCTTCCTAACCCTCTTTTTCTTCACTGACTTCTGCTAATCTACAAAATAACTGCGGACCCTCTGCACAAAAGAAACATCCAATTAATAGCCTTAAACACTTGTGATTGTGCTGCTGCTTCTAACAATCATGTCCAACGCAGCACTAAAATCAGAAATCAATTCTCACACCCTTCCTATTCTCCTGCCCCCACCACACCTTGGCTCCAGCAGAAATGTTCCCTACTGCAGCCTGGTGTGCTAAGAACAATCAAAGGCAGCAGCACTTTCCCTCAACATGCTGCAATCTGAATTGCACTGAAATTGCAGCTGTTGCATTAGAAGCTCAGCACCAGCACCCCCAGAACTGAGGCCTGAGCTCTCCATTTCAACACACCCTGTGAATCAGGCTGCCTGGAATATTGCAGGCTGGGAACTGTGTGAACACAGCAGTGCATTTCAGCAGAGTTATGGAATCAATCTCATGGAAGGCACATCCTTTAAGCTTGTCTTAATATTCTATTCTACAAAATCTAACCAGCAATTGTTTTGGTGGCCTGTGCAGGTTTTGGGGACTGTGCATGTTTCCTTTGGATGTTGTTTTCTTTGTTTCTAAATACAAAATTCACTGCATTCAGAAGACAAAGCCCCAGATTCATTAGGACAAAGAACCACAGGGACATATGTGGCTGACACGAACACTCAACATTCCTAACGGTAACACCAGAAAGAGAGGAAAAAGACAAAGATGATTTAAATACCTGAAAGGATCCAAAATGTCTATGTAAGCTGTCAAGTGACTAAGTTTTTGGTAAACTCTAAAAGTCCAGATTCCTATTGGGTAATTGTCTGAAAGAAAAGAAAGCCAGAAATCTGCTTGACCTTCATTTTGCCAGGACTTTCTCACAGGATTCTGCCACAACTTGGATCACAAGTGAGGGTGGCAAATTTTGACTAGAAAACTTGGATAACTAGGCAGCGTTTTTTCAACCTCACTGAATTACAGGAAGGGTTTAAAAGGAAAAAAAAAATATTAAACATGGTAAAGAAATTCTGTCATACCTCTAAGGCGTTCATCATCTTTGGAGAAGAAAAAAAAAACTCTAGCACTTCCTGTGCGTGGTAAATAAAAGAAACCTAGAAAAGGAAAAAAGGGATTTGAGCATCCTAAATTGTACTATCAAATTCCATGAACACAAGTTAAACCTGTAGTGCTTCAGAGAAATGGCATCCATTGAAAAGCTTTATTCCCTAGGAACCCAACAGAGCTTTTTATTTTACAAAACCCTCTTTTAAAGAGAAAACTGACTGTGTCTTGGGCTTTTGGCCAAACTCAGTTTGGAGTTGGTCAAAGCAAAATGACCCTGTTAGTTTCTTGTGCTCTACTCTTTCTTTCCATATTCACATTCACATCCAATGGGCTGCTGGGAGTTTTGACTCTGTGCAGCACACACGGTTTTCCAAGACGACTTTCATTGCTCAGAGGTGTGCAATGGCACTTTCCCATTCCCTGAGTGCTGCTATTAATATTCCCACAGCATCCAACTACTACAGCCAAGTAGACAGCAAAGAGAAATGCAACTTGCATTTCTTGGTCCTGTTCCATTTCTGTCATCTCAGGCTCATCGTCACCCTCAGAACTGCTGTCCTGGAAACATGGATCCTCTTGCCACGTGGCTTTTACCGGCTTTATTGTCCCAAGCGCGTAAGGCTCTGCAATGACAGCACCAATAGAGAATAAAAGCCAAAACCAGATTATTCCTCTACTCGTCAGGAAAAATTCTTCCTTTCACGTGAAATACTTACAGTGGAGAAGAGAGATTTAGGAAGGACAGAATCTGACCCTGCCAGATTTTCTAAGCTACATCTCTGCTCCAGTATTTTCCAGTTTGTTCCAGGGATCCCTTATGTTGCATTCAGAAGACAGTGAATACCTTCTCAGTTCAGCACAAGTCTGGGGAGCTCGTTGCTTTGTGCTGTTGCATTGGGTTTTTTAATATTTTGGATAACTTCACGGGGTTTCTTTTCTCTCCTACATGACTGGGACTAGAGTCAATGTTGTTTCATCTTCATTTCAGACGGCCTCATTTTATCTAAGTTTAGGACACCCCAATGATCATGTGTCATTCCATTTCCTTTTTCTAAAGGTCCAAGAGTAGAATTCAGTAACAAACAGAATATTCATGGATCTTGGGGGCAGCTCTCGGACTTTGCTCCTCCCCCTACATTAACGCACATTTCCTTAAAAGCCTTGTGAGGTCCTATGAAACTTGATATGACTGGTGTGTCACCTTTTTCCCTGTTTGAGGAATTCAGGGCATGAGAACAAGCTTTTTCACCACTCAGCAAAAACCCCAATGCCTTCTCAAAGCGTGCCTTTCAGAATTCCTGAGATGCAAGCATGAGACACCTCTCATTAATCTACCACAGCCCTGGCAAGCAGAAATGAAGATCAAAATGCTTCTGCCTAATTACTGACTTCTGTTGCTGAAAATCCCCTGCATCCTGACCTTCTTTACACCATATTGCCCTACAGTGCCTGCCAGAAGCTCTTCCTTAGCAATGGCACTGTTAGAAGGGTTCTGCTGTTACCTTCTTTGATGCCCAACTCCTCCGTGCCTCCAAAGAAGGAAAACTTGAAAGAACTCATCTCCTGAGCTGCGTCGTTCTCAGGCAAAGGTCCCAAATGGTCATCTGGGGCAGAGTGCTGTGCATCCTCTTTGCCCCAGGGTTTTTCCTCAGTCTGTTCTGGTTTGTTCTTTGAAGGTCTTTCAAAGAAGAAACCAGAATAGACGGAGGAAATACCGTCTATTCTGGTTTGTTCTTTGAAAGGCCTCTTTCAAATCCGCAGCAATGCTGTAGTTGTCTTCACACACTTGAGGCAGTGTCTCACTCTCTTTCTTCTTATTTTGGCTCTACTGAAATGAGATTGTTCAAGGATAGCAACACAGCACACGTCCTTTTCAGACACAGCTTCCCTAAGAGCCACCTTGCTCTGAATGTCTCCCTAAGAATATCCAAGCCCATTAAGGAGTGGTTCATAATCAAGGGTAAGCACTGGGGAAACATCTGTGGTTGGAGTGTAAAGGCAGGACCAAGAGTCCTTTTTAATTAGCCACATCCTTAACTGACGTTTCACTGACTACACGGTTACACAGAAATGAAGGTATTTAGCCCAGACTTCTTCCTGCCAGTAGAAACATCAAGAGCTAATCGGGTTTGCTTACAGAGCTGCACATCTCAGGGTCCCTGCACTGACCGTTCTCACCTTCACTTCCGGCAAGGAACACACGGCCTAGAAAGAAAAGATGACTGCGCTACGTGCTGCTGTTGGAGGTCCCAGTTGAGGTCCGACGTCGCTGGTGGGAGCGGCTGCTCCTGCGCGATGTCCCCGACCACGTCCCCCTACGCCTGGGCCTCTCAGCTCTGGCTGCTGTCGTCCTGCTCCTGTCCTGGCGACTCCTGGACCGCACAGTTTGAGCCGAGGCCCGGCGCTGCTGGCGGGAGCGGCTGCGTCTGGGGGACGTCCCCGATGATGTGTCCCTTCGCCTGGGCCTCTCAGCTCTTGGCCTTGTCCTGCTGCTGCTGCCACGGCGACTCCTGGAGCGGACAGGTGGACTCTGGGCCCAGCCTTGCTGGCGGGAGCGCCTGCGTCTGGGGGATGGCCCTGACCATGTCCTCCTTCGCCTGGGCCTCTCAGTGCTTGGCCCTGTCCCACTGCTCCTGTCACAGACACTCCTGGAGCGGACAGGTGGACCCTGGGCCCAGATTTGCTGACGGGAGCGCCTGCGTCTGGGGGATGGCCCAGGCCATGTCCCCCTACGCCTGAGCCTCTCAGTGCTTGGCCCTGTCCCACTGTTCCTGTCATGGCAGCTCCTGGAGCAGACGGGTGGACTCTGGGCCCAGCCTTGCTGGCGGGAGCGCCTGCGTCTGGGGGATGGCCCTGGCCACGTCCCCCTACGCCTGAGCCTCTCAGTGCTTGGCCCTGTCCCTCTGTTCCTGTCATGGCAGCTCCTGGAGCGGACGGGTGGACTCTGGGCCCAGCCTTGCTGGTTGGAGCACCTGCGTCTGGGGGATGTCCGTGATGGTGTCTCCCTTCGCCTGGGCCTCTCAGCCCTTGGCCCTGTCCCGCTGCTCCTGTCACTGTGACTCCTGGAGCGGACAGGTGGACTCTGGGCACGACTTTGCCGGCGAGAGCAGCTTCGCCTGCGGCTGGGCCCAGCACGTCTGGCACGGACCCTGTCCTCAGGGTCAGGGGACGTGCTGCGTGTTGCCCTTGATCTGCTTATGCTGCTGGTGTCCAGTGAGGAAGATGGCAGCGCCTGCTGCCATGCTGCGTGGTGGGGCCTGCTGTGGCTGCCCGTCTCTGGAGATGGAGACGGGGAAACCAGCACCAATGGCACAGGGCTGTGGGAGCTGGGGCTGATGGCCTCAGATTCTGACCAGCCATGAGCAGATTGTAGTCCTGACTGTCTGGCCGGCCTGGGGCCATTGAGCTCTGTCTCATCCCTGGCGGCTGTAAGGGCAAGCAGGAATGTCAAAGATCGCCCAGGCCCCGGCTAGGCCAGGCCAGATCAGTGCCCCCAGCCCTCCAGCAGTGGATGCTGCGCTCTGCCAAGCCCGGCCTGGGCACTGCCCCCAGCCCAGGGACACCGGGGACTTTGACTCATACATGTTCCGAGCCCAGCACAGCTGTCACACTCCCATCTCTGTGTGCTGTTCCTCAGGCCAGAGCAGCGCCGGTGGGTGCCTTCAGCAGCACAGGAGGAGCACAGGAGCAATTGCCAGGGCCTGGGGAGGCAAACAGGCTCATAGCACTGAGAACAAAGTGTACCAGCACGTGGTTGTCTGGCCAAGCACTTCCGGTTTTCCCACTTTGAGCCCTTGCCGAGACACAGGTTCCCTGCAGAGCCCCAGGTGCAGCTTCCCAACTTACCCCCGTTCCTCTGCCTCCTCCCTGCCCCCAGGGTAAAGGCAATCCCTGGCGTTGCACTGGCTGTGCCTCACTCCTAGATCTGCGAAGGCATCGTTGTCCTCCCATGTTGGGTCTCTGATGGAGAA
This sequence comes from Ammospiza nelsoni, assembly GCF_027579445.1. NCBI lineage: Eukaryota > Metazoa > Chordata > Aves > Passeriformes > Passerellidae > Ammospiza > Ammospiza nelsoni. Next base: position 17,360,955 of record NC_080643.1, on the reverse strand, counting down.
AGGAAGATATGAAGAATTTCTGCTGCCCTACCCTCATGGAGATCCAAGGTGTCCCAGCTCTTTCTCCAGAGCTTTTCCAAGTTGGGGGTGAAGCTGAAGCCCAGACTGATGGGACAGGACAGGGCCTGGGCTCCTGGGGCAGGGCCTGGCACAGCACAGCACTTGCACCCTCCTGTCTGGTGGGCCAGGCAGAAGGACACCAACCTGAAGGGGACTCGGATCCCCAAGATGAGCATTTCAAAAGGGAATTCCTCACTATCTCTGCACAGGGGGCACTGGAAATACAAAGCACCAGCGCACAAGGCCTGTCCCTGCAGGGCAAACAGAGGCAGGCTGAGCGAGGCCCTGCTGCTGCTGCTGCTGAGCACCTGCTGTGCCCCGGGGCTGAGGGGAGGGCTCCTACCTGGATGCAGTCCCTGTGGAACCAGGCCCTTTTGCACGTTGGGCACACCAGGGTTGTGAAGGTCTTTCTGTCCTCCACAGGCTCCAGGCAGATGAGGCAGACGGTGTCCGGCTCAGGAGTGGCCTCCACCTCCTGCTCTGGACGGTGCTCAGGGCAGAAGGACCTGGAAGAAAATGGATGGGGAAAGTGAGAAATGCTGGATCATTCCCCAGGGATGGCCATAAAGAGAGATGAGGTACCTGAACGGAGTAATGTATACATTGACACAGCCGCCCTCCTTGGCACAGGGCAGGTGGAACCATCTGTCACAGTCCGGCACACAGCACATGATGGTTGCCCCGCTCTGGCCGCAGACGCAGCAGCGCTGGAAAGAGCCAAGCAGCCGCGTCAGCAGCAGCAGCAGCAGCCTCGAGGCCTCCCCGGGCAGCCGCAGGGCTCTGGGCAGGGCGCAGGACATGGCCGCTGCCGACTCCCAGCCCACAGAGCTGCCTGCTGGAGGAGGGAGGCTCCTGTGCCAGGGCCTCTGTGCCACAGCTGTTGGGAGCCAGACTTTGTCCCAGCTGTTGGGCCAGCCTTTCTTTCCTGCAGTCTGGGCTAAGTTCTGGCAAACCTCGCCAGGCACAAGTCTTCCTGCTCTTGTAAGGCTCTCACCTTCTGTGCCGCCCGACAGGCCGCAATTTGGAGATCTCGTGGGAGAAATCCCAGGAGTCCATCGTAGCGGTTCTCTTGCCGAAATAGAAGAGTGGCGAAGAGCTGCAGGCAAGGGGAGGAGCTGATGAGGAGAGGGCGGCAGGAGCTGCCCATTGCAAAGGTGGAGGGAGCGCCTGGAGCCACTCACCATGCAGAACCTGTGAGCACAGAACGCACCCATCTGCAGTTTGTCACCGCACATGTCCGGGTCAGCCTCGGCACGGCGACACAGCATGCAGGCTGCAGGGGACAGAGCCAATGGCACGGGGCATGAGCAGCTCTGTGGGGCTCAGAGCCTGCAGCAGCATCGGCCCCAAGGCCACTCTGTCCCTGCCTGGCTGATGGGCAGGGCTGGAGGCCTTGCAGAGCAGGGGCCATTGTGGGCACGGCTGTCCCAGGAGCTGCCCCCTGGCCCAGCTGGGCCCCACTTGGGCTGGAAGGAGGCTCCCAGCCCCAGCATGGCCGAGCAGCTCCTGCCTCCCCCTGCCTCTGCTCTGATCCCCATGCTGCCTGCTGCCACAAGAGCCCCTGGGCCAGGCTGTCAGAGGGCTGCTTTGCCCTCACCTGGCTCCCTGGCACCAGGGCCCTCCTGCTTGCTCCCAGACATGGCGTCACTCTGTGGTGAGTCCGTGTCCTTGAGGCACGTTGTCACTGCGAGGTGCAGATAATCTCTGTCTAGGGGAGAAAGAAGGGGGGGGAGTTTGCAGGAGAGGCCCAGAGCCACGAGGCTCTACTCCCTGCTCAGGCCTGCGTGAGCCCTGCTCCTGTCCGCTTTCTCCTCCCGTTGTCGCGCTGAGGAACACCGCAGTGTCCTGGCTGTTCCTCCGCTGATTCTGGGAAGGGAGAGGCAGGTGAGACTGCAGCACAGGCCCAGAGCCCCGAGGTGTGGGGCCTCTCTGATCCCTGGGCAGCCACGTCACCACCCTACCTTCTCCTCCCGGTGTCAGGTTGCACTGACGCTCGAACTGAGCCCAGCGTCCCCCTTTGTGGCCTTGGTGGCACAGGTCACAATGGCCACTCTGACATCAAAACCGTGTACCCAAAATCGGGCAGCCATGGCCTCAGGTCCCTGGCAACCACTTGTGGCGGCCCCCTCGGGCACCGAGCTTCTGAGCTGGGTCCGAGCGTTTGCTCGGGGTGGAAGCACGGCCGGGAATCCGGCAGCAAGTGCAGGGTCAAATGCCAGGCCCTGGGGCAGCCATCCGGGGTGGCACTGTGGGCAGGGAGGTGCTTTTCAGGCACCGCCACGCCAGGGCTCTGGCCCCGGCCAAGGGAAATCTCTGCTCCTGCCCCTGGCAGGCAGTGGCCCAGAGAGCCCGTGCGGAGGCAGCTGCACTGCAGGGATTCAAATCCTGCTCTAGGTGAACTGATGTTTTCCTCTAGACCTGTCTGCAGAAAACTAAGATGAACCTGATTTGATGCTGCTGCTGATCACCATTGGGTACTGGAGATAAACCTGGACACCACCACAGCTGCCTCCAGACCTCAGTTATCTGTCATCCTATGAACTAACAACTTTCACATTTCATATAAATGGAAAAATTAGTATTAAGCTTCTGAGAAAGGTCATCTTTTAGACTGACTCAGTGGAAAGAACACAAAATGCACTGAGAATTTTGTGTGTACATTTGACAGGAGAGCTTGCAACTGTCCTCAACTCGAGTCAAATACAGGAGGATGTTTTTCCTACATTATATAAACTTTGCCAGTTTGGTCCGTGCTTTCCTACTAGAAAATACATTGGAAAAATTCAGCAAGAGAATCACAAACAATTCTTGTCAATTTTTCTCTTTCGTGTCTTTGCAAACATGCTCCTGGAAATCCAGATCCATGACTTCTAGAACAATCAGTGGCATCTCTGGGAAGCAGGGCCGGGGCTGACAGGCAGGGACACCCTGCAGCTGCCTGATGCTGGGGCAGCAGGAGTTTGTCCATTTTCCTGTCTCCATGGCAGAGCCACCTTGGCTGGGAAATGATCCCTTCCCTGCTCTAGGAGGGAGGCACAGCCAGTGCAATGCCAGGGAGTGCCTTTACCCTGGAGGCAGGGAGGAGGCAGAGGGGGAAGTTGGGAAGCTGCACCCGGGGCTCTGCAGGGCTCCCGGCCAGGGCTCGAAGCACAAGGAGCCAGAAGAGCTTGGCCGGACAATCCCGAGCTCTGGACACCGTGTCCTCAGCACCGGGAACCCGTTTGCTTCTCCAGGCCCTGGGCACTGCTCCCGTGCTGCTCATGCAAGTCACACACAGACACAGAGCTACCTGCTCTGTCTCAACCCTCTTCAGCACTGGACAGCACAACACAGTAACATGTTCTCTTCAGTGCATGGTCTAATTATTAATAGTCCTGCAAAGACTCACATTCAAAGCACACACACACAAAAACCCAAGCCCTAGTACACACTTTGCGTGAAGCCTTGGTACAGACCTTGCATCAACACAAAATGCATGTTGCTGTTCAGAAACACAGGGCAGCACTTTTGGCCAATGCTTTTTTCCTGCAAGATCTTTCAAAGGATTGCAAAAGTGACTTTGTTTGGCAACTTCTTCAAGGAGCAAACAGGAGAGGCTTCTGAGTTTTTAAAGATTTATTGATTTGCTTTCACTTTTTTTTTTTTTTTTTGGCATCCTTACACTTATCCCTGCATTCCAGAAAATCGTGAAGATCCAAAAAAATATCAGGGCAGGTTTCTGAATTCTTTCATGTTTCTCTCAAAGACTTTCTTGACGTACATACAAGGGACTGGTTCGATAACATACAGAGAAGCAGTGGTTTCCCTCACTGGACATTACAAGACAACGTTATAGACTCCACTACACTAAAACACTTCTGTTGCCTGGTCATTACAAAGCCTGAAGCTCTTCTAGAGGCTTTTCCCAGTGCAACTTCATTAGGTTCCTCTCTGCTCAACTCTCGAGCCTGTCCAGGTCTCACTGAAGGGCAGCAGAGCCTTGTGGTGCCTCAAGCCCTGCTCCCAGTTCTGTCCCATCAGCAAACACTGAGGGAGCGCTCCATCCCTTCTGCCAGGTCCCTGGGGAATAAGGCAAACAAGGCTGGGCCCAGCACGGCCCCCTGAGCTCACAGCTACCTGAGTTTGGAGCTCCCCTGTCCACTTCTCTGCCCCACTGTCCCTGAGCTGCCTCAGGGGCCTGTTATGGGAGGCAGGGACAAAGCCTTGCTGAAGTCCCAGCTGACAACAGCCACTGCTCTCCCCTCACAAGCCCAACCAGGCACTGCAGCACAGGTGCCTATGGGATTGGTCAAGCATGGTTTCCATTCCTGTTATTCCACAGGCTTAAAGATGGCGTCCAAGAGGAGTTGTTCTGTCTCCTTTCTGGGGATGGAGCTGAGGCTTATGGGCCTGCAGTTTCCTGGCTCCTTCTTGGTGTCCTTTTGCAAGACTGCAGTGATGCTGGCTTTCCTCCACTGCTCATGCCTCTCTCCGGGGCTGTCTCCTTCCCTGACCTGCTGGCAGAGCGCCCTGTGCCAGAGGCAGGAGCAGAGATTTCCCTTGGCCCCAAAAGGGAACGCTGGGCTCAGGCCGAGTGTCAGTGCGACCTGACAACGGGAGGAGAAGGAGGGAAGGAGCAGGGCTGACACAGGGCTGAGCAGGGAGTAGAGCCCTCGTGTCTCTGGGCCTATTCTGCAAGCTCCCTGGCCTGTACTTTCTCCACAGAGAGAGAGCAACAGCACTGTAAGGTTTTCTGTGTTGCTGTTCTGGTGGCCTGGAAAGGCCCAGGGATGGCCTTGGAGAGCCGATGCTTCAAAGGACGAGGAGAGACTTCTGATCTTGTCTCGGTCTTGGTGTTTATTAATTGTTTATCTAAAAGATTTTCTTTCAGCCCGACAGAGGTCTGCACAGCAAGTCAGCCATGGGCACACTCTCGAAGCCCCCGGGCGGTCACTTATCTTTATACCCTAAGTTACGTGTACAATATTTATCATTTTACTCCAATACCTTCTACCCTTATTAACCGGTGCACTTTTAGTAATGACCAATCCCAAAGTGCCACCACCACCACAGAAAATGGAGGCCAAGAAGAAGAAGAAGAAGGACAGGACACGCCCCAATTCCTCCATCTTACTTCTCTAGACCCCCCTGTACCAAAATCCTAAACCACGTGTTTTACACTTTAACTAACTTATCCCTTCACCATTCACCCAGTGGAATCCTCCCAGTCCTCATACAGGTCTCATCTCCTGTGTAGGATCAAAATCCTGCCACCAGACACTTCTGGCAACATTCCAGGATTCCCGAGCCCCCCAAGGGTGGTCTCGGCCTCTCTGCACCTCCATCCTGAGGTGCTGAGATCCCACACAGCACCTCGAAGTGACCAGGAAACCCGGCCATGGAGCGGGTCTGGGGCTGTCAGCCCTCAGGGACACCGGCCATGGAGCGGGGCTGGGGCTGTGACACCTCAGGGAAACCGGCCATGGAGCGGGGCTGGGGCCGTGACACCTCAGGGAAACCGGCCATGGAGCGGGTCTGGGGCTGTCAGCCCTCAGGGAAACCGGCCATGGAGCAAGACTGGGGCTGTGACACCTCAGGGACACCGGCCATGGAGCGGGGCTGGGGCCGTGACACCTCAGGGACACCGGCCATGGAGCGGGGCTGGGGCTGTCAGCCCTCAGGGAAACCGGCCATGGAGCAAGACTGGGGCTGTGACACCTCAGGGACACCGGCCATGGAGCGGGGCTGGGGCCGTGACACCTCATGGAACTCACCATGGCAGCCACCTCCCGAGATTTTGAAGTACTTGTTTCTTGGTTTAATGCCCTTCCAAGATCAATCTAGCATCTTTGCATATGAGCCTGACATACAAGGGTATTTAAAATTGAGTCTGATCCAGTCATCAAAGACAATGGATGTTACCTCTAAACTTACCTTTTCATGATTGTCAAACAATATGGAACTTTTCTTATGTCTGACTTAAAATATCCAGAATGCAAAATTCATTCTCAAGACAGGAAAAAAGAAAAGAATGAAAATAGGATATAGGCAGTCTTCAAAAGGCACAGAGAAGAAAATAAACATTAGAAAACCTTAGAAAAATTAGGTTTTCTTCTTCATCTTCTCAGTATGTGTTGTTTGAACATTGGTTGTCTTACTTGTCCCTCGCAAAACAAGGCATGTTACAGCTTTATTGTCTCAGTGCTGCATTTCCCCAATCGCTGACTTGCCATTTAGGCTCTGCTTTTTTGGAAATATACAACAAGGGACTCTCTATGGAAGAGAGTTGCACAAGCCTCTGGATTCCTGACCGTTCACCTCTGCCAATGCTCACAGTATTCTCCTAACACACCTGAGCTTCCTGTCTTTCAGAGAGAGAAAGATTCAGCTAAAGTCAAGCAAACAGGGCAGGGCAGATGGAAACCTTCCCTTGAGATGCTTTTGGGAAGGCCTGCAAGCACCCTGCCTTCCCTTGGCACAGAGGTGGTCACCTCAATGCATGGCGTTGCCTGACTTGCCCGAGGTGCCCCTCTATTCCAGAAGGACTTTTGCCCGCTTCATCACTTGTCTGTCCCTCCAGTTCCAGGGCCTCAAACCTGCTCTGTAAGGCACTAAACCTTTTAGTCAGCTGTAAGTTTTCAGAATAAGGCACTGACTGTGGCTCGAACTAGTTTTTTTAGTCAGGTTTACAATATATATTGAGAAAAAGAAGGAGCAGAGAAGGTGTGGAAAATGCATATTATATGATTGGCTTTTCGCAAATATTAAAATTAATACTATATGTGTGATGTTGGAAAGTTATGTTGTATTCATCCTTTTTTGTAGTGCTATGCTAATCTTTTAAAGTAGTGTGGTGAATATAGTTTTAGGCTACAGAAACTCTGTGATGTAAGATACTTTTTCTAAATAGCTCATGGAGAGATAACAGTAACAAGACACCAAAACTCTGAGAAAAGAAATATTGCCTCCTTATCGGGAAGAACCAGACTTTGAGGGACCAAGACAATTGATTTACAAGATGAAGGAGGGGTTGACAAGAACAAGAAAACACCCATTGTTTGAAAAGAATTTTGGCATCATGTATGAGATATATGAATAGGCAACAGGCTATTACTTTTAAGGGTTAATCCTTTGTTAGCAAAGTGTCTTCTGAGGCAGAGCAGAGCACCCAGACATCTGCAATTCTTTGCTTTTTTAATTGCCCTTTATTGTCCTACCTCTAATTGTCCAAATTATTTTTTCTCTAATTTTTATTCTTATTTTTATAACTAATTTATTACTATTAAACTTTTAAAATTTTAAAGCAAGTGAAATTCTGCATCCTTTGTGTCCACTATCAGTGGGAATCCCTCTTCCCAAGCTTTGTCAACCCCCCTCTGGGTTTGAGATCAGTGAAACGTGCCCAGCCTGGAGTCTTGGAAGACAATTCTAGCAACAAGTACTTTGCTTTTCTAACCCCTGGCCATCACTTCGAGCTTGTAGGCTGCTATGTGTGTCACAGGTTAAACGTCTCTTCCTGTTGATCAGGCTTGGAAGTGTGTAAAGCCCAGGCATGACAGGACATGTTTTCTTCAGGAAATGGGACGTAGGGCCCAGTTTGCAACGGGTCCGGGCCCGCGCCTTCCAGAGCGCCAGAAGGTTCGCGGCGCCGTTGCAGGGCTCAGGGCGCCGCCTTGTGGGCGAGAGCCGCCATGACAGCGCGGGCGCCGCGCGGCGGGGCCGGAGGGCGGGAAGGGGCGGGCGGGTGTGAGGGGCGGGGCGGTTCGTGCCCAGAGCCGAGCCCGCGCTGTTCCTGGGCGCATTCCCGGCTCGATGTTGGGAGCGTGCAGCCGCTGCTCGGGCTCTGGGAGAAGCGTGCGGCCGCTGCGGGGTCCCAGCCCTCAGAGCTGGCTGCCGGCCGAGGCTGCAGTACCAGAGCTGCCGTGCGCCGTGGCAGTGCCAGAGTCCCTGGCAGAGCCGGGCTGGCACTGCCAGCTCCTGAGGGAAGCCCGGCCATGGCAGCGCCGGGCTGGCAGTGCCGACAGCTGAGGGGAGCCCGGCCATGGCAGCGCCGGGCTGGCAGTGCCGACAGCTGAGGGGAGCCCGGCCATGGCAGCGCCGGGGCCGCTCCTGCCCCGCGGCCGCCCGAAGGAGCGACCTCTGGGACCTGCCGGCAGACTGGCACTGCTTGGCCCTCTTCAGTAGATCGACGGAGTGGCAGCACAGATAGCAAAATATTAAAACATCTGATTTAAAACACCGGAGGGAAACCATAGAATTGAAAAGAAAATGAAGGTGTACCAAAATACTCAGGGCATGAATGGGAAAACTGAAAAGATACAGATTCTAATTATTTATATAATCTCAACTATATCATCAGAAACATGAGGGTGAAAATACCTTCTAAAAGTTTTGACAATATAATGGTTCAGCTGTGTAGTTTTGCTAGTACATTAAAGTCTTAAAAAGCAGTCATGTATTCCTTTGTCCAGTGCTATGAATTTAATAATGGGATTTGTTACAGTTGTCCCTCAAATACCCCTCATAAAGAGAGTTGAGTGCTTAGATTCGATGGAAGCCATCAGTTAGTAAATGTAGTGTTGTGGTTTTTAGTAGTTCTGTAGTAAGTAGTTAGTTAAAGAAGTGATCATTCTGCCAATGGATGCTGATCCCTGATGCGTTTGTGCTGGTTCAATGGAAAGGCAAATTTTTAGTAATAGGCTATTGGAAAACATGTCTTTTCTGCTGGTAGCAGGCACAAACACATTGCTTTTACTGGTAGAAACTGAAGCAACTTGAGATGCCTGCTCCTTCTTCTCCACCTATGTTTAAAGGAGATCCATGCAGGTTAAAACATGAACCAAACCTCGAGGCTCTGGGCCTGTCCTGCTGGCTCACCGGCCTCACCCAACAATCAGCAGAGGAACAGCAAGAGGACACTGCAGTGTTCCTCAATGCAACAAGGGGAGGAGAAGGTGGGCAGGAGCAGGGCTCACATAGACAGAGAGGATCAGCACCTCAAAGTGACAACATCATTCAAGGGACAGGGACTGACTGCTGACAGCTGCCCTGTGAAACAGCAAGCAGGAGGGCGCTGGTGCCAGGGAGCCAGGTGAGGGCAAAGCAGCCCTCTGACAGCCTGGCCCAGGGCCTCTTGTGGCAGCAGGCAGCGTGGGGATCAGAGCAGAGGCAGGGGGAGGCAGGAGCTGCTCGGCCATGCCGGGGCTGGGAGCCTCCTTCCTGCCCAAGTGGGGCCCAGCTGGGCCAGGGGGCAGCTCCTGGGACAGCCGTGCCCACAATGGCCCCTGCTCTGCAAGGCCTCCAGCCCTGCCCATCAGCCAGGCAGGGACAGAGCAGCCCTGGGGCCAAGGCTGCTGCAAGCTCTGAGCCCCACAGAGCTGCTCGTGCCCCGTGTCATTGGCTCTGTCCCCTGCAGCCTGCATGCTGTGTCGCCATGCCGAGGCTGACCCGGACATGTGCGGTGACAAACAGCAGAAGAGTGGGCTCTGTGTCCACAGGTTCTGCATGGTGAGGGGCTCTGGGCGCTCCCTCCACCTTTGCAATGGGCAGCTCCTGCCGCCCTCTCCTCATCAGCTCCTCCCCTTGCCTGCAGCTCTTTGCCAGTCTGCAATTTCGGCAAGAGAAACGCCACGTTAGACTCGTGGAGTTTCTCCTGTGAGATCTCCTTATTGCAGTGAGGGAGGCAGCAGAGAAGGTGGGCAGGGAGCTTTGTGCCTGGGGAGGTTTGCCAGAGCTTAGCCCAGACAGCAGGAAAGAAAGGCTGGCCCAGCAGCCGGGACAAAGTCTGGCTCCCAGCGGCTCTGGCACAGAGGCCCTGGCACAGGAGCCTCCCTCCTCCAGCAGGCAGCTCTGTGGGCTGGGAGCCGGCAGCGGCTTTGGGCCTGTCCTGCAAAATCCCCCCCTCAATTCCTTCTCCCCTAGACAGAGAGTATCTGCACATCGCAGCAACAACGTCCCTCGAGGACAGCGACTCACTCCAGAGTGACGCCATGTCTGACAGCAAGCAGGAGGGCCCTGGTGCCAGGGAGCCAGGTGAGGGCAAAGCCGCCCTCTGACAGCCTGGCCCAGGGCCTCTTGTGGCAGCAGGCAGCGTGGGGATCAGAGCAGAGGCAGGGGGAGGCAGGAGCTGGTCGGCTATGCCGGGGGTTGGGAGCCTCCTTCCTGCCCAAGTGGGGCCCAGCTGGGCCAGGGGGCAGCTCCTGGGACAGCCGTGCCCACAATGGCCCCTGCTCTGCAAGGCCTCCAGCCCTGCCTATCAGCCAGGCAGGGACAGAGCAGCCCTGGGGCCAAGGCTGCTGCAAGCTCTGAGCCTCACAGAGCTGCTCGTGCCCCGTGCCATTGGCTCTGTCCCCTGCAGCCTGCATGCTGTGTCGCCGTGCCGAGGCTGAGCCCTGTGCCTCCCCAGGCCCTGGCCACTGCTCCTGTGCCGCTCCTGCACAGCCCAGAGCACCCACGGGCCCTGCTCAGGCCTCACGAAGACCAGAACCAGCTGGGGCTGTGACAGCTCTGCTGCTCTGGGCCCAGCCCTCGGGCAAAGCACCCGCCTGTCCCTGGGCTGGGGGCAGTGCCCAGGCTGGGCTTGGCAGAGCCCGTCCGCTCCTGGAGGGCTGGGGGCACTGCTCTGGCCTGGCCTGGCCCGGCCCTGGGCTCCCTTGGCATTCCTGCTTGCCCTTGCATCCACCAGGGATGGGCTGCAGCTCAATGGCCCCGGCCTGGCCGCACACTCAGGCCTGGAGCCTTCCCGTGGCTCCCCAGGGCACGAGAGCCTCAGCCCCAGCTCCCAAACACGGCCTAACAGGCTTTGCTGATATTGATCCCTGTCAGAGCTTTGAAAGCATTTTCAAAGTAACCTTGTTTGGCAACACTTTCAAGAAACAAACGGGACTCGCTTCTAATCGGTAAAAACTTTATTGGTTTGCTTGCACTTCCTATAGGGTATCCTAATGCTTCCTTTGGCGTTCCAGAAAATAATGAAAATCTAACAAATTCTAAAGAGAAGTTCCTGAATCCACTATGAGGAGAAGTCTCTACATTCACTGTCCTTACATACAGTTAAGAAGCTGCTCCTGTAACACACAAAGATGGAGTGGTTTACCTGACTGGACCACACAACATGATGTTTTATACACACCGCTACACTACAAAACTTCTCGTCCCTGTTCATTACAAATTTGAAGCTCTTCTCGAGGTCCTGACTTATTTTTGCATGCACATTCATACCTGCAATCCCTCCCCATGCTCAGCTTTCACCTAGACTTACCAGGGAACAGATGTTCCATACTCACCTCAAGCAATAATCTACGTCTGTCTTCCTAACCCTCTTTTTCTTCACTGACTTCTGCTAATCTACAAAATAACTGCGGACCCTCTGCACAAAAGAAACATCCAATTAATAGCCTTAAACACTTGTGATTGTGCTGCTGCTTCTAACAATCATGTCCAACGCAGCACTAAAATCAGAAATCAATTCTCACACCCTTCCTATTCTCCTGCCCCCACCACACCTTGGCTCCAGCAGAAATGTTTCCTACTGCAGCCTGGTGTGCTAAGAACAATCAAAGGCAGCAGCACTTTCCCTCAACATGCTGCAATCTGAATTGCACTGAAATTGCAGCTGTTGCATTAGAAGCTCAGCACCAGCACCCCCAGAACTGAGGCCTGAGCTCTCCATTTCAACACACCCTGTGAATCAGGCTGCCTGGAAGATTGCAGGCCAGGAACTGTGTGAACACAGCAGTGCATTTCAGCAGAGTTATGGAATCAATCTCATGGAAGGCACATCCTTTAAGCTTGTCTTAATATTCTATTCTACAAAATCTAACCAGCAATTGTTTTGGTGGCCTGTGCAGGTTTTGGGGACTGTGCATGTTTCCTTTGGATGTTGTTTTCTTTGTTTCTAAATACAAAATTCAGTGGATTCAGAAGACAAAGCCCCAGATTCATTAGGACAAAGAACCACAGGGACATATGTGGCTGACACGAACACTCAACATTCCTAACGGTAACACCAGAAAGAGAGGAAAAAGACAAAGATGATTTAAATACCTGAAAGGATCCAAAATGTCTATGTAAGCTGTCAAGTGACTAAGTTTTTGGTAAACTCTAAAAGTCCAGATTCCTATTGGGTAATTGTCTGAAAGAAAAGAAAGCCAGAAATCTGCTTGACCTTCATTTTGCCAGGACTTTCTCACAGGATTCTGCCACAACTTGGATCACAAGTGAGGGTGGCAAATTTTGACTAGAAAACTTGGATAACTAGGCAGCGTTTTTTCAACCTCACTGAATTACAGGAAGGGTTTAAAAGGAAAAACAAAATATTAAACATGGTAAAGAAATTCTGTCATACCTCTAAGGCGTTCATCATCTTTGGAGAAGAAAAAAAAAACTCTAGCACTTCCCGTGCGTGGTAAAAAAAAGAAACCTAGAAAAGGAAAAAAGGGATTTGAGCATCCTAAATTGTACTATCAAATTCCATGAACAAAAGTTAAACCTGTAGTGCTTCAGAGAAATGGCATCCATTGAAAAGCTTTATTCCCTAGGAACCCAACAGAGCTTTTTATTTTACAAAACCCTCTTTTAAAGAGAAAACTGACTGTGTCTTGGGCTTTTGGCCAAACTCAGTTTGGAGTTGGTCAAAGCAAAATGACCCTGTTAGTTTCTTGTGCTCTACTCTTTCTTTCCATATTCACATTCACATCCAATGGGCTGCTGGGAGTTTTGACTCTGTGCAGCACAAACGGTTTTCCAAGACGACTTTCATTGCTCAGAGGTGTGCAATGTCACTTTCCCATTCCCTGAGTGCTGCTATTAATATTCCCACAGCATCCAACTACTACAGCCAAGTAGACAGCAAAGAGAAATGCAACTTGCATTTCTTGGTCCTGTTCCATTTCTGTCATCTCAGGCTCATCGTCACCCTCAGAACTGCTGTCCTGGAAACGTGGATCCTCTTGCCACGTGGCTTTTACCGGCTTTATTGTCCCAAGCGCGTAAGGCTCTGCAATGACAGCACCAATAGAGAAAAAAAGCCAAAACCAGATTATTCCTCTACTCGTCAGGAAAAATTCTTCCTTTCACGTGAAATACTTACAGTGGAGAAGAGAGATTTAGGAAGGACAGAATCTGACCCTGCCAGATTTTCTAAGCTACATCTCTGCTCCAGTATTTTCCAGTTTGTTCCAGGAATCCCTTATGTATTCTTAAACATTTCTCATTGCATTCAGAAGACACTGAATACCTTCTCAGTTCAGCACAAGTCTGGGGGGCTCATTGCTTTGTGCTGTTGCATTGGGTTTTTTAATATTTTGGATAACTTCACGGGGTTTCTTTTCTCTCCTACATGACTGGGACTAGAGTTAATGTTGTTTCATCTTCATTTCAGACGGCCTCATTTTATCTAAGGTTAGGACACCCCAATGATCATGTGTCATTCCATTTCCTTTTTCTAAAGGTCCAAGAGTAGAATTCAGTAACAAACAGAATATTCATGGATCTTGGGGGCAGCTCTCGGACTTTGCTCCTCCCCCTACATTAACGCACATTTCCTTAAAAGCCTTGTGAGGTCCTATGAAACTTGATATGACTGGTGTGTCACCTTTTTCCCTGTTTGAGGAATTCAGGGCATGAGAACAAGCTTTTTCACCGCTCAGCAAAAACCCCAATGCCTTCTCAAAGCGTGCCTTTCAGAATTCCTGAGATGCAAGCATGAGGCACCTCTCATTAATCTACCACAGCCCTGGCAAGCAGAAATGAAGATCAAAATGCTTCTGCCTAATTACTGACTTCTGTTGCTGAAAATCCCCTGCATCCTGACCTTCTTTACACCATATTGCCCTACAGTGCCTGCCAGAAGCTCTTCCTTAGCAATGGCACTGTTAGAAGGGTTCTGCTGTTACCTTCTTTGATGCCCAACTCCTCCGTGCCTCCATAGAAGGAAAACTTGAAAGAACTCATCTCCTGAGCCGCGTCGTTCTCAGGCAAAGGTCCCAAATGGTCATCTGGGGCAGAGTGCTGTGCATCCTCTTTGTCCCAGGGTTTTTCCTCAGTCTGTTCTGGTTTGTTCTTTGAAGGTCTTTCAAAGAAGAAACCAGAATAGACGGAGGAAATACCGTCTATTCTGGTTTCTTCTTTGAAAGGCCTCTTTCAAATCCGCAGCAATGCTGTAGAAGTTGTCTTCAGACACTTGAGGCAGTGTCTCACTCTCTTTCTTCTTTTTTTGGCTTTACTGAAATGAGATTGTTCAAGGATAGCAACACAGCACACGTCCTTTTCAGACACAGCTTCCCTAAGAGCCACCTTGCTCTGAATGTCTCCCTAAGCATATCCAAGCCCATTAAGGAGTGGTTCATCATCAAGGGTAAGCACTGGGGAAACACTGGGTTGGAGTGTAAAGGCAGGACCAAGAGTCCTTTTTAATTAGCCACATCCTTAAGTGACTTTTCACTGACTACACGGTTACACAGATATCAAGGTATTTAGCACAGACTTCTTCCTGCCAGTAGAAACATCAAGAGCTAATCGGGTTTGCTTACAGAGCTGCACATCTCAGGGTCCCTGCACTGACCGTTCTCACCTTCACTTCCGGCAAGGAACACACGGCCTAGAAAGAAAAGATGACTGCGCTACGTGCTGCTGTTGGAGGTCCCAGTTGAGGTCCGACGTCGCTGGTGGGAGCGGCTGCTCCTGCGCGATGTCCCCGACCACGTCCCCCTACGCCTGGGCCTCTCAGAACTCGCTGCTGTCGTCCTGCTCCTGTCCTGGCGACTCCTGGACCGCACAGTTTGAGCCGAGGCCCGGCGCTGCTGGCGGGAGCGGCTGCGTCTGGGGGCCGTCCCCGATGATGTGTCCCTTCGCCTGGGCCTCTCAGCCCTTGGCCTTGTCCTGCTGCTGCTGCCACGGCGACTCCTGGAGCGGACAGGTGGACTCTGGGCCCAGCCTTGCTGGCGGGAGCGCCTGCGTCTGGGGGATGGCCCGGACCATGTCCCCCTACGCCTGGGCCTCTCAGTCCTTGGCCCTGTCCCACTGCCTCTGTCACAGACACTCCTGGAGCGGACAGGTGGACTCTGGGCCCAGCCTTGCTGGCGGGAGCGCCTGCGTCTGGGAGATGGCCCTGACCATGTCTCCCTTCGCCTGGGCCTCTCTGTCCTTGGCCCTGTCCCTCTGTTCCTGTCATGGCAGCTCCTGGAGCGGACAGGTGGACTCT